>NW_028120744.1:0-351176 GCF_965178545.1 Coloeus monedula | reverse complement strand
GGGCGGCGGCCTCGGTGGCTGCCGAGCGTGGCAAGGAGCGGGAGCGAGCGGGGCGGTGTCTGTCAGCGGAGGGGAGGGTCCCGGGAGCGGCCCCGGTGCGCGGGGCGGGCCCGGCCCGGGAGAGAGGGGCGGGGCCCCGAGCGATGGAGCCGCCCCCGTGCCGGGCAGGGCGGGCCCCGGGGCCGGGCGGGGCCGGGGCTCTGGGGCGGGGCCCGGCGGGGCCGGGGGCGGCTTCAGGGGCGGGGCCGGGCCCGGCTCAGGTGCGCGGGGCGGGGTCCGCACAGGTGCGCGGGGTCCCAGGGCGGCTGCGCAGGGCGGGGCCGAGGTGATTTAAGCCCCCGAAATCGCCCCTGCCGCCATTTGCTCCCTCAGAGCTCGGGGAGGCTGCGGCCGGGCCGGGCTCCCCCGGCGTGGCCCGGGAGAGGCCCCCGCTCCCCCTCTTTCTTCCCCGTCTTTCTTCCCCCCGTTTCTCCTGCCCTTATCCTCCTCCTTCTTCCCCCGCTTATCACCTCTTTCCTACCCCCCCCAGTTTCTTTCTCTCTCCCCCACACCCTCCCTGTCTCTCCCAGCCCCCTGCCTGCCCTCTCCCCAGCGCCCCCCCACCCTCTCTCCCTGCTCCCCTGTGCATCCCCGACCCCCCCCGCCTCCTTTCTCCCCCACCCCTCCTTTCTCCCCTCTCCGTACCCCGCTCCCCAACCCGACTCCCCTCTCTTCCTCCTCCTCTGACCATCATCCTTCCCCCTCACCCGACCTTTCCCTTCCCCCCTCGTTCTCCCCAACCCACCCCGACTCCTCTCCCTACCCCATCTCATCCCTCCCCGTTCCCTCTTTCCCCCGCAGCCGCGGGGCTCGGGGCGCCGGAGAATAAAGCCCAGAGGGCCGGAGCCCGGCGCCCCTGCCCTCGCTGGAGCCTCGCACGGGGGACCCGCTCGGCGGGTCCCCCGTGCAGTACAAAAACAGCGCCGGGGCTCCGGCTTTCCACACATCACACTGGGGATCCCCTCCTCAGGAGGAGTTCCCGGGGGAGGTGGTGGGTTTTGGGGAGGGTGGTGGGTTGGGGTGGGCCCCCTCCTCAGGAGGGGTTCCCGGGGGGGTGGTGGGTTTCGGGGAGGGGGGTGGGTTGGGGTTGGGGTGGGCCCCCTCCTCAGGAGGGGGTCCCGGGGGGGTGGGTGGGTTTCAGGGAGGGTGGTGGGTTGGGGTGGGCCCCCTCCGGAGGAGGGGGTCCCGGGAGGGGGTTAGGGTGGGCCCCCTCCGGAGGAGGGGGTCGGGGGGAGGGGGGTGGGGCGGAGGGGGGACTTTCCCCCCCTCCAGTCCCCGCCCCCTCTCCCGGACCCCCTCCTCCGGACGGGGCTCACCCCAGCCCCCTCCCCGGGACCCCCTCCTCCGGACCGGGGCCTCGGGGGGAGGGAGGGTGGGGTGGGGGGGTCCGGGCGGGAGGGGCTGTTGGTTTGGCCTGTGGTCTCTATGTCTGTTCATGCCACAGAGTGACGTGACCCCCCTCTGCTTCCCCCCCCCCACCCCCCTCCCCGAGGCCCCGGTCCGGAGGAGGGGGTCCCGCGGAGGGGGCTGGGGTGAGCCCCGTCCGGAGGAGGGGGTCCGGGAGAGGGGGCGGGGACTGGACGGGGGGAAAGTCCCCCCTCCGCCCCACCCCCCTCCCCCCGACCCCCTCCTCCGGAGGGGGCCCACCCTAACCCCCTCCCGGGACCCCCTCCTCCGGAGGGGGCCCACCCCAACCCACCACCCTCCCTGAAACCCACCCACCCCCCCGGGACCCCCTCCTGAGGAGGGGGCCCACCCCAACCCACCACCCTCCCCAAAACCCACCACCCCCCCGGGAACCCCTCCTGAGGAGGGGATCCCCAGTGTGATGTGTGGAAAGCCGGAGCCCCGGCGCTGTTTTTGTACTGCACGGGGGACCCGCCGAGCGGGCCCGGCCCGTGTGGGGCGAGGGCAGGGGCGCCGGGCTCCGGCCCTCTGGGCTTTATTCTCCGGCGCCCCGTGCCCCGCGCCCCGCGGCTGCGGGGGAAAGACGGGACAGAGGATGGGAATAAGGGAGCAGAGGGGGTCAAAGAAGGAGCGCAGGTGGGGGGTTCGGGGTGTGCAGGGAGAGGTGGGATGGGGGGACAGGAAAGGAGGCGGGGGGAAGACGAGGACGGAGCACAAGTGGGGGGTCAAGGTGCAGAGGGGAAACGAGGGAAGAGGAACAGGGGGAGGTGGAGGGGGAAGGAAAGGTGGCAGACGGAGGGGGAGGATTGAGGGCAGGTGGGGGGAACTGGGAGGGGAAGGGGAGCAGGGTGAGGGGGCAGGGGGGACCCGGGATGGGGGCGAAGGAACGGTGGAGAAGGGGAGAGAGGGTGGAGGGGTAGGGCAGGGTTGGGGTGTGTAGGGGGACAGGGAGGGGGGATGGGGGGGACCGGGCCGGGGGGGGAGGGAGGGGAGGGCTAGGGGGGAGAGGGGGGGGGTAGGGGGGGGGTGTAGGGGGTGGGGGAGGGGAGGCAGAGGGGGGAGAACGGAGAAGGGTTAGAAGAAGACAAACTAACACAAATATAAAGGAAAAGAACTACAGAGACATAGAAATATGGAAATACAGAGATCTAGAGCCCGGTCCGGCCACAACCGTTCCCACGGAGCGCCGAGGGAGCAAATGGCGGCGGCGCCGATTCCCGAGGCTTAAATCCCCTCGGCCCCGCCCCGCGCAGCCGCTCTGGGGCCCCGCGCACCTGTGCGGACCCCGCCCTTCACACCTGTGCCAGGCCCGCCCCGCCCCGCCCGCGCCCGTAAATGCCGGTGGATCCGCACCCGCTCCGCTTTGTGCGGTGGATGCTCATCCTGCTCCTCCCGGGCTGTAGCGGGACCGTCGTTCGGAGCGCTGTGCGGAGCCCGGCACCGGGGGCTACTCCCGGCGCTGCGCCGAGCCCGAGGCGCTGAGGTGGGAACGGGACCCGGGCCCTGGGATTCGGGGCTGGGTCCTGTCGGTGTCTGTTGGGGGTCCCGGGCCGAGCCGCTTGTCTCTCGGCGGGCGGGGTGCGGCTGCCGGGCTCGGAGAACTGAGGTGGGATGGGGGATGGCATTAGGCATCGGGATCGCCGCGGCTGGCAAGTGCCGCTCCGGGATTGGCGCTGGCGCCGAGCCCGGCGCTGCCGCTCCGGCTGCGGCCAGCGCGGGGCTGGGCTCCCGCCGGAGCTCCGGCTACGCTCCCGCTGCGGCCGTGGGGAGCCGGGGCCGTGCCGGTGCCGGGCCCGCCGGGAGGGCGGCGCTTCCCCGCAGCAGGCGCTGGATCGCGCCTGGAAGCGGCCGGGCCGCGGGGACCGCCCGTGCCCGCCCCGGCCCCCCCCGAGGCCGCCGCTCCCTCAGCGCCGCCCGCCCTGTGGGGCGCCCCCTGGCGCAACCGGAGCGCCGGCGCTCCCGGCCCGGCCCCGCCCGCAGCCCCCGCGGGGACGCGGAGCTCCCCCAGCCCCGGCACTGCCGAGGCCGCCGCTCCCCCTGCCCCGGGCCGCTCCCCCGGGGGCCTCCCGCCCGCCGCGGCCCCGCCCAACCAGCGCGGCTGCAGCGGGACGAGCCGCTCCCCCGGCCCGGCCGCTGGCGCCGAGGCCGCTGCTGCCGCTCCTGCTCTGACTGCGCCCGCTGCGGGACCGGGGCCTCGCCGGGGCTCGCTGCTGCTTGAGCCGCTCATCCCACAACTGCCGCTTGAGACCTGATGCTCTCCTTCCTCCCCCCCGCTTTCTCTGCGGCTTGCACGCTCCACTGCAAAAACCTCTGGCTTTAAAAGGCCAGGGAAAAATGTTTCTTCTTTATTTCCAGAGCACAGGAGATCCTGAGTGGCAATAGGTACACAAGGACCACCAAGTCGAACCCTTATGTGAATGGCTCCTCTGGCCACTGAACCCACACCTGGGCACTCTCAGCACCCTGCTCCAGCCAAGCCAATCTCAGCTCCTGGCAATGTCCTGCCTGGGATAGGAATGCCAAGTGCCAGCAAGATCATTCCTATGCAAATACAACTCCTTCTTTTATGCTAATGCTGCTTGCCACACCAGCCCCTGTAATTGCCATAGGGCAGAGCTCCATGGCCAGCACCTGATCATGCAACAACACAGGTGAGCAGTTGTGTGACAGCACTGAACTCTTCCCATAACCCTGATTTCCTGCCCTTTCCAGGATTTACCCAACAGCTGTAAAGGTGCTTGTTCCATGGCCCTTTCCAGGGAGAAATGAGCAAGGCAAGTCCTGAGGGTTCACTTGCTCCACAGCCAAAGCTCTTCTGGAGAGGGTCAGGGCTGCTCCTGCCTGCAGAGGGGCCTTTCCCACAGGTGAGTGTTCACAGCCCAAAATCCCAGGGGCTGCTGAGGCAGGGCCAGCTTTTGTGGCCCAGAGCTGCACAGAGCTCTCAGCGACTCCTGCTCACTGCCAGGAGTGTTCCTTGGTGCTCCTTCCGTGTGTCCCAGCTGGCAGGGAATGGGGGGAAGGAGAAGGCCAGGAGGCCCAGGAAGGGAAGCAGCAGCTCTTGTGCTTTGGATTTGCAGAGAGGAGCTGTGCCTGCAGTGTCCTGCCCGTGGCACGCAGTGTGCCAAACACACATCCCTGGAACGGGCACTGGGCTGCCCGGGCAGCGCTGGGATGGACATGGATAAAGGGCTGCCCGCGGCCCCTCGGCCAGGGGCTGCTCTGAACAGGCACCCAGAGATGCTTCAGTCCCGACAGACCCCACTGACACCCCAAAAATGCCCCAAGGAACAGCTGGCACTGGGCAATGTCAGAATGGGCTGTTTGCAGAGGGGCTCAGACAGCAATTCCCAGTGCTGACCTCCCACACACCTGCCAGCTATGTCCCAGCCACCCAAAATGCCTTCCCTTCCAGCCTGAGGCCATCATCCCTCAGCAGTGTTAAAGCCAAGGCAAGCTTCCCCCACAGCAATGAAATGCCAAGCAATGCCCTCAGAGATGCCTTCAAATGAAAGGTCAGAGTCAGAGAAATCTCTTTGGATTGAGTTGGGAGTTTTTGGGGAGCCAGCTGGAACTGCACAACTGATGGAAAGCTTTCCCAGGTGGCTCCCACTGCAGGTGCCCTGAAGGCAGGGATGTGCATCCCTTTCCTGAGGGAAAAGAACTTGCAGAGGCCACTCCTGAGGCTCTGGAATGAAATCAGCTCCTGCAGGGAGAGAAGTCCTCCCGTGGGCACAGGGGCTGCCTCAGCACGGGCTGGGAGCGTGTCCAGCCAGTGCCTGTTCCTGCTTTCAAATATCACCTGGAGCCCCAGCTCGGGGGGTGCAGGCAGCTGAATTCCAGGGAACTCTGTCAGGTGCCCCCAGGGACATTGGGGGGGGGCTGGGGGATGAGGGTTACAAACAGCAAATTCTATGGAACATGAAGCTGTCCCTGCCCTGACCCTGCTGAGCTTCCCTGGAAGCTCTGCTGGGTCTTGACACAGCTGGTGTTAAATAGGCAGCTCTGCATGGGAATATCCATGCTCCAGGAGGCGCTGGGAGGCTATGCCAGTGGCAATTCAGCAGGGAATTCAGGGCTTTGGGTAGAATTCATCTGAACTAGCAAAGCCAACCCCCAAATCTGCGCACCACCCAGGGAACAGTCTTTGTGCTGCCCTGGCAGCCAAAGCCCCTGGGCTGGGAAATGTCAGCAGGCAAATGGATGGAATGATCTAAATGCCAGCATCCCCCAAAGGGACAATGCCATCACCTCCCTTTGCTCCCAAAGTGTCCGCTGTGTTCCCCACAGGTACCCTGGGGATGCCAGGGAGGTGCCTTTGCCCACAGTGCCTTTCTCCTGCCCCTCTCCAGCCTGAGGCCTCTTCTCCCTTCCCTGCCAGCTGATGCCAAGGAAGGAAGACACAGTGAGTGCTGAGTTGACCTCCAAATAGTCCTTCCCTCACCTTGAGATGACCTGAGATTTTACCCCCAAAATGTCCCCATCTGCCTCCTTCTGAGTTCCTCATTTTTTACAAGGAAGCATTCTTTCTCTGCTCTGGAGATTACCACAAGATTTGCCCCCAAAACTTTCCCCACCTGTCCACTACCTCTTTCCTCATTTCCACCTCAATCTTTTCATTCTTTGCCCTACAGATGCTTTCAATTTTTACCCCTCTGAACTTCCCTACCTGTCCATAAGTGATTACCTCAGTTTACCCCATCAAGTGCATTCTCTCTGCTACAGATCACCTCAGATTTTACCTCCAACATTTTCCGTACATCTCCACCACTGACTGAGTACTTTATTTTTACCTCCAAATACTCATTTTCTACCATGGAGATTCCCTCAAGTTTTACCTGCCAGATTTACCCACCTGTCCACAGCAATTCCCTCCATTTACCTCAGGATGCTCCTGCTCTCTCCTAGAGATGACCTCACATTTTACCCCCTCAGTTTTCCCTACCTGCCCAGTTCTGATCACCTCCTTTTTACCTCAAAACATGAGTTCTTTCTTCTACTGATGAACTCGGATTTTATTACCAAAATGTCTATTTTGTCCCCTGTGCACTGACTAGATTTTAAAACCCAAACCACACAGGTTATGTCTGTCTTACCCCCAAAATGTTCATTCTGTCCCCTACAAATTAGGTCAGATTTTTTCTCAAAACCACTTATGGTTCCTACATAATTACCTCAGGGTTTGCCCCCCACATTCTACCTCATCTTGACTACTGATCACCTCATCGCTTCCTCAATATGTTCATTCTTTGCCCTACAGATCTTCCCAAGTTTTACACCCCAAATTTCCTTGCCTAGCCCCAGTGATTGCCTCAGTTCATGTCAGTGGTCACACTCTCCCTAGAGATTACCTCAAGTTTAACCCCCAAAATTTTCCTTAACTGTCCACAACTTATTACCTCATTTTTACCAAAAAAGATTCATTCTCAACCTTTAGATCATTTCAAGTTTGACCCCCCAAAATTCCCCTACCTGTCCACTACTGATTCCCTCATTCTTCCTTCAATATTTATTTCCTTTCTACCATGTAGCTTCTATCAAGATTTACCCCCAAAGTTTTCCATCTGTCTACTACTGCTTACCTCATTTTTACCTCAAAATGTTCTTTCTACAGCTTATTTAATATTATTTTTACACAAGTTTCCCTATCTGCCCACAACTGATTCCCTCATGTTACCTCAGTGTGTTCATGCTCTCCCCTAGAGATTAGCTCAGATTTAGCCCCCAAATTTTCCCCACATGCTCAGTATTCATCACCTCCTTTTTCCCTCCAAGTGTTCATTCTCTGCTCTTGAGACTTTGTCAAGTTTGGCCTCCAAAATTTTCCTTCTTTGTCTACTACTGAGTACCTCATTTTTGCTCCAAAATATTCATTCTGTCCCCTACAGATTACATCAAGTTTTACCCCCCAGTTTTTCCTTCCTGTACAATATTAACTCTTTTCTGCCCCCAAAATGTGCATTCTTTCCCCTAAACATCACCTCAGCTTTTCCCTCAAAAATGCCACCTTGCTCTGCTTGACATCACCTCCCATTTTCCTACACAAACAATTCTTGTGTCCCCTCTCAGTCACCCCAGGTTTTCAGCTGAAAATGTCTCCTCTGTCCCCTCAAAGTCATCCCAGGTTTTCCCAGTGAGGAGCTGCAAGGAATTCAGGCAGGGCCAATGACACCAGGGAACAGCTGTAAATTCAGAGGCAGAGAGAGAAGATCTACCAGGAAAGGGGAAAGGTTCAGAAAACATTTCTGCAATTAATTAATAATTATTTCCAGTTCCCCACTGAGAAGAACACAACCTCACAGCTGTTAAGGCCTGACAGTTCCCTGCAGGGAGAGCTCAGCCCATGTGCCCAGAGGCAATCCCAGCATCTGCAAGAAAGAAAGAAGCAGCAAAAGGTGATTGCTTCTCTTTCAAAGTTATTTCAAGTGCTCACACCCAAACCCACCTTTGCTCTTGATTCTGGCCGGGTGCATGGTGAGCGCTGGGCACAGGTCATGTCATCCATGCTGGTGTGAGTGATGCTTTCTGGGGGAAAGCAGCTGATCTCCAAAGTTCCCTTCCTGCCCCGTGCCTGATCTGCAGAGGAGAAAACCTCTTCCAGGAAGGGATTGTGCTCCCTCTAATGCCATTTGCCCAGTCTGTTCCATGGGGATATTGCCAGCCTGGGGCAGCAGAGGCACACGCAGCTCTCAGCACTCCCTGCTCCAAGCACAGCTCTGGGCTCCTTTGCAGACTGCCTCTGCCATGGGGTTTTCTCCAGGAGAAGCCAAGGAATTGCTCCTGGAAGGGTGCAGATTAAGTTATCCCAAAGGGAAGCAAAGAGTAAGTACTCCAGGAAGAGCCCTTGGGATCTGCTGGGCTGAGGTGGGAAGGGGACATTCATTCCCTGCAGGGCCAATACACAACAACCTCCAAGCCAAAGCACAGACTGGCAGGTGGGGTCTGACAGCAGCACTCTGACAAACCTCCTTGTCATTCTTCCCTGCAGTGACTTTTGCAAGCAAACTCTGAAGCTGACAAGCCCAGAAGCTCCATCCAGCCACTCTGGAAGGAAAGGATACTCCCAGGGATGAGGCACATTCCCAGCAAACTCTCCCAACACAGCCTGGAGGCAGCGCTGGAGCTCGGGTGTGGGGCTGGGAAGGGCTGCCAGGAGCACGCAGCCCCCAGGTGGGGTGGCAGCGGCAGCAGCAAATTCCCACAGGCTGATGGCACAGCAGAGAGACAAAGGCCAGCAGTGCCCACGGGAGGTGCAGGGTTAATTCTGCTCCCTGCTCTGCCCCATCCCCGCAGGAAATCTCCAAGGGGGAGAGAAACTCTCAGGGTGCCCAAAATGCAGCATCTGTCACCCTGATCCAGCTTCAACTCAGTGTGGGGGGCCAAACTCCCCCCACAGGTAAACACTGAGCTGAGCTGGTCAGTCTCAAACACAGCCCCAGTTCTCACCTCCAGCCTGCTCCTGGGGCTGCTGCCACATTCCTGACAAGGAGCCCCTTTGGACAGGGCTCTCTGTGTGTCTCAGGTGCTGGGCACTGCAGGGACCAGGGCAGCCCCCTCTGGGGACAATTGGGGATTCATCCCACACCACAGGCAGGACCAGGGGCCCTCCAGTACAGGCTGGTGGGGCCAGAGCCCCTTGGGTTTGGCTGCTCAAACACCAAAGCTTTTGGCAAAGATGGGACAAGTTAAGTGGGGCTTCCTGTCCTGAGAGAGAGAAGAAATTGTTGAAATTAAGCATGGCAATTAAGTCCACTGTGGAAGTCAAAGGCTCCTGGCTTTCCCACTCCTGTTCTGATTGCTCACTAGAGGGTTTTATCCATAAAACAATGAGAGGTGGCACCAAATAAAAGAGCTCTTTTTCAACATTTTTCCCCTACTTACTTTCATACCTAAAAAGGATGTCCATTTTTTCTTAGTGCATTCTTTGCCTAATTTTAACAGAATCGTTTTCCTTCCAGGCCCCACTTGTGGGTTCTTCAGTCCTTTGCCATTGGACTTTGGACAAAGGAAGAGAAGGATCTGCTCCAAACAGGTGTCATCCTACAGGGAACACCCCCTGTACCAGCCCCAGCCTGGGCCAAGCACGCTGCCTCACTCTCCCCATTCTGGATGCTGGCTCCAATCCAGTCTGAGTTTTCCCCTGTTTTCCATGTCTAAGGACAGGAACTTGTCCTGGTCAGGGTGTAAGGCCTTAAACTGCACCTTGATCTGGGGGGCTGGGACTGGGATTCCAGCAGGGAATTCATTGTTTTACAACTAAAAATTATTCCAGGGAGCTGCTGCTTCACCACACAATGTCAGCAAAAGAGAGAAAACACCAAAGGTGTATCCAAAACCAAGGATGGAATGATTCCTCCTGCTTTTAGTGGGATCAGGGCTTATGCTGCCCTGGAATGACAAAGAACTTCCCCCTCAGCCCCCTAGAGAGCCCTCAAAAAGCCAAAGTGCAGCAGGGAAGGAAGGAAAGGCACCTGCTGGGGACAGCACAGCTCCAGCTGCTCATGGGGACTGGGACTGAGTCTGGAGCCAAAAGCCCCTTCCCAGGCTGGAGGGGCTTGCCTAAAGCACCACCTCTGGGAAGCAAAGGGCTATGGAAGAAATGGAGTGGGAATTTACAATAATAATCATAATGGATCGGGAAAGAGCAACAACAGAAGCAACAATCATTCCAAGGGAGCAGGAGGGATGCTGAGCTTTAAACAAGGTTTGAGTGAGGCAGCAGCTCCTGGGAGGTCTAACCCACAGCTCCAGCTCTGCGATTCCAGGAGCACTGCAAGCTCCTCCTGCCCAGTCCCTGGCTTTGCCTCCTGCCAGTACTCGGCACCTCGGGCACGGGTGGCTGCGAGTGCTCCAGTGCTGCTGCCCCGAGGGAGTGGGAAAATGGCCACTAAACCCCTTCCCACTGGGCTGGCTCCGAGCTCTGGCTGGGGAAAACATTTGGCACCCCTGGCATTTCAATGCAATCAGTTTCCATCACTTTGAAGATGCACTGAATAAACCCAGGGCACATAAGTAAACCTCTCCCCATAAGGAGAGCCCCAGGGAATACGCAATTATTCCTATGCCTGGCCAAAGAAACCAGCAGCCAGGTTTTGGGGAGAGACTCCAGACTCTTATCTCCTTCCCTGGCTGTAAACCACTTGCAGAGGCTTTGGAGTTCATACAAGCTTGTCAGGATTTGGCTACCTCATTTAAATTCCATTCAGATACTGGAATGGAAGTGTCCTAAAGGCACCTCCACTCAGACTTTAAGCCCTCTACCACCAAAGAATTTAGATGCTCTTTTCTTAGGAACACCCCACCTCTGCTTCTTTAGGTGTCTCCATGTGGGACATCAATTAAATGTGGACAAATTTTAGAATGCAGCTTCCAAGTCAAGTTACCTGCTAGGAAATGACTCCAGCTCTCTGGCACCTTGGGCTGTTTTAAACACAGCCTGGCCCTTCATGGCTGAGGCTCTGAGCTACACAACTTGTGAGCTGGCAAGTAACAGCAGCTGAGGTCTCATCCCAGCTGTACACAAAAACAGGGAGTGGGGGCTGCACTTGGATACATGCAGGCAGGGTTGGGCCCCTTCTGAAAGCTTCAATCCCTGTTTTTCAGAGACTCAATCAGGGATAATGACATTTTCACAAAGCTCTCTTAAGGCACGTGAAAACCCGAGTAAGAGAATGGAATCAAAGCCTTTGTTCCACTGGCCTCACGCCCCAAATTCCAACGGGACAGACAAGTCCCTCTCCTCGCAAGGCAACGTCTCCTACCTGGATCTGTGCCTTCCCCAGCCTTTGGTGGCCGCTGTCTCCATCCTCACACACTTCCTCATCTTCCTCCTCAGCAGGCCTGGCTTCCTCATCCTGCAGAGCAAGCACAGGGACACTCACCAGCCTGCTCATCCCAAACCTGGGCAGCAGGGATGGACTGCTGGGACCCCCTGGACACTCACCCCTCTGCTGGCCACCATCCCTGCTCTGCAGTCCATTCCCGTTCCTGGCCTGGCATCTCCTTTGAACGGGATGTTAAACCACAACCACTTGCTCTGCTGGGTTTTGGGACATCAGAGACTCCCCCAAGGCAGTGGACAAAGCTCCTGTTCCCACACCCTCTGCCTCCCAAAGCCCTGCTAGGGCCAGGCAGAGCAAGGGAAACCCCTCAGTTCCTGCTGGAAATTTCCTCTTGTGCCCGTAAACCCAGGGAAATCGTGGCTGCCCCATCCCTGGAAGTGTTCAAGGCCAGGCTGGCCGCAGCTTGGAGCACCCTGGGGATGGAATGAGGTGATCCTTAAGGTCCCTTCCCACCCAAACTATTCTGCCATTCCAGGATGATTCTGTGATCTCTCCCTGCATTTATTTTGCATCGTTTCCTCTCTAATCTGAATTCCCAAATCGAAATGATTTTTTAAAGAAATCATTTAAAATTATCCCAGGAATAAAAAGGGGTGCATCAAACATACAGGAATCATTCCTACCTCCATCAAATCATTGTTAATTGGAAGCCTATTTCCTCATCTCTGTCCTTAGTTTTCCTTTCCTAGGAAACCTTATGATCTCACAGTTTCTCCAAGAGATTTACTGGGATTGCAGAAAGGTTTGCTTTGTCAGGGAAGCAGGGGGGTTTACAACACTTGTTCCTCTGCATCTTTATCCTTTCACCAGCTTTCCCCTGGAACGGTGCTGCAAGAGAAGTTCAGAATTACTAGAAATGGATCAGGTTCACCTTTTTTCCTCATTCTTTTCCAACAACTTCCAAATTCTTGGAATTATCCTCAAATGAGGCCTAGCAAGCTACTGTGAAAACATCAATCAGAGGAACATCTTGACAAGAGAAAACCACATCCAGCAGCAGCCAAAACAATGCCACTGCTATTCTTACCTGGTCTCCAGGTGCTCCAGCCAGAGCTCCCAACACCCACTGCCATTCCATGGGGGTGAGGAGGCAGTTTTGGACGTGTTCTTTGCCACGGGATGGGATAACAGAGCCCAGAGGGTCTTTGTGTCCCTTCCAAGCCACCCCATGATTCCATGATACCATCAGCACCTATACCAATTCCATTCTGGAAAGCCCAATTCCATTCCTCCCATCAACTCAGAATTTCTCCCTTCCTCTCTCTGCTCCACATCAGGCATGTGTTGCCACAGGCATGGGATGCCTCAGCATTGCCTGGGAATGCCACTCAAGGCTGCCCTGGTGGCCTCAGTGCTCCAAAATGCCCAGCTGGCTCCCGTTCCAGTCAGGAATGTCCCAAACAGCAGCGTGGGGTGTGCCCTCTGCCATCCCACCATTGGGGCAGCTCCCATAGAATGTGACCAACTTACTGGGTTTGGAATTCCTGGCTTAAAAGTCAGGTGGTGGAATATCCTCTCCTGGGAATATCCAGAAGACCAGAAGGCTCCCTGGAAGCCACAGGTCAGGGACAGAGTCAGATGAACGATCCTGAACTGGTTTTCAGGGGATGCATCCCCAGCCTGTGGCTGCAAAAACTCCAGAGCTGTTCCTTCCCCTTGGGACAGCCAGGGAAAACATCCCCAGCATGGATTTCTGACAGGAAAAACCTCACTGCTCCAGGCTACTTGGCTCCTCCCAAATCCAGGCCAGCACTCCAACAGGCTCTAAGGACAAAACAACAGCAAAGACCATCTCAGGGCACACGCCACGAGCTGGGCGTCACATTCCTCACTGGAACTGGGCTGTTCCCACATCCCTGGGACAGTCGGGAGCATCCCCCGTTCCTCACTCTTCCATTCAGGACAAAGAGACAACAGAGCTGTCAAACAGCCAGTGTCTTACCCCAACAATCCAGGGAAAACCACCTTGCTCTGGGGAGAAACATCATGCCCAGTTATGGAAAAAGCCAAAGAGCAGTACTGGAAATACTCCCGGGCATGAAGGCTCCCAGCTCCGGAAATGCAGCTCACAGGCTTCTTCCCATGGGAACCCCAATCTTGCCCGGGACTGGGCTCAGGGAGAAAGTCCTGCCCATTCCACCACTCTGGCACAGACACCCCAGGAAGGTGTCCCTGACCATGGCAAGGGGCTGAACAGGATGGTCTGTAAGGTTCTTGCCAGCACAGACCATTCCAGGAGTTTAAGGTGGATTTGAGCAGCTCCTGGGGACATGAACACCACCCACACCTCCCACCTGGCTCAGCCCAGAGTCCATCCAGCACTCACAGAAAGCTGCTGGGAGCTGAAATTCTCCCTGCTCCCCCTGCCTCCAGCTCCTGGGAAAGAGGAGCTGCATCCTGCTGGGTGCCCCTGGCTCTGGGCAGCTGTTGCCTTCAGGCGGGGGGATGGCTCGGGCAGCTCCGGTGACTGTTCCACCTCGATGATTTTGTGTTTTCCTGCATTTCCCTGGGCTGGAGGGGAGCAGGGGGTGCGGTGGGAGTGCGGGAAGGCAGCGGCGGGGAGGGCAAGGAGTGGGGCCGGGCACCGCACGGCGCAGGGGGGCTTCTGCTGGCACTGGAGGGGCGCGACCGTACGGAGGCGTCCCCGCCGCTGCCGGCCACTGCCCACGGGGCTCCTGCCCGCCCCCGGCGCCACTGACCCCACACCCCGTGTCCCCACACTGGGAACCACCATGGAAAATCATGCTGGAACCTCTAATCCTGAGCCCAAGCCTTGACCTTTTACCCCCTGACCTTTGACCCCTTGACCCATTCCTTGACAACCCGACCTTTGATCCCTTACCTTTGACCATCCAGCAAGTGGCCAAGATGCCCGCGGGTGGCTATGCCAGCGAGTAGGTGAAATGGAGACCGTGGCGATCGTGCCAGACCCGAAGGCGAGCTCCTCGGGCAAAAAGATCCACGATGATGTCGAGACTCAAAGGCCGATGACAGAGATGGGTGGGAACTGCCCTGCCCAGCAAAGGCTCGGGTGATGCTGAGGAGAAACCCTCTCCCTTTACTTCCAAGGGGCCCTCCCACAACAGCCCTCTCCTCTAAGCTAACTTCCAATTACCTCCTGGAACTCCAAAGGCCTTTCCCTTCTCCCAGCCACCACTTCCAACACTTAGCTTTCTGAAGACAAACGGACAAAATCCATCCTTGGCAGAAAAAATGCATCAGCACCTCAGATGTCAACACGTTCCCCACGGTCCGCTTTGGCAGCTGCGAAAGACGGAGAACAAGGAGAAAATTCAGCCTCTGACAACACACGCCAAAAGAGACCCCTTCCGCAAGGCCCCCTCCCTCGAAACTGCCGAGGCTCAGCGCTTACCTGCTCCCTCCAAACTTCAGCTCCACACCTGCTCACGGTACCTAAGACAACAAAACAGAAAACGTCACTGTTGCCCTCCAGAAGAGCATCCCCGGGCTACTCCACACCACTGCCCCGGCTCACCTCAAATCCTGATCTGACTCTGGAGGTGGCCAGGACAAACCTGCACAATGAAAAGGGACACGCTCAGCACGCTGCCATAGACCGCTGGCCTATCAGCCACCCCACCTAAATGCCAACTCACCTGCTCGCCTCTGGCCCTTGGCACGCCCAGGGCAGCAGCAGCACCTGCAGAGAAGCAAAGCAAAAACACACGAAATGTGCTGAGAGACTGTGAAACCACAGCCTCCCTGCTCTGACTGAAGTACACCACACCTATACCTTAGGCTTGCACCCTCCAGCATCCAGGGCCAGGACATCCTGCAAGTGGACCACCTAAAACACACAAACAACAACGGATGCTTAGAGCTGCTCCAAACATTGAGACCGAGGCCGTAACAACTCATTCTGTCCACTGGTCACTGCTCACCTCGCTCCATCGCCCCTGACTGCCAATATCCGGCATTACTTCCAAAAAAAAAAAAAAAGACATGGAACAATGCTGTAACATAGTAGCATGACATAGCCCAGCAGGACTGCAGAGAGGGGCAGAGAGGGAAAGCCGGCCAGGATCTCGTTCCCAGCCCTGAGCAGGGGCTTTACTGGCCTGACTGTCCTGTACTACCCGAGCTCTGGGGACAGTGAACCAGGCTCAGTCCCTGCCTCACCACTGCCACCGTGAAATTCTGGCACTGCAAGAGTCAGGGGAGGCTTCAGCAGTGATTTCAGCAAGGTCAGAGCTGCTCCCAGCAAAAGCTGTTCTTAGACTACTCCTGGCAGAAGAACCCAGAGTACCTGCCACTGCAGGATGCTTGTGACTTCCAGGTGGAGGAGAAGGGTGGAAACAATCCAAGATGAAGACAGAATGATGAACACAGCAAAGAGGATTTCTTTATGCTCTGCACTGTTTTGTCATGTTCAGCCCTTCCTGGGCTGTTCTCTGCTTGTTGTTCTCAAGATCAACATCTCCGACTAAGGGCGGGTGATGTGAATTCCAAGGAAGTACAATTCAATTCTCCCCTAGATCTTTCCCTAAAGTACAAGATACTGATTCACCTCCCTTCCCACCAGAGTCAATCAAAGACTATCCAAAAACGTAAATGATGATAATGCGGAATTTCGTCTCCATTAGAAAAATTAATGTAGTACTTTTTATCAGAGCTTTGGTTAAATGTAACAACGCAGGAAGTTCCTGTGCTCAGGTTATTGGAGAGTGCGAGGTTTTCTCATCGCATCAGCCCTGTCAGCTGACAAATGTGGGTGTGCACTAAGGCACAAAGCACCGACGTTTGCACACTACAGCTGGAATCTGCTATCTCCGTGTGCAGACACAACCACTGCTCATCACAGATAAACCCACAAGGGCTGCTCCAGCACTGACTTACCTGGGGAAAAACCAGCACTAAGAGGAGCAAAATAAAAAGCATGGGAGTAGTAGTTTCACCCTGAGCAGCTCCGTGAGATGGGCAGGAATCAGAGGATCCCCTGAGTAACTCTGAACTTGCTTTTCCTGATCACCTTTCACAGAATCCATAGCAGCAACCCATGGACATCCTGTGTGTAGGTTTATTCCAAAACCCACTCACAGAAACATCAGGATATTGCACCTAAAGCTGCCTCTGCCAGAGGGAAGCAAGAGCTGGGGCTGGGAGAGGAAACAGGCAGGAACTTGCTCTCAGGAGAGGCAGCACGTGGGCTGCTGGCACTGCCAGCAGGAGGACGCAGGTGGGAGCAGGTAAAATTCCAATACAAAATGCAACTGGGGAATGTGACAGTGCAGAGGCTGTAGGTTGGCAGTCTAAGACTTTGGGGTTTATCACAGCTCCATGAAAGCACCGAATTTCACCAGCAGGTACCATTCATCCTCCTCAGGACAAGCTTCCAAGAGTTCATCTCTCAATTTGTGCCCCAGTGTGGGCCAAGTGCTGGTGGAGCCTGGGCTGGCACCCCGAGCTCTCACCCCAGCTGGCACCCCCAGGCCTTTCCAATGTGCCACTGCCACCCAAGCCACAATGGTGGGGCCTGAGGAAAGGAAGGAATGAGGAGGGACTTAGGACACAATCCTGCCCTTCAGACAGGCAGATTTACCTGTGCTCCAGTCTCAAGGGGGCTCTCAGTGGATAACTCAAGCATCCCGCGTGGGACACTGGGGCCAAGGAGCAGCTGGAGGCAGCTCTGTCACCTGGGCTACCTGTGTGTAGCCATATTTAGCAATAACTGAATTGATTGAAATAAAGGGTAAAAGCTTGACTCAGCCTGTAACTTTCACCTTTCTTTCAAGTGCAAAAAGAAGCAGAAAAATCCATTCATATTGATGCTTTCCAGCTACGTCTCTTTCAGATTCCCAGGTATTCATCCCCTCACAGAGTTTTAGTGGTGACACAGAAGAAAGTTCTTTGCGTGCTGCCAGAAAAACGAGATTTCTCCCATTTTTTATTTTCACACCTAAAGTATGAAAACATTATCATCACACAGAAGAGTTCTGCACACTCTCCTCTGGGCAAGGGGAGGATTCCCTGATAGGCAGATTCCAACCCCTCCTGTCCATATTTACATCCCTAAGGCCTCAGACCCTCTGGAGGTAACCACAGGGCTCCCAGGTGAGAGGAGTCACAGTGAGAACAGAATTAAACCCCAAAGCACCTCTGAGGAGACAGCACCTGACTCTGGGAGTGCCTCCCTCTCGCGTGGAAGGTGTGGCTTACTCAGGAGTTACTCCAGGAGTTCCTACTCTGCCCAGGCCAGGCCTGCTCCGGACACTCCCCGTGCCCTCAGAGCCACAAACCCAGCTCAGGGCTGGGCTCAGAGCTCCAACACCACCAGGAATGAGCACTCCCTGAGCCCCCTGCCCTCCCAGCCCTGCTCTAGGCTGGGCAGGCACTGAGGGGCTCACTGACACCTCCAGTGTGGCTCTTTAAAGGTGGTGGCACAGGTGCTCCACAGCAGACCTGTGCCAGACCCAACTTCTCCACGGGCAAGGAAGAACCTCCCAAAGCAGGTGACACAAAAAGCTCTGGTGTGGCCCAGGGACTGCTCAAGGTCACAACCAAAATTAGTTCTGAGCTCAGGGTGGTGTCACTTCAGTTCCCTGCTACTGCTGCCACTTCCTGCCACCTTCAGCTTTTGTTCCAGGCACCAAAATATGAATTTTTCAAGGCCAGCCCATCTAAACTATCTGAAATTGCAGCCTGGCTGATCTCGGGAGCTCCCAGACTCACTCATGAGGATGAAGTGACAGACCAGCAGTGAGCACTTCTCCCTCTTCCAGCCAAGCTGTGAATTGCTCCTCCCTCGGCTTCAGCAACCACTTTTCGTGCCAGTTCCTGAAGAGAATCTTGTGCTGAACATCCATCACTTTCTCAATGCAGAGCATTTGGCTTCATCCTCAAGCCCTAGAAACACTCAGCTAAACCAGCACTAAAACCTGATTAAACTCGCATCCTGCACAGCACAATGAACTTGGACTTGGGCAGGAATCAGAATATCTGGGAATGAAGAGAACCCAAGAGCTCGGAGAGGTTTGCTTTGCCCTTGTCCTGCCTTGGGCTCCTGGCTCTGCCACAGCAGTTACAAGAAGCAGAGCAGTGACCTCCCCTCCCCTCCTCATCAACACAAACCCCCAAAAGCAGAGTTTGTCTCTCTCAGACCCACCTTGAGCTGTGTCCGCAGCAACAACGAGGAAAAGCAGCAACCCCACAGCTCGGCGTCTGCAGGGCTGCACCCTCTCCATCCTACAGCCTCTCCATCTCCCCACAGCTTGGAGTGATCTGTTCTCCCAGTTTAGAGAAGGTGACATCAACCTCACTTTGGTTTGGGTACAAACTCTGAGGCAGACACTGAAGGCAAAGGAAGACGAGGCCTTGGTGGGAAGGGACCTTAAAGCCCATCCAGTGCCACCCCTGCCAAGGGCAGGGACACCTTCCACTGTCCCAGGCTGCTCCAAGCCCCAGTGTCCAGCCTGGCCTTGGACACTGCCAGGGATCCAGGGGCAGCCACAGCTGCTCTGGGCACCCTGTGCCAGGGCCTGCCCACCCTCACACGGAAGGATTTCTGCCGTGTATCTACTCTGAACTGAAGTTTAAGTATCTAAGCTCAAGTTTAGTTATTGCTGAGCCTCTGCTGAAGATAACTGTGACACCATAGTAGGAGAGAAAGGAAACAGGCCTGTAGAACAAACCACAGGCGAGTAACAAACTGAAATGATGTGGCCAAAAACAGAAAAGAAACCTCAGTCACCAAAAACTCCAGTCTATTCCTACATCCTCACCCAGGGGGACTCCAAACACGACACTGCAACTCATGCTCCTCCCAGCTCCACACACACATTGCTGGGACCTCTTGCAAGCTGCTCGAGCTCTCTCCACGTGCCAAATCTGCCCATGGCAGAGGTGCTGCTTTCCTGGCTCAGCTCCCAAGACTCAACTCTCAGTATTTCCGTCCTCAATACTGTAAATTTCTGGTGATCTGGAGCAAAGATTTCTGGCTTGCTGTGTGGCTTCTCACACAGAACCTGACCCCAGGGGCTCAGTCTCACTCTCTCCATGTTTGACACAAGTCATAAAGCAAGAACTGCAAAGACATTTCGAGGCAGTATCAGGGGCTTGAGACAGCTTTTGAGATCAAAGTTGAAATCTACTGTTTTCTTTCATTGCTGTTAAACTGTACTGGAGTCCTGGGGGCACTTTTGGGCGCCACAATATAAAAAAGATAAAAAGCTGACAGCATCCAAAGAAGGGACATGGGGATGGGGAAGGGTGTGGAAGGACCATGAAAGAGCTGCTGAGGGCACTGGGTTTGTTCTGGTAGAGAAGTGTGAGGTCAGAACACATCGGGGGCTACAGCTCTGATCTCCGCTCCCTGGGACACAGACAGGACCCAGGGAGCAGCTGGAGCTGGGCCAGGGCAGGCTCACGCTGAGATCAGGGAAAGGCTCTTCCCCCAGAGGCTGCTGGGCACTGCCCAGGCTCCCCAGGGAATGGGCACGGCCCCGAGGCTGCCAGAGCTCCAGGAGCGTTTGGACAGCGATGCCAGGGATGCCCAGGCTGGGGTTGTTGGGGGGTCTGGGCAGGGACGGGGGTGGGACTGGGTGATCCCTGTGGGTCCCTTCCAGCTCAGGATATTCCAGGATTGTCTCAATCCCAAACAGGGGAGAGCCTGCTCTCACACAGAGCTGCAAACACACTGTGCAGAAGGCAGAAAATGACAACAATTGACATTGATACATTAATAAAGCCAAGATATTAAGCAAGCCAAAAGATAAATTTTCCCTTTTGCTCCTGACCAACAAGACCTGTCCCAGTCTCAGCACAGCCACTAAGCAACTCCAGTGTGACACCGGGACTGTCTCACACCTCGAGGCTGACACACAACAGCAGCACAGCGCCGGGAGTTTAATCACGTTTCCCTCATTAGAGGAGACAATTAAATGACCATTCAGGTGCACAACCACTCCTGCAGAGCACTTCACTAGACCCCGTTTTGCAGTAACTCCCCCAGGCTGCAAAGCCCCATTTGCCAGGGACCTGAGAGAAGAATTCGGTAGTTTTAAAGGAATGTCAGGAACTAGGAATACACCTGAGAGGAGTTCAGTAGCTGGGAGGGAGCCCAGGTGACAAATGAACACACAGGCCCCAGCAGAAGCAGTTCATTCCAAAGAGTGGCACTGACGAAGGGCCTGGGCAGTCCCACAGGGGCAGGTGGGCACCTGGCTGCCAGCACTGGGAACACAGGAATGCTTCAAAGCACCGGCACTCCTGAGAAAATGACCAAACAAGGCCGTAATAAGGCGAGTGATGAGCTGGGGGAGGGCAGTGGGTCCCACACCTGCCCCTTTTCCCTTTCCACTGTACAGCATCTGCCCAGGCTGTGAGCGAGCTTTGGCACAAGCACTCAGTTCTCCCCCAAAATCCACTGAACCACTTGCTCATCTCCCGAAGAGAATCACAGGCACAGCACTGAATGCACCGGATACCTGGCTTACACCTCTCAACACTTTCTCGCTTTGTTTTGCTCATTGAAAAATGGCAAAAAAGGAAAAAAGTCAGCCCAGAGCCCAGGAACGTTAAACGACTTTTACAAAGTCCAACACAACCCCCCCAAGGATGAGGCTTTAGGAACAGCCGCCCGCTCACTCCGGGACGGGATTGTGTCCGGACCCGCGACTCTTCCCTCCTTCACCTTCGGCAGCAGCCGCCCGAAGTCAATTCCCCGAGCACGGCAGCCCCGCGAAGCCGCCCAGAGCCGCTGGCCGCCCCCAGAGCCCCGCAGCCCGTGCCGGTGCCGGCCCGCTCCATCCCGGAGCGGCTCCGGCGCCAAACCGGGAGAGCAAAGGGGAAGGAACAAAGCCCTGACAAAGCCAATGACCGGAACAGGATTCAACCCATCAGCGGGGAGGGCAGCACAGCGGCCCCGCCGGCCCCGAGTCCCCGTTCCAGGGAATGCCCCGGGTTGCGCTGCCCGGGGAGGGACCCCCGCCCTCCCGGGGTGTCCCCCACCGCGGGGCGCGAGCGCGGGGAAAGCTGCGGGTCCCGGCGGGAGCTGCGCCCGCAGCGGCCGATGCCGCCCTCGGGCCCGCCGCTGCCGCCCAGGGGGCGGCCGGGATGTCCCGGGAGTGCCCGGGGCGGGGACGGCGTGGCCCCGGCGCCGGCGGGAGGCCAGGCCCGGCCGTGCTCACCTGCGCTGGCCGCTCCGCTAGGCCCGGACTATCTCTTGGCTGCCGCCACCGGCGAACGATGGAGGAGCCGAGGAGCCGCCGGCGAGTCACGAAGCGCCGGGGGGCGCGGGGCGGGCCCGGCCCGGGGGAGGGAGGGGAGGGCAGCTGCCAAGCGGGCGGCCGATCCGGAGGCGTCCCGGCGGTCCATGGCGGGCCGGCGCCGGGCTGGCGGCTCGCAGGGCTCGGGCAGGGCTGCGGCTTGGCCGGGGCTGCGCTGGGCCCGGTCCCAACCCCGATCCCGATCCCGATCCCGATCCCGATCCCGATCCCGATCCCGATCCCGATCCCGATCCCGGCCCGGTCCCGCCTGGCGCTTCCCGGCGGCCCCCGCCCCGATTACGTGACGCGCGGGGAACCACGTGACCCCGGCGGAGCGCGCGCGTAGGGGGCGTGGCGCGGGTCAGGCCCCGCCTCCCCGCGGGATAGACCGGGACAGACCGGGAAACACCGGGACCCAGCGGAACATGTTGATTATTATGCGGGTAATGACCACGGGTGCAGCAAAGAGGAGCAGGGTAACGGAGAACATGGAGATGAGAGCCACCCGGCAGTGCTCCTGCTCGTGTGACGGGCACAGGGAAGCCACTGTGGGAATGAGAATGATGGGAACGAAGAAGGTCAAGCATTGAGCACCCCACAGCACCCACATCATGGGATTGGGAAGGTCACAGCGGCAGCAGAGCTTGCAGAGCTTTTCCGTGTCCTTTTTGGCACTGATGGCTGTCATCCAGAAGAGCACCCAGTAAGTAGCAGGAGAACGCTGACACCAGGTAAAGGAATCTCACGTACATCAGGGGCATGACAGGAGAGCAGGACACATCTTCCAGCAGGAAGAGCAGGGCAGAGGGGACCGCAGTGAGGAGGAAGATGAAGTCAGTGACAGCCAGGCTAAAGATGCCGGCAGTACGCCCTTTCCATCTGAGGAGGCAGAAGAGCCCCGTTCCCGGCCAGCGCACAGAGACAGATGAGCAGTGTCACACTGTGTATGGCCATGTCGGTGACATCTATTTCACATGGATCATCTCCTTTGGTGGGTGAGGCAGAAGGTGGGGACACGGAGCTCACCACCATGGATGGATGCTGGGCAGGCGGTGGGATGTGGCCCCGGCTGTGGTCAGAGTGGATGGGCAGTCAGTGCTTGGAGAATCCAGGGATGGACCAAGCGGCTCCTCAGCAGCTCCCTGCAGCGGGAAGGGTTTGGTGGAGAGAAGTGAGATGTGCAGGGGAGCAGGGTGGTGGGAATGGTGGGGTGGGAGAGGGAGGAGGGAGGGTTGGGCTGTTCAGCAGGGGATTGAGAAATAACATAGAGAATAAACATTTTCAGCTCCCCGATGTTGCTGAAAGACCAAGTAGTGAAAAAGATTAAAGGATTTAAATGTGTGCACACAGGGCAAGAAATTGAGGCTGGAGCCGGTGCTGGAACAGATCAGGAGGCCTGCAGTGGTTCTGGGGCAGTTCTGTCACAAGAAGCAACAGTGCACGCCCAGAAAAATAGCTCAAGGCAAGGTCACCTTTAATACTGAAGCATTCAGTGAATATGACCAGCAGGGACCCCTCTTAATGAATCTGCAGGACCATCAAAAGACTTCCAGGAGGAGGTGAATGCATGGAAATTCCTTCTAGGAAAGTGATTTTTGTGTATTAGATAGGAAACAGATTTTAATGACA
This sequence comes from Coloeus monedula, assembly GCF_965178545.1. NCBI lineage: Eukaryota > Metazoa > Chordata > Aves > Passeriformes > Corvidae > Coloeus > Coloeus monedula. The sequence continues at coordinate 328,039 of NW_028120744.1, read as the reverse complement.
ATGTGTGTTTTCAGTGGATAAAACCCCGCCCACCCCGCCGCCCGCAGGTGCTGTTGCCGTGGCGGCCGCTGGAATGCGGCCCGGGCGCATCCCCAAGGGAAAAGGAGGCACAAAATGAGGAACTGGGAAGTAAAAGGGGAAGGCTGCACAGCGCCCGCGGCGCCCCGAGAGCGAGGAGCAGCCCCCGCTCCTCTGAGGGCCCATCTCTGCCCCCTGTCCATGTGCCGTGCCCGGGGAAGAGCAGAGTCTGGGATCAAAGAACCACCCAGTCTCCCACAGCAAGGAAAGCCCGGCACCCCGGTGTTTCAGGGGCACACCAAGGGCTGTGCAGGGCAGGGAAGGACCAGCAGGACCTTTCTCCTCCTCAGCCCCTGCTCCAAGGCGCAGCAGCCCCAGGTGTGAGCGGCCAGGATGAGGAGGGGGCGGCTCCTGCCAGAGGCCGTTCTCCGAGGGTTCCCCGGGCACAGCTGTGCAGGGAGCTGCTGGTCCAGAGGGGCAATGGGGGCATCCCGAGTGTCCCTCCAGGGACAATGGTCGGAGCATCCGGCAGGAGCTGGGGAGCAGCCGGAGGCACCTGGGCACAGAGCACTGCTCCCAGAAAATGCCCAGGGAAAACCCCTCGTGCCAAGGGGCAGCACCTGAGCAGGCAGGGCAGCATGTGGGGTCCCAGGGAAACATTCCACTTTCCCCTTTCATCTTGGCAGCTCTTCCCCAGTGCCCCCAGAAAAAAAGGGGGGTTATGAGGAGAAAAGGGATTTAAACAGAGGGAAAAAACGTCCTTTTCCATAATTGTCTGTGTTTAAATTGAGGGGGAATCCCCTTCCTCTGCAATTTTAAGGGTATCAGTTGAAGGAAACCCTGCCTTTTCCATTCTCTTAGGGGTATCACTTGACAGGGAATCCCCATTTTCCATTATTCTCCAGTTTAAATAGAAGGGGAAAACCTTGACAATGCTGTTTTATTGGTTTGAATTAAGCATAACTCCCCCATTTTCATCATCCCAAGGTTTAAATTGAGGGAAAAACCCGGTTGTCCCTCCTTTATAAGGGTTTGAATTGAGGGAGAAATCCCCCTTTTTCCATCACCGGAGAGACCTGAAGTAAGGAAAACCCCTCTTTTTCCAGTATTTTCGGGGATTCAGAGGAGAGAACCCATTTATTGCTATGGCATCTATTTAAGTAGAGACAAACACTCCCTAGTCTCTCATTTGAAGGGGCTCAATTGAAAGAAGCTCCCCCTTTTTCAGCATTTTAAGAATTTAAATCTGTACCTCAGGGCACTTCTAGCTGGGTAGTGGTACCCAATCTCTCACAAGGGAGCGAGCCCAGCACTCACAAAACCCTCCTGCTGCCAGAGAGCCCATTATTTTTTCAGTTTTATTTATAATGAATACAGCCCTAATTAGAGACCCCAACAGGAGTTACACCATGTATATTACTACTATTCTTCTCCACCCTCCATATTCCTGTGACTCAATAGTCACTAATGAACAATTACAGAACTTAACAAGGAAGAATGCAACTCATCTGTCTACGCTGCCAAAACAAGGAGTGTTTTTACCCTTTCAGTGGATGCAGCTGTAGTAAAACAGAAGGCATCTACAGAGCCCTTCACTCACCTGGAATTTAAGGCAGAGCAGCCAAACAGCTGCAGCTCCTCCCAGTGCTTTTATCCCTTATGGTAAAATTGCCTCCTCCCTTTTCCCCGGGCATGGTGGGAAAGAGAGGCGGGCCCGGCCAGGGGTATATTAACCCCAGCCCAGGGTAAAAGAGGCCCATTCCTGTTGTGGGGTTAGTGGGGGTGAGGGTGTCTTCTTATTTCCATGAAGGGGGGGGGGGGTCTTTCGGGTTTTTTCAGCTTTCTTTCAGCAGGTATTTTTGGCATCTAAAGCAATAGAGGCTTTGAAGACACTGTAAAGAAGATAGCATTGAGTCCGTAGTTCATGATTTTTGGATTGAGTGTTCAGGGTTGATAAGGTGCTTGGTACTTTTTGTAATTTTTTTTTCCCCTTGTTTTTCTTAGAAGCATTGCAACTTGCTGAAATTCCAGATTGTGTCAAGTATGACACTTCAAATTTGTTCAGCAGATTCATTGTGCTGCAAGAGGGAGCTACCCTGGGTCAGAGATGACATTGGAGATGGAGGCTTCTGATAGGTAAGTTAAAGACTGCAAGTATGAGTGGGAGCGGGAGCAGGGTCCCAGTTAGCAGCTGACTTGTTGGGATTTGGCTTGTATGCCACTACACTGGTGCATTGATTTTGGTTTTCTTTGTCACAGCTGACTAAGAGGCCAACCTGGGGATCCCAGTGCCTTTGGAGATGGCTGAGGTGGACTCCTTTGCATCCAGTGTGGATTCACATCACTGGTCATCTGAAAGCTAAGTTGGGGGCTGGGGCCCGGAGAAGGGATGATAGCAGGATAGTGGGTTGGAAATTGCTGGGAGAGATTTAAAAAGTAGTGTAGGGGAAAGGGATGCTCTCCAAGGGCCTTCTTAGGTAAGCTAAAGGGAGTAGCCCTACTTTTGACTGCAACTGTAGGGTGTGCAGCGCAGAGCAGTTCCAGTGTGTGTTGTCTTGTCCGGTGTGTGTTCTGTGTCTTTGGCTTCCCTTGGATCAGATCTCTCTGCCTTTTATCCTTAAGGGGCTTGTCATAAGCATTGGCCATCATCTCTAGCTTCTTGAACTTTCGTACTTCTTGGTAGGATGCCAATATCACTTGTTCTTTTACCAGTGGGCTTGGCCACATCTTGGAATCACATCTTGAAAGCATTGAGTCGGATCTCTTTGGAGGCCTTGTTCCCGGCTGTACTGCCATCCATCCTTTCCAGCCGTGAGCTGTAATGTCCTGGGGCTTGTAAGATTGTCAGGATATGGGAGCATTCTAAATGTGGCCTTGTCTCTCACAGCCATCTTGATCATTGTGACTGACAGTTCTTAGAACAGGTCACTGTTCCAGTCTTTTCTTCTGCTCCTTAGAGCCCCCTTCATCCACCAATGCCATACTATTGGTTGTTTCTTTTGGCGTCATCTCTGTCCTTGCCATCGTTCTTCTTGCCGAGAGGTTTTTTTATCATCTTCATATCACGCTGCTTGTAGTATAATGTGTTGTTTGAGTTTGTGTCTAGCCTGGAATTGCTCTGCCCTGTAGAGTAGTCCTGGTGGGGGGATAGGTGGAGAAGAAAGGAGACTTTACAGGGAGCCTTTTGCTTTGCTCAGCCACCTGAGCCACGCCTCGGATGGAGTGACTGTGGCCAGTCTGTGTGGTGTTCAGTGGAGACGTGGGAGTGGTGCAGTGGTGTCTTGCAGTTTCATAGTAGTTTGTCCTAAGGCCCACTGCTGTGGGATCCTAGGCAGTTTGCTTTGAGGAATGAGAACTTGGGAAAGGCTAAGCTGGGTAACTTTGACAAATAATTCTTTTGCAGAGGGAGAGCATGTAAACCTGATGTGAACAGAGGAGACCAGAGGAGCACAGCAACGAGGTGGGTCAGTGCCTGAAGTCCAAGCTACGGCCTGACTTTGGGCTCTATGTTTACCTCACTGTTTGGATTTTCATTTTGAAGATGCGAGGCACTTGGCACAGCAGGGTATTGGCACCGGGGGGACCATGAGCTGGATGAGTATTGATTCAAGCACAGAACTGGCTGCTACTGGAGTTGTTGTATTAGTGATGAAACTATAAGCCTTTGATTTTTTTTTTTTGTGTTTTACAGGTGGTCTGCAGCATTCAAATCGCTACTCCAACATGACAGACACCCTTGCAGAAAGAGGTCACAGTCGAGCACTTTCAGGTGGAACCTACCTTGGCAATGCAACACTTTTGGACGCTACATGGGCATGTGCCTTTCCATTTTGTTTTGCCCCTTCTCCCCTGGGAAGGTTGGTCATCATTCAGCTTTTCAGGGGTGGTGTTTCATTTTGGTTATGTTGCAGGGCTGTTCTTTCTCTTTATTTTTAGGAAGTAAACCTGGATATCAGCAATCAAGGTCAAGTGAGTGAGGTAAGCAGTGACCAGTACCAGTGACCAGGTATTGCTTGGGTGCCAAATTCTGGGGCAGCTCAAAGCATGCATTGTCTAAGCATCCATTTGTGTGTTTTAGGTGGCCCACTTGTATTATGCCTGCAGGGGCTGAACCCCCTCATGGACCAGCTGATGGAGCCAGTTTATCACCCTTGAGCTGCCCCTGTGAGCCTTCCAGAAGTATTACAGGGCTCTGCAATGAAGCCTGTACCTTTTCTGTTTGAAGGTGCCATCTGGGCAGCTTTTGGCAATGGCTGAGGAGTTGCGGCGAGTCGGGGAGGGAGGGAGGAGCGAGGGTCCACTCAAGTTTCAGCAATGCCACATCACCTTGTCCCCCCTTAACCCAGGGATACCCTGCGACGGCGGCGTCGGAGTGCGGCCCCAGCGTGTGAGCCGAGGACCGGGGCGTTCTCAGGAGCCGGTGAGTAGTGGAATTGTTGGGTTTTGGCTGATGTGCTGCTGAGTTCAGGCACTGATGTTTGGTTTTCTTTATTGCAGTAGACTAAGAGAGAAGAGCCCTCTGAGGGCAGGAACTTCCCAGATGATGAGGCGGCCTTCTTTTGCACCTGATGAGGATTTGCATCCCTGGATATCTGAGAGCTAAGTCGAGGGCTACACCTCAGGGAGGGGGATGAGAGTGGGGTGCTGGGTCAGGACTTGGTGGGAGGGATTTTTGAATTAGCTTTGGAGATGGGGATGTCCACGAGAGGGGCCCTTAGGCCACGTAAAGGGCAAGTCTCGCTTTTGATCACAATGCTGAGGTGTGCAGGGCAGAGCAGTCCCGGTGTGTGTTGTGTCACTTGTCTATTGTGTGTTCTGTGTCTCTATTGTGGGCATCTTGTGTCACATGTCTTTTGCCTTACCCCTTTGAGGGGCTTATCGGAAATGCTGGGCATCATCCTTAGCAGCTCCTTTGCGTTCCTTGGCCCGACGCTGGTACCCTTGAACCTTTGACTTGCAGGCTCGGACATGCATCGGAATCGCATCTCTCTTTAGCACAATTGAGTCAGACACCTTTTACAGTCTTGTTCTGAGCTGTATTGACAGCTGTGCACTGCAACAATCCCTTATAACAGATTAGGACTTGGGAGAATGCGAGGATAGGTAGAGGATTCCAACCGTACGATTCTCGGGCGTCCATCTTTGCGGTTCTTGGCATAAGTCCTTCTGTTAGGGTCTTTTTCTGCCAGAGCTCTTTGAGCCTCATCGGCCTCATCTAGGTCATGTCATTGGTAATTCTTCTTGCTGAGAGTTTCCTCTCCTTGTTGCATCCCCTTGTTTGTCATCTCCTGTGTCACAGGTGTCTGTGTGTTTGGCCCGGGGCTGCTTTGCCCTGCTACATAGTCTGGGTGTAGGTGTAATAGGATAAGTCCTAGGGACTTGACACTTGTAATGTAGGGATTAGTTGGACTCAAGATGGTATTTCTAGATTGACACAAGATGTCTGGAGCTGCTAAGTTCTGATGCAGCACTTTGACTTTTGTCATAACTTTCTTTCAGATGCAGATGGATTGAATCTGTGGCAGAGTGCCCCATACCAGGTGAGGTGGTTCCCACAGGAAGGTCAGTCACCGTTTGTCTTTGCAGGGCAAGTGTAAATGGTGCCTGTGTTACAGCTTTGTTCTTCATCTTTATTTGTAGGAAGTAATGCTGAAGATCAGTGGTCAAGGTCGATGGAGCGAGGTGAGCGGTGACTGGTGGCCAGAATGAGTTGTTACTGCTTGGGTATCAGTTTCTGGTGCAGCTCTAAGCGTCTGTTTTTGTTTATGCATTTTAGGTGGTCCCGGCCCTGGGATGCTGGAGGCCAGGTGGGTGCAAGCTTAAGCTATAGGTGTGGTGTACTTCAGTTGGAGCAGGGAGGCTGTGGTTTCAGTCTCTCAGCATGTTTTTTTGCTTTGCTTCTCTGCAGGTGCTGCTGCTGCCCTGGGCATGCCAAGGGACAGAGGCGAGCAGGTGAGTTGGCATTTAGGTGGGGCGACTGATAGGTGAGAGGTACGTGGCAGCATGCGAAGCGTGTCCCTTTTCGCTTTGCAGGTATCGTCCGGGCCACCTCCGGAGTCGGATGGAGATTTGAGGTGAGCCTGGGCCAGTGGTGCAGAGGGAGCCCGTGCATTTATTCTTCTGGAGGGCAACAGTCGCAGTTTCTGTTTTGTTGTCTTAGGTACTACAAGTAGGTGCAGAGCCTAAGTTTGGAAATGGCCGGTGAGCGATGAGCCTCGGCAGTTATGAGGGAGAGGGGCATTGTGCAAGGGGTCACTTCTGGGATGTGTCATCACAGTCTGAATTTTGTCATTATTCTCTATCTTTTGTAGCTGCCCAAGTGGGCTGTGGGCCATGTATTGACATCCACGGTGCTGAAGCATTCTTTTCTGTCGAGGATGGATTTTGTCTGCTGGTCTTTGGAGAGCTAAGTGTGGGGACTGTTGGTTGGGAGAAGGCAAAAACCTTTGGAATCACAGGAGGCCATTTGAAGTTAGCTTAGAGGAGAGGGCTGTAGTAGGCCGGGCCCCTTGGAGTTAAGGGAGAGAGGGTTTCTCTTCAGCATCACTCGAGCCTTTGCCGGGCCGGGCAGTTCCAACCCATCTCCATGTTCTTGTGAGCTTCGCATCATTGGATTTTGAGTCTCGATGTCATTGTCCATCTTTTCACCTGAGGAGCCTGCCTTCAGGTCTGGCATGATTGCCACGGTCTAAAGTTTGCCTACTCTTCAGTGTAGCCACGCTTTGGAGCACTTTTGAACATAGCACGCAGGCACCTTGCATCTTGGCCATTTGTTGGTCGGTCATGTTTTGTGACGTCACTTCAGCCTTTGGCGGCAGAATCATTCTCTAGGGATCCCTTTGTATCAGCTGGCAGTCGTTGCCTCCTTCTCTAGGCCTACTGCGCTTCTTGAGCATCCTCTTACCAGCTTTGGCACTAACTTCTCATAAGGAGTTTACATTTCACTGTCCCGTACTACTGCCATAGAGCCTTCTTTCCTTCGGCGTCATTGGCCTCTGGCTCATCTTGCGCTAGGAATCTTGGTCCATCAAGTAAAATTGCTGGGCAGTTTCAGTTGATGTCTATGTTATGTGGTCTGTGTCCGTTGTCTTCAGTGTCATAGGGCTTTGTGATGTCTCAATGCTTTACAGGCATCGTTATGGGCCATATTGGCAGCAGGAGCACTTGCATACTTTCCTGGATCGGGCTTATTCTGGCATCTTTATGGTTTTGCTTTTTGAGACCAGAAGAAGTACACAAGGTGTTCCTATCCATCTTCCTTCTCAGTTTTGGTAGTATCTTTTTTTCATGTGCCATTCCCTTGGACTTCTATATGAAGTGTACTAGACCTTCCTCACTGCAGTAGTTTCGTAGCTTCCGTTGCCTCAAAGCATCCTGGTCTCAAGAATTTATCTTCTGAAGCGTTATCTCAAGTCTTCGTGTCATCTCTGCTTATATTTGATGCACTGTGTGTCCATGTGCTGCTTATGCTTGGAGCTGCCCTGCCCTGGCACATTCAGTCATGGCTAGTTTGAACAGTTTTAAACTCTCATCTCTTGTCTATGGGCTTTTGGGTAGAAAGCTTATGGGCCTGGTGTGGGGATAACTCCTATCTGTCAGCTACTTGCAGACTGCCTCATGCTGTCTTGCAGGTCCCCGAGGCAGATTTTGATCCCTATGGTCACTGATGCTACCAATTTTCCCAGGATCTACTGTTCCACATCAAGGAGCAGCAGATGGAAGAAGATGTTAAAGCATCTTCTTTAGGGGGGACTGTTTCTAGTAAGGGCCGCAGTCAGCGTGTAAGCTGAGGAAGGGGTGTCTGAGGGTGTGTCTGTCTGTGTGTGTGTTGACTGGCTCTAACCTTATGCATGTGTTGTTTCTTGCCTTTCAGGTTCTTCAGTTCATTTTAAAATTTAGAATACAAAAAACCCAGCTGGTCCTGCCCATGCTGTGGGGTCAGTCAGAGGGACACAGGGTTCCTCTTCTCCTCTGTGCTTGGATGAACTGCCTAGGGAATGCCATTTCTGACACCCCAGTCCTACCTGTGTCCTTTGGAAAAGGGCAGAGGTGAAGAGGCAACTGCCAGAGTTGCTTGGGGATGATGGAGTTGTGGTGTTTGGCTGTGCCCAGAGGGGCAGGTTGGGCATTATTTGTGTGTCTGAGGACTGGGGAGCCGAGCTCTCAGTGCATTCCCAGCTCTCCCAGGGGCAGCAGCTGGTGCAGGGCTGGGTGACAGCCTCTGGTCGGGCTTGGGGCAGGCCCTGGCCCCGGCACAGACACGGGGTGGTTTGGGGACACTTGGGGAGCAATGGGAGGAAAATGAGGGATGGTGCTGGGCGGAGCGATCGGCCTGTGCTCGTGTCAGCGCAGCCGTGCAGGGCACTGGGATCTGGGTAAAACTCCAGCTCTCCTGGTGTTCAGGGATGCAAGGTCTGAGGGACTGGATTTACTTGGGCTTTCCAGGAACAAGGGGAAATGCGGTGCCAGAGCTGTGCCCCGTCAGGTTCTGTTTCCCTTTGGGGACAGGGAGTCTCTGGGCTGAGGTGAGATTGCTGTGTGAGTGGCAGGGAACAGGGAGCTCAGAATTGCAGGCACTGATGGAATAATTGTCTTAGGTCTGTTTGGTTTGTGTTTGTGAAAACTGGGATTTGGGCTGGAGAGGTGCTCTTGGGAACAAGGGATAGAGTACATTTGCTCCATGGATGTGTCAGGAAGGACAGGGAAGGGGAGTATTTATAAACTGTTCTCAGTATTTCATGCAAATTTGGGGTGGAGCAGCGATGCAGGTGGGTGGGTTTGGCCTGGGCCTGTCAGGACTAACCACAAAGAATCCAACCAAGCCCCTGACCCCTCAAGGCATCTGTGAAACACTTCCACAGCAACCCAAGTCAGAAATCCAGTGATTATGGAGGTAAAATTATAGGTAATTGCCTATGATCCGTGGGGCATTTCCTTTGGAATTATCAATCAAGGCAGAGCATATCTTTCAGCTCTTTTCCTGATGTGCAGTTTCCTCTCTGGTTTAAATGAGTTTGTGTGCTCCTGTTAACAAGCAGTGTGTTTTCACCCTGAAATTTGGGGTGATAGTCTTTCTTTAGCGTTTTTCCCACAACTGAATAATCCCTTCCATGAATAGTTCATGTATTTCTACACAGCTGCTTTGGCCGTGGCTCAGAGAGAGAGAAGGGAAATGACTTTTTACAGGGGTGAAATTTCTCCAGGCAGGAGTGGGATGTTGTCTTGCTCCTCCCCAGAGCCCTGCAGGCGCATGGGAGTAGCTCAGTGCCAGCGCAGCTCTCTGAGAAATAACAACGCTTGCGAGGTTTGAGTGTTGATAACAACTCTCCTGTCTCCTGGTAGTAGTCCTAGGCAGAGGAGGGAAAAATGGAACTTGTGTTATTCATGGAAAACTTTCTGCTGTTTCTTGTGCAGAGTTTTAGATCTTTGTATGATTTGCTATCTGGTGTCTGTAGGAAGAGAATGACTTATTTTAGGTAAAAATTGAGATAATCAGTAATGGACAGGTAGGGAAAACTTTTGAACTAAACTCAAGGTGACCTGTAGTGGAGAGCATGAAGATTTTGAAGTAAACTATAGCAATCAGTTGTGCACAGGTAGGGAAACCTTTGGGGGTTAAATACAAGGTCATCTCTAGGTGAGGGAATGAATACTTTTTGAGGTAAAACTGAGTGAATCAGTTGTGGAAGTATTAGTAAATTCTGGGGGTGAAACTTGATGTAACCTCCATGGTAGAAAATAAATCAATCTTTTGAGGTAAAAAGGAAGTAATCAGTGTTGGAGAGGCAGGGAGATTTTGAGAGTAAACTTGAGTCTGTAGTGCAGAGAACGAACATACTGAAGTTAAACGGAGGTAGTAACTTGCAGACAGGGAAAAAATGTGGGGGTCAAGTCTGAGGTAATCTCTAGGGGAGACAGCATTTTTGAGGTAAACTGAGGCAATCACTAGGTGAGAGGTTGGAAAAGTTTTGGGAGGTAGAAATTAAAATGACCTGTTGGGCAGAGAATGGACCTACTGAAGTGAAAATCAGGTAATAAGTAGTGGACAAGCAGCAATAATTTTGGAGGTGAAATCTGGGGTGAAGTGTGGCAGGGAGAGCGTACATCATGAGGTAAAGTGAGACAGTACTGGAAAGATAGTGAAATATTTCAGGGTAAAACTTGATGAAATCTCCAGGGTAGAAAGAGAGTATTTATAGGTCAAAAAGAGTAAATAGTTAGTGGGCAGGTAGGGAAAATACTGGGGGTAAAATCTGAGGTTATCTGTAGGGGGAGAGAATGAACATACTGAGGTAAAAATCAGGCAATGACTAGTGAATGTTAGGGAAATTTTGGGGGGTAAAACTGGAGCTAATATCCAGAGTAGTGAATGAATACTTTCTTGTAAAAAAGAAGAAAGCAGAAGTGGACAGACAGGGACAGCTTGGAGGGAAAATCTGGAGCAATCCCCAGGGAAGAGAATGAACAGCATGAGGTAAACTGAGGTAGTCACTTGCAGAGGCACAGTGAAAATTTTGGGGATAGACACTGAGACATTCTTGAGGATAGAGAAAATTACTTTTTGGGGTAAAAATGGGATGATGGGTAGGGCAAAGCTTGTGGGAAAAACTTGAAATAATCTGTAGGAAAGAGCATGAGCATTTTGATGGAAAAATGAGATATTTTTCTTTACTTCCCTTTGGGATAACTTAATCTGCACTGTTCCATGAGCAATTCCTTTGCTTCTCCTGGAGAAAACCCCACGGCAGAGGCAGTCTGCAAAGGAGCCAAAATCGAGAGCAAAGGTTGGTTTGGGTTTGAGTACTTGAAATAACTTTTGAAAGAGAAGCAATAACCTTTTGCTGCTTCTTTCTTTCTTGCACATGCTGGGATTGCCTCTGTGGACATGTGCTGAGCTCTCCCTGCAGGGAACTGTCAGCCCTGAATGCCTGTGCAATAACTCAGAGCCTCAGCCATGAAGGGCCAGGCTGTGTTTAAAACAGCCCAAGGTGCCAGAGAGCTGGAGTCATTTCCTAGCAGGTAACTTGACTTGGAAGCTGCATTCTAAAATTTGTTCACATTTAATTGATGTCCCACATGGAGACACTTAAAGAAGCAGAGGTGGGGTGTCCCAGATTTTCCCAAGGCATGCACCCCTCCAAAAGCGTACCTTGAATCAGTAGATGTATTTCCCTTCTTGTGTGCTAAATCTTCCAGTGTGCATAGTCCCCCCATCAACTAAAGCCTACCCTGACATTCTTTTTCCTTGGACACATCTGGAAGAACCGTCTCCAGATATTATTTCCTTCTGCAAGGGCTCGTTCCTCGAGATGGAACTTTGGCGTTTTGCTTCTCCTTTCAGAGGAGCAGCAGAAGCGGTCGTTGCCAGGGGAACGGTGCAGGCGAGGGAGGGAGGGGGGGTAGAAGGTGGGGATCCTCTCGGAGGCCGATTCCTGCAGGAGCGGGGGAGCAAAGGCGGAGGCTGCTGCCGGCACCGCCAAGGGCACCAGCTCTTGGGGCCGGTACCAGAGGCTGGCGTGGAGCCTCTGCACGGGTCCGCAGCAGCCACGGCGCCAGGAGGCCGAGCTGCCGGTGAGCCCAGCGCGGCCCGCGGGGCCGAAGCCGGGTTCAATGGAGCCGCGGCAGAGAACGCAGCGGGGGCAGGGGCTGCTGGAACGGCCGCGGACATCGGGAGCGGGGCTGGGGCCGGGGCGGGGCCGGGGTGGGCCCCAAAAGCGGCGGGCTGGGCTGGTGTGGAGCGGAGAGCCGGGCTAGGGACGGGCACAGGGGCACCGAAAGCGGCGGGCTGGGCTACCGCTGGAGCCGCAGGGGCTGGAGGGGGCGGCGGGAACAGCGGGGCTACCGGCGGAGCCGCCGCCGCTGGGACAAGCGGTGGAGCCGCGGGCGGTGCCTGAGAGCCGGCACAGGCGCGACCTCGGGCTCCGGGAGCGGCGCTGCAGCTGCGAGCGGCGCCACAGGAGCCTGGGCTTGGGGCGAGACAGGCGGGAGTGGAGGGGGCGATGCTTCCAGGGGCTCCCAGCCCTTCTCTTTCTTGCTTTCCCTTTGCTCCTTTCCTTGGGTCTCGGACAACTTTAAAATTCTTATCCCCTTAGACTCTGTTTCCCACCCAGCATGAAGCGTACTTGCTTTCTTCTGTGTTAACGAGTTCTTTTGAATTTACCAATACTTGTAAAGCCTGACAGATCCAGACTTCAAGAGCCATGTCTGGGCCAGAAGACATGGTCGGATCTTATTTCCTTCTCGGCCCAACCAAACATACAAAACTGGATCATTTTGACTTTGCTCGTTTCCTTTGTACTTGGGTTTGTATTCCAGTTAGCCAGCATAACTCCCCAAGGGCTTTCCTGGGGTATTTCCACTGGCACGCCTCTATTCCCTTTTTTTATTCCCTGACTCTTGCTTACTAGTTTTATGTCCCATTTTCTCAGAATCTTATCTATCTTTCCCAGGCCTTTGTTTCCCACCTTTTTAATAAAAACCAACAAAACAACTCTTCAAACTTCACCACCTCTTTCCCGTTTCTTCTCCTAGAATACAACAGTTCCCTCCTCTTAATAAAATATGCCTCCTTCCAGAAAAGTTATATTTCAAGCTTTAGCATTTCTATCACATACATTCTCATTCATTCTCATCGCTCCTTTTTATTGTTCCAACTTCTCTTTCTCAAGCGTTATCAGTCACAACCACACAAGGCTTAGGTCCCTTTTAATTTCAAATTGTTAGCCGATGCTCACCCCTGGGTCCAAAATTCCAGGTTTCTTGAAGTAATCCTCAATTTGACAGAATTAAGCCTGGATTTCTTGAATTTTTTTTTTTTTTTTTTTTTTTTAAACTTTCAACCCAGCAGCCTCAAGCCCCAAATGTCTCGGATTTGTCCTCAATTTGGCAGAATTAAGCCTGGATTTCTTGAAATCTTTTAAACTCTCAATCCAGCAGTCTCAAAACCCAAATGTCTCGGAACTAACCCTCCATTTAGCAGGATTTTTGAACCCTCAATCCAGCAGTCTTAAACCCTAAATTTCTTGGATCCAATACTAGGAAATTCTTGACTCCCCTCCTTCAAGGACTCCAATCCCTTCCCTGAAAGCCCGTCCCAGTTAACCCGGGGCTTCTCTCACTCCTTTTATCTTTGGCTTCACCTCTTTACTGACTGCTTCCCTGGCGGCAGAGCAGAGCCGCAGCCTCAGAGGCTCCACACTCGCTTCGCAGCTCTGGGGTAACCAGCCCGCGTCTCATGCACACACTTTCATCCCCCTTATCCCCCCAAAAAGAGGAAAGAAAAAATACTCACTTTTCTCGGAGTCTTGGTGCACAAGATTTTATGTGTTTAATTACCGTGGTACCTCAGGGAGCCTTTTCTTTCCTTTCTTGTTGCTTTGTCTCCTCTCTTGCCCTCCGGCTGTTTGACTGCAAACCCCCCTGACCCCGCCGAGAAACACAAAGCGAGGCCGCCAAAAGTGGGCGGGGGCACCCCCCTGCTCTGGGTTCCCCGGGAGATCCCAGAGCTGAGCCTTTATCCCCGTATGGGCCACCAAATTGTGAAACACTGATGGAACATGCAAAAAGCCAACATCACAATCCCGTTCAGAACAGAGGGATCAGCGGTGATGCGGCCCTGCCCGCGGAGGGATCAGCGGTTATGCGCATGCGCAGGCGGAGTGATCCGCCAGGAGGGACTATTTGTGATGCGGTCCTGCCCGCGGAGGGATCAGCGGTGATGCGCCCCCACGCGGAGTGATACGCCAAAAGGGACTATTTGTGATGCGGTCCTGCCCGCGGAGGCATCACCGGTGATGCGTCCCCGCCCGCGCATGCGCACTGATCCGCGCGCCCCGGCCATCTGCGCACGCGGAAGGATCCGCGCACGCGCAGCTGCCAAAACGAGCTTCACTCTAGAATTTGAAGGAAAGTTGAAGAAAAGGGACCGTTTAAGAAAAGTTTAAGGAAATCAGGAGACAGCAGCACAAAGGGCGCTACGGCCGGGTGCTTCGCACAGAGACAAAGGCGCACCCAAACACCCAAAAGATCGCCTTTAACAGCGAGCTCCCGCAGCCAGCTCACAATCCCAGCCCGCCTTCCCGGGCAGGGTTTCTTTCGGACCTGGGCTGCATTTCCATCCCCCGCTCTGGGAGTCACCAGGTGCGTTAGGAGCGAGCCGATCCCGCTCCCTGAGACACAAGGGCTTGCTCGAGGAGACTGTTCCTGTTCCTCTCTTCCAGCCACTCTGCTCTCCCCAAAACACCCATTTCCTCGGAGCTCCTCTGAAACTGCATTTCCATGGACCCAGGGCTCCAGAAGCTGCAGAGTCGTGCAATGGGGTTTTTTTGGGAAGGGACCTTAAGCTCTTGCACTTCCACCTCTGTCATGAGAATTTCAGGGCTCTAAGACTCACAGAACCATTTGGGCTTGGAAGGACCTTCAAGCTCATCCAGTGCCAGCGCTGCCACGGGCAGGGACACCTCCCACTGTCCTGGGCTCTTCCCAGCCCCAATGTCCAGCCTGGCCTGGAACATTCCAGGGGATCCAGGAGCAGATCCCCCCTCTCTGGGCAGACAGAATGAGCTAAACCTGGCTATTCCTGAGGGAGTGATGGCAGCACAGCCGAGTCCTGCATCCCTGATTCCCACTGGGAATCTCCATGTCCTTCCTGCTGTGGGATCCAGGAGTTGCAGTAGGATTTTTGTGTTTTGTGCTGCATTCCCAGCACAGCAGAACCTGTCACCCTCGGAAACACGGCCAGCGTGACAAGTTTTTTGCTCCCTTTCTGCTTTGTTTTTGCTGTGTTTTGTTTCTCTCGACAGCTGGTTTAGAACTTCTGTGTTGCTGTTTAGACATCAAGCTTTGGGGCTGAGGTTTTTTATTCCCAGGTGCTTGCTGGCAGTAAAAATACACATCTGCAGTGTGTGCACGTGGCTTGGGCTGTGGATTCACAGTTCTGGGGCAAAAAGAAGTCCCTTCACATCTGTGCTGCTGGTGGTGTCCCCTGTGAGAAGTTTGGTGGCTTGTTTGTGGCTCTCTCAGTTGTTCCCTTTCACAGAGCCCGGCATTTCTCCCCTTTTCAGTTTCATCCTGCAGAGCTTCGTTCCTGCTGCCGCAGCGTGTTCTGAACCCTCCGCTCGCAGCCTGGGGGTGCCTTTTGTGCTGCTCCTCCGTGGGGCTGACTTGAGAGCGGAATCAAGGTTGGAAAAGACCTCGGAGATCACTGAGTGCAACCAGCACCACCACGGCCACCGCTGACCACGTCCGCCCATGCCACAGCCACAGGTGTTGGAGCACTCCCGGGGGTGGGCACTCCAAACCTCCCTGGGCAGCTGTGCCAAGGCCGGAGCGCCCTTTCCATGGAGGAATTTCCCCAATATCCACCCTGAGCCTCCCCTGGCCCAGCCTGAGGCCGTTCCCTCTCCTCCTGTCCCTGTTCCCTGGGAGCAGAGCCCAACCCCCCCGGCTGCCCCCTCCTGTCAGGGACTTGTGCAGAGCCACAAGGTCCCCCCTGAGCCTCCTTTGCTCCAGCCTGAGCCCCTTTCCCAGCTCCCTCAGGAACTCTCCAGCCCCTTCCCAGCTCCGTTCCCTTCCCTGGACTGGCTCCAGCCCCTCCATGTCCCTCTTGTCCCAGAGCTGCCCCCAGCACTGGAGGTGCCCCAGCAGTGCCAGCACAGGGACGGGCACTGCCCCGGCCCTGCTGTCACCCCAAGGTGGCACAGCCCAGGTGCCCTTGGCTTTGCCCACCTGGGCACACCCAGCTCGTGTCCAGCTGCTGTCCCCAGCACCCCCAGGGCCTTTCCCAGTTTTCCAGCCCCTGTTCCCCCAGCCTGGAGTGTTCCACGGTGGCCCAGGTGCAGGAGGCGGCACCATCTCACTCCATGGTGGGATTTTTACATTCCTTTCATTTTGCCACTCCGAACGCTTATGCAGCTGCATCTGGGCTGGAAAAGTCACTTTTTTACTGGTGTAGCTACTCAGGAGATCTGTGATAACTCTGTTATCCAAGAACAGGGAAGGATGTGTGATGTCCAAGGCCCTGTGCCAGCAAATCCCAGTTTTTGTGGTGTCTGTTCTCCCCCAGCACAGTTTGATGAGATTTGTCCAAAACAGCTTTCCTGGGGAAGCTCTTCGTTGTGTGGTCATTAAGGGAGAAATGGAAACAATGCTGAGCATGCGCGGTGTTGTGGGAAGGGAAGCGCAGGAGCAGTGCTGTGCCTGGTTACGTCATGTGGTGTTGAAGGGCGGGGCGGAGCCGGGCAGCGCTGCGCATGCGCACTGGCTTTACCCGCCCGGTGCTGTTGCTCTGTGGGTACCGTCGGGCGCTGCCCGGGAGCGGCTTGGGAGCGCCGGGTTCGGTTCCCGGCTGCGGCAGCGGTGGGCGAGGGTTGTGGTGACAATGGAGGAGGGCGGCTGTTGCTGTGGCTGCAGCGGGGTGGAAAGTGAGCGGAGAACGGCGACGCAGCGTGTGCCGGGAAAAGACCCGAGGGGGGGCGGCCCCGGAGCAGAGCCGGGCGGGAGCGGGCGGCGGGGGCTGCGCGGGGTGAAGGCGGTCCCGGCGCGGGCGCGGAGCCGGGGAGGAGCTGCGGGGCTGGGGCTGGGGCCGGGGCCGGGGCTTGCGGGCGGCACGGCGGGACCTCCCTGCAGAGCCTTTCCTGGGAAACAAAACCTGGAGTTTGTCCCACCTCGGCCCCGTGGCAAGGGGCAGCGCAACCGAGGGGAGCAGCGCCTGAGCAGGGGCGGCAGTGTGCGGGCGCAGGGAAGACGCGGCTGGTGCTGGAGCGAGAACGTGCAGGTTTCTTACATTTAAATGAACGTGGAAAGCAGGGAGAGAGGTGGTATAAAAGCACCGGGTGCTCGGGCAGGTGAGACAGGACTCAGGGGAGGGAGTCGCTTTCCTGAGCTCCTGAAGTTCCACTTGACTCTCTCAGGAGCACTCGTGAGAAGTTTCCCATTTGGAGTTGGGCTCGAAAAAGAAGGAACTTGAAACTGCTTCTTCTGATAAATCCATAAGTATGGGAGGCCCTATGAAGCCCACGGGTGTAAGCAGCCAATAACTCCCACGAGTATTTTAACTACTAAAAATAGCAACTTTTATTTCTTCTGCACACAAACGACTTGGCTGTCCTGTGCAGGGTTCACTGAGGCTGTGAATTGCAATCCAGGGCATCTTCAGGCTCCTGGTGCTCGGGACTGTGGCGTTTGGTGTGCAGAAAAGATCCCAGGCTGTCCAGCTTGGGTGTGGATGTGCATTTCCACAGTTCCTCAGAGTGGGAAAAGGCCAAGAGGGTGATGGGAAGGCCTTTCTTCTAGGCCTGGGCATCCTCAAGACACCTCAAGGATGTTTTTTAAATGTTTGTTGTCTTTTGTTTCCCAGCCCAGGGCTGAGCTGGAGAACGGGTGGAGACAGTGGCAAGCGGGAGTCCCATGTTTACATCTGCCCTTGGATTCCAGTTTCTTCCAGTGGGTCTGTGCTGCCCGAAGTACAAAAGAAGGAGGTGTTGGAGTACCTGTTTGTTCACCTGTTGAGCTTGGAAGAGATGCTGAGTGTGAAATTCCAGGGGTGCCAGCTCCTTGCGAGCTGTTGGTTGCTCAGGAGATTGGGTCGGGGAAAGGGGGGGAGAGTCCGAGCACAGCACAGTGGTAGGAGCTGGATCTCAATCTAAGGCATCTCAAAGCCTGATAAGCTGGAAAGAAGACTTTGCTGTGTTAATGCACAATTACATTTTTGTGCAATTTTTTGAAATTAGGGCTGGGATCAGTCTGGGGAGGTTATCTGGCCCAATTCCCTGTGCCCTGCTTTGCCATGAGGAATGGATGCCTGACCTCTTTGCAGAGAGCTGCTGCTGCTAAAGATTTCTCAGTTTCTATAGTGAATTTATCCCAGTACTTTGCTGCTATAAAGAAATCTCCTCTTGCTGCCATTTCCCCTTATTACATTTAAGATCAGCTCCAGCTGAGTTAGAATTTAATCCCGACCTTTCCCCCCTTTTTTTTTTCCCAAGAGGCCTCAGCTATCTCGCTATTTCTTTCCTCTCTCACCCTCCAGGTCCTGTTTTTCAGACCTCGTTCTTTCCTTATAAAACCCTTGATAACCCATTCCCCACTTAAGGCTTTGTTGTATCCTTGTTTTGCTACCTTCTGGGTGCTATGGATGAAGGTCTGGCTTTGAGGAGCACACCCTGCTCCCTTTGCTCAAGGGATTGCAGTTATTCCAATCTCCTGCTGCTGAGGGCTTCCTTAGGCTCTTGCTGAAATGAAAAATATCCAGGAAGTTTTTCCTTTTTTGAGATTAGACTGGTTTCTGCAGGTCCTTGAGATGTGACCATGATGGTTAAAAACCCACAGTGCAAATGAAGGTTTCTCCTGTCTTCCCCCTTGCCCCCCACCTGCTCCATGCACAGTTCATTACTTTGTAATCACAACTGCTAAGGAAACCTTTCTAATCCTGTCAATTGGCAATGCAACTGCTTTTAAATTCTGGTTTAAAATAGGTTTTGAAGTCAGGCTCTGCCCTTGCTATTGATTTGAATTCTTGACTGAGTAAATTATTGGTGCTTAACAAGCCCTTTGTTGCTTTAAAGCCTTTCTCCAAGGGTCAGAGAATAACACTGACAGGGAGTGAAGGAGCGCTGCCCAGTAGTTGCTTAGAAACGGAGTGTGTTAAACCCGGTTTCTTTAAAAGCAGTTTTGAGTAAGTGAAATTCAGGCACTTGAATTACTTTGGGAAATGGTCCATTTAGGATAGATCCACACTGACAGAAGCTGTTTATCTGAGGTCAGTACATGCTTTGATCAGTGCAGGGCCTTCCCCTCAAGAAATGCATGAGCCAAGCCCAGCAAGGTAGAGGAAAAGACACAAGTTCAGCTTAGGGAGCTGCACAGGTGAAATCCCATGGATGTGCCTGGAGCATGGCCCTCCCCAGCAGCTTTTCTTACAGTTAAATTCTTTAAAAAGCTAAAAGCTGATGCTCAGTACTTTGGGATCTGGCTCAAAACTGTGGAGAGGATAAACTCCCTTACTGGAACTCAGGCAGTGGAGTGCTCACAAGCCAGCAGCCACATTGCTTCTTGTTCAGCTTCAATTCAACGTTGGCTTTTTGTTGTTGTTTTGGTTGGTTGGCTGGTTTTAAAGTATTCCTAGAGATGCTACAAGTGGAAGAAGAGAACAGAAATAGAGTGGAGCACCACTGGCACAGTAACTGATATTTTACTGTTCCTCTTTTTCTTTTAAAAATTTATGTAGATAACATGAACTTTTAAACTCTGTGACTTGGGAGAAACACTCTTTTTTCTCCCTCTCTTTGGAAGAGATATGCAAGTCCTGAGCCGTTGGGCCAACGCTTGCTGCATTTTGTTTACGATTTTACAATCAAACAAGGGGCTGATAAGATTGACAAGGAAGATACAACTCAGGAGCTCACTAGGCAGCAGCCTCCAAACTCTTTGGGTGATGCAATAGAGTATGAAGACTGTTTTCCAGTGCGAGATTAATCCATAATAACATGCTCACTGACATAAAAGTCACTTCTTATAAGCCACTTCTTATTCCCTGAAGTGCAGGAGCTGAGGTGTTTGACAAAGCCTTGGCAGAATGATGAAGTATGTCCCTGTCAGATTTCTCCTGCTAGCAAGAGCAATCCATCTTCTTTAAGGGTTTTGTTCCTTTGGGATTGTGTGTAGTTTAGAGGGAGAACAGTACCCAGAAGCATTAATTATTTAATCTGCACTGCTTTTTTCCTCGACGTGTGAGGTCTGAGTATTGTGCTGGGAAGTGGGGCCAATAAAATTTCTGGGAGTCAGACTTGGAGCTTGAAAGTTTTAGAATTAACACTGGAGACTCAGCTCTCTCTATGGTCAGAAGAGGGGGAGACACCTTCCTTCAGGATGTCTCTCCAGGGAATGCTTTTGCAAAGTTTTCTCTCGTAACGGCTGAAGTCTTGCCTCTCCCTGAAATTGCGGTGTAGATCCCACTGGAGGCAGTAAATCTCTCAAATGTATGAGCTTGGGCCTACACACCTGCTAAGGTGTGACTAGAGGTGTGAGAGCTTTTGCAAATGAATTTGGAATAATGAGAATCATAGAACCACTGAGGTTGGAAAAGCCCTCTAAGGTCATCGAGTCCAACGTGTGCCCAATCCCTACCTTGTCACCCAGCCCAGAGCACTGAGTGCCATGTCCAGGTGTTCCTCGGACACCTCCAGGAACGGGGACTCCAAACCTCCCTGGGCAGCCCCTGCCAAGGCCTGACCACCCTTTCCAGGAAGAAAGTCCTCTTGATGTCCAACCCTGGTGCGGCTTGAGGCCGTTTCCTCTTGTCCTGTTCCTGGTTGCCTGGGAGAAGCAGCCAATCCTCACCTGGCTACACCCTCCTGTCAGGGAGTTGTAGAGAGCAAGGTCTTCTCTGGGCCTGTTCTTCTTAGGACTGGTATGGAATCACTATTTTGCATTAAAGGACAATAAGCAGATGTTTTGAAAAAATACTTTGAAATGTTTTTGCATTGCCCTGGAAATCTGCCAAGAAATGGAGTTGCTTACCAGGTTAGGTGTTCTTGCCTGCAGCTTCCCAGGGGCTGCTGGAGGTGGGATGAGGCTATTGCAGAGGAATTACAAGTACGTGGTTTCTCACTCAGGAGACTCTGGGTTTACTGTAGTTATGGGACTGGTTTTCCAGACTAGAGGAACCCCTTAAAGGACTGCAGAGGGAGGTGGAGATGGGATTTGGGGTTTGCATCCCCACCTCCTGAGCACACATGGGGTTAGATGCCCCTTGGCAGAGCTGTAAGGTGTAATGTGGGCAGCAGCTCCTCCTCTCTTTGGGGGCCTAAATTGAAACGCTCAGGAGCCAAATCACCTCTGAGCTGCTCTGTTGTGAGCAGGAGAGGAAGGGACACCTCCAAAGGCCACACAGCTCACTCATAGTCAGAAAAATCCTACTGCTGAACCTGGAACCCCCCCAAGGACGCCCGGGACCCCCCGGGCCCCTCTGTGATCCTCGACAATGCACCCCCCCATCATCAGACCATGCAGTGTCCCCCAGTGTTCTGCCAGTGGGAGCACTGGAAGAGATACTGGGAACACTGGGAGGGAACTGGGAGGAAACTTCCCACCACTCTCCAACGTGCAGCAGCCCCAAGTGCGACCAGTGAGGCGGAGGAAGTGCTCCTAGTGCCCCGCCCCCCCCCCCCCCCCCCCCAAAAAAAAAGTTGGGGGGGGGTGCGGGGGGGAGTACGAGAAGAAAAAGGATTTAAATGGAGGAGAAAACAGTTTCTGTAACTGTGTTTGAACTTAGGAGGATCCCACTTCATCTACGATTTGGAAGGTCTCAATTGAAGGAACACACATTTTCATGATTTTGTATCTCAATTGGCAGGGAATCACCGTTTTCCATTATTTTTGTATCTAAATGGAAGAAGAAAGCCTTTATGGTGCTGTTTGATGGATTTGAATTGAGGGAAACCGCCCCAATTTCATCATCTTAAGGTTAAAATTGAGGGCAAAACACCACCGTCCCTGGTTTTAAAGGGCTTCCCTTGAGAAGAACCTCTTTATGTGCCATTATAAGAGTTCCATCGAGGGGGGACCCTCATTTGAAGGGACCTTCAGAGAGGAAAAATGTGTCCAAAAGACCCCAAAATGGTGTTTCTTGAGGGAAATTGAAGAGGGAGCTGCATTTCCCCTCATTTTAGGAGGCAAAATTGAGCAAAACTCCTCCTTGATTCACTTTTTATTTGGGTTTAAATTTAGGGGAGACCCTCCTTATGCATCAATTACGGGTCTAAATTGAGAGGGAACCTCCGTTTTCCCCTTGATTCAAGGCTTTGAAATGGCGACTAAAGGGAGTTTTCCCTTAATTCATTAAGAAATTGAAAAAGAACAGTAAAGATGAGCTGGCGCTGCCGGTTTGGACTCAATTTATCTGTCGGGATTGCAAACTCCGACAGACACCGAGCGCCGACGGACGCCCAGCAGTGACTGTGTCACGCCCCGACAGATCAAACAGGGGCTGGAAGCTCCATGGAGCAGCTCAGCGCCTGCTCCACTCTTGCCCCCCAAAGCCCGGGATGGACCGGCGGGTCTGGACACATCCCCATTGAGGAGGGGCAGAGCCGCTGCTCGGGGGCCCCGGGGGATCCTTTATCCCCCTCGTGCAGCTGCGAGCTGCCGAGGAAAAAGTCCTCGTTCCTAGGCTTGAACCCCTGCAGCTTTACCTCTCATTCTCTTGCTCTGATTTGTTTGACAAGAAATTCAATTTATTCCCCCCAGTCGTGTCTCTTGCTCCAGTGACCGGTGAGTGATCTGTCTAGGCCCTTTTCCCGATCCTCAAGTCTTTCCTGATGTGTTCTGTTCCCTGCCCAGGGTGAGGAGGAGAGGGACAGAGCGGTTTCGCTGGCACCAGGCACCTGACCAGGCCCAGCCCACCCCAATAATCCCTGCGATAATTCACGCCACCATTACCCAGGCGCGCGGCGGGTCCGGCTCCGCGGGCAGGCGGCTACAGTAGTTCAAAGTGGGCAAACTGGGACGGAGTGAGAGGAAGCAGGTGGTGCCGGTGGGTGAAATGTCTCTGCTGCGACCTGCCTGGGAAAGGAGGAGGGAGAACCTGGTGCAAAGTAAAGGGGAGAGAAAGAGGGACAAGGCTGGAGCTGTGGAAGGAAGCGGAGATGGCCAGGGGGCAGCTGAGCATTTTGCTTTCCAACTCTGTGGGGGGGAAAGAAAGCGCTGTCAAATCCATCCAGGAAAACAGAGGAGAAATAGCATGTGGTGGGAATCGCCGGCAATTTGGATTCAATATGTCTGTCTGAACTGCAAACGCCGACAGACACCGAGCACCGCTGGACGCCGGCTGGCGTTGCCGTGTGTCCTGCTCCGGCGGCAGCCCGCCTGGCGAGCCCCCCAGCAGCAGCTGCCCGGGGGCTGCGGATCGCGCAGCAGCCAATCGGAAGCGTCGCAGCGTCCGGCAGCCAATAGGAGCCCTGGCCACTCCGGCAGCCAATGGAAAGCGCCGTTACCTGAGGGACCAGGCACAGCTCGAAGCCCCTCACAGCTGCTTCGTTTTTTGGGACATTTGTGGAAAGCTCGGAGTTCTATTTTTTTTCTTTACCTTACCTCTTCCAGGACAGGAGGGATTCCGGCGCGGGGGATATCATGCCTCGGGCGCTTCTGGGCGGTTTTGAGGCGGGGGGAGCCCACCGCGGCGGTGGCGGGAAAAGGGGGTGCGGAGTATAAAAGGGGGCGCCGGCGTCGCGGCCCCTCAGTCGGGGGGCGGCGGCGGCGGCGGCAGGAGCTCCGCGGGCTGGCCCGGATGCGGGGACGCCGCCCTGTGCGGCCGAAGGCGCCGGCCCTGAGGCGCGGGGAGAGCGGCGTGGCAGCCGCGCATCGGCTCCGTCATCGGCAGCGCCGCTTCGTGCCGGTAGGGAGCGGGAGAACGCGGCGGCGGGCGGCGGGTGGTGAGTGCCGTCGGCGAGACGGGGCTTGGGCCGCGTGCGGTGTGCGATCTCCCGAGAGCAGCGGGGAGGCCCCCGGGGAGCGGCGGCGGGCGGGGCGCTGTGGGAGCCGGCGCATGTCCCCGAATGAGGCGCCCGGCGCAACGCGCGAGGTGCCAATGAAATAAAATAGAAAACGGTAAAGTGCTATAGAGGAGCCGCACCTAGAGGGCTCTCGGCCCCTGCCCCGTGTCACTAAGGGAGCTACACCGCGGGAGCGTCGGGGCAGCGCTGCTGGTTAAAAAGAGCAGCACGGAAAGGCTGGGAAACGTCAGCGGAATAAAATATTGAGAATGGTCTAAGAAATACTCAAAAGGTACAGCAGCAGGAGTGGCCGCTGCGTGGGTTCACTAAAACAGCTGCACCGCGGCACCTTTGGGGTGGTGTTGATGGTAAACGTGCGGCACGTAAAAGGACTGGAGGTGTGAGGGAAATAAAATATAGAGAAAGGTCTGAGAAATAATAACAACACCGCAGCAGGAGTAGCCACTTCCTCAGGATAAAATGAGCTGCACCGCGGCGCACCCGGAGCAGGGGCGCTGCTTCAAAGGTGTCACGGCAAAGGTCGAATCTGTGAAGGGTATAAAATAAAATGGTCGAAAATCCTTTAAAAGTACTGCAGCAGGAGTGGCTGCTGCCCCGTGTCACTAAAAGAGCTGCACCGCGGGAGCGTCGGGGCAGCGCTGCTGGTTAAACAGAGCAGCATGGGAAAGGCTGGGAAGTGTGAGCACAATAAAATACTGACAATGGTCTAAGAAATATTGTAAAGGTACTGCAGCAGGAGTGGCCGCTGCCCCGCGTCACTAAAAGAGCTGCACCGCGGGACCGTCGGGGCAGCGCTGCTGGTTAAAAAGGGGTCCGGAAAGCGTGAGAGGTGTAAAGGGAATGAAATGCTGAGCATGGTAAAAGACGTACAATAAAGGTACAGCAGCAGGTGTGGCCGCTGCCCCGTGTCACTAAAAGAGCTGCACCGCGGGAGCGTCGGCGCAGCGCTGCTGGTTAAAAAGAGCAGCACGGGAAAGGCTGAGAGGTGTAAAGGGAATGAAATGCTGAGCATGGTAAACGAGGTACAAAAAAGGTACAGCAGCAGTTGTGGCCGCTGCGTGGGTTCACTAAAACAGCTGCACCGCGGGACCTTTGGGGTGGTGCTGATGGTAAACGTGCGGCACGTAAAAGGACTGGAGGTGTGAGGGAAATAAAATATAGAGAAAGGTCTGAGAAATAACAACAACACCGCAGCAGGAGTAGCCACTTCCTCAGGATAAAATGAGCTGCACCGCGGCGCACGTGGGGCAGGGGTGCTGCTTCAAAGGTGTCACGGCAAAGGTCGCATCTGTGAAGGGTATAAAATAAAATGGTCGAAAATCCTTTAAAAGTACTGCAGCAGGAGTGGCTGCTGCCCCGTGTCACTAAAAGAGCTGCACCGCGGGAGCGTCGGGGCAGCGCTGCTGGTTAAACAGAGCAGTATGGGAAAGGCTGGGAAGTTTGAGCGCAATAAAATATTGACAATGGTCTAAGAAATATTGTAAAGGTACTGCAGCAGGAGTGGCCGCTGCCCCGCATCACTAAAAGAGCTGCACCGCGGGACCATCGGGGCAGCTCTGCTGGTTAAAAAGGGGTCCGGAAAGCGTGAGAGGTGTAAAGGGAATAAAATGCTGAGCATGGTAAACGAGGTACAAAAAAGGTACAGCAGCAGGTGTGGCCGCTGCCCCGTGTGACTAAAAGAGCTGCACCGCGGGAGCGTCGGGGCAGCGCTGCTGGTTAAAAAGAGCGGCACGGGAAAGGCTGAGAGGTGTGAGCGCAATAAAATATTGACAATGGTCTAAGAAATACTGTAAAGGTACTGCAGCAGGAGTGGCCGCTGCCCCGTGTGACTAAAAGAGCTGCACCTCGGGAGCGTCGGGGCAGCGCTGCTGGTTAAAAAGAGCGGCACGGGAAAGGCTGAGAGGTGTAAAGGGAATAAAATGCTGAGCATTGTAAACGAGGTACAATAAAGGTACTGCAGCAGGTGTGGCCGCTGCCCCGCGTCACTAAAAGAGCTGCACCGCGGGACGGTCGGGGCAGCGCTGCTGGCTAAAAAGGGGTCCGGAAAGCGTGAGAGGTGTAAAGGGAATGAAATGCTGAGCATGGTAAAAGAGGTACAATAAAGGTACTGCAGCAGGTGTGGCCGCTGCCCCGCATCACTAAAAGAGCTGCACCGCGGGAGCGTCGGGGCAGCGCTGCTGGTTAAAAAGAGCGGCACGGGAAAGGGTGAGAGGTGTAAAGGGAATGAAATGCTGAGCATGGTAAACGAGGTACAATAAAGGTACTGCAGCAGGTGTGGCCGCTGCCCCGCATCACTAAAAGAGCTGCACCGCGGGACGGTCGGGGAAGCGCTGCTGGTTAAAAAGGGGTCCGGAAAGCGTGAGAGGTGTAAAGGGAATGAAATGCTGAGCATGGTAAACGAGGTACAATAAAGGTACTGCAGCAGGTGTGGCCGCTGCCCCGCATCACTAAAAGAGCTGCACCTCGGGAGCGTCGGGGCAGTGCTGCCGGCTTAAAAGGGGTCCGGAAAGCGTGAGAGGTGTAAAGGGAATGAAATGCTGAGCATGGTAAAAGAGGTACAATAAAGATACTGCTGCAGGAGTGGCCGCTGCCCCGCATCACTAAAAGCGCTGCACCGCGGGAGCGTCGGGGCAGCGCTGCTGGTTAAAAAGGGGTCCGGAAAGCGTGAGAGGTGTAAAGGGAATAAAATGCTGAGCATGGTAAACGAGGTACAATAAAGGTACTGCAGCAGGAGTGGCCGCTGCTCCTTGTCACTAGAAGAGCTTCTCCGAGGCGCCGGTGGGGCTGCGCCGTTCCCGCCTCGGGCGCTTCTGGGCGATTTTGAGGCGGGGGGAGCCCACCGCGGCAGTGGCGGGAAAAGGGGGTGCGGAGTATAAAAGGGGGCGCCGGCGTCGCGGCCCCTCAGTCGGGGGGCGGCGGCGGCGGCGGCAGGAGCTCCGCGGGCTGGCCCGGATGCGGGGACGCCGCCCTGTGCGGCCGAAGGCGCCGGCCCTGAGGCGCGGAGAGAGCGGCGTGGCAGCCGCGCATCGGCTCCGTCATCGGCAGCGCCGCTTCGTGCCGGTAGGGAGCGGGAGAACGCGGCGGCGGGCGGCGGGTGGTGAGTGCCGTCGGCGAGACGGGGCTTGGGCCGCGTGCGGTGTGCGATCTCCCGAGAGCAGCGGGGAGGCCCCCGGGGAGCGGCGGCGGGCGGGGCGCTGTGGGAGCCGGCGCATGTCCCCGAATGAGGCGCCCGGCGCAACGCGCGAGGTGCCAATGAAATAAAATAGAAAACGGTAAAGTGCTATAGAGGAGCCGCACCTAGAGGGCTCTCGGCCCCTGCCCCGTGTCACTAAGGGAGCTGCACCGCGGGAGCGTCGGGGCAGCGCTGCTGGTTAAACAGAGCAGCACGGGAAAGGCTGGGAAACGTCAGCGCAATAAAGTATTGACAATGGTCTAAGAAATATTGTAAAGGTACTGCAGCAGGAGTGGCCGCTGCCCCGCATCACTAAAAGAGCTGCACCGCGGGACGGTCGGGGCAGCGCTGCTGGTTAAAAAGGGGTCCGGAAAGCGTGAGAGGTGTAAAGGGAATAAAATGCTGAGCATGGTAAACGAGGTACAATAAAGGTAGTGCAGCAGGTGTGGCCGCTGCCCCGCATCACTAAAAGAGCTGCACCTCGGGAGCGTCGGGGCAGCGCTGCTGGTTAAACAGAGCAGCATGGGAAAGGCTGGGAAGTGTGAGCGCAATAAAATATTGACCATGGTCTAAGAAATATTGAAAAGGTACAGCAGCAGGAGTGGCCGCTGCCCCGCATCACTAAAAGAGCTGCATCTCGGGAGCGTCGGGGCAGCTCTGCTGGTTAAAAAGGGGTCCGGAAAACGTGAGAGGTGTAAAGGGAATAAAATGCTGAGCATGGTAAACGAGGTACAATAAAGGTACAGCAGCAGGTGTGGCCGCTGCTCCGCATCACTAAAAGAGCTGCACCGCGGGACCGTCGGGGCAGCGCTGCTGGTTAAAAAGAGCGGCACTGGAAAGCGTGAGAGGTGTAAAGGGAATGAAATGCTGAGCATGGTAAAAGAGGTACAATAAAGATACTGCTGCAGGTGTGGCCGCTGCCCCGTGTCACTAAAAGAGCTGCACCGCGGGAGCGTCGGGGCAGCGCTGCTGGTTAAAAAGGGGTCCGGAAAGCGTGAGAGGTGTAAAGGGAATGAAATGCTGAGCATGGTAAAAGAGGTACAATAAAGATACTGCTGCAGGTGTGGCCGCTGCCCCGCATCACTAAAAGAGCTGCACCGCGGGACGGTCGGGGCAGCGCTGCTGGTTAAAAAGAGCAGCATGGGAAAGGCTGGGAAGTGTGAGCGCAATAAAATATTCACAATGGTTTAAGAAATACTGTAAAGGTACTGCAGCAGGAGTGGCCGCTGCCCCGTGTGACTAAAAGAGCTGCACCTCGGGAGCGTCGGGGCAGCGCTGCTGGTTAAAAAGAGCGGCACGGGAAAGGCTGAGAGGTGTAAAGGGAATGAAATGCTGAGCATTGTAAACGAGGTACAATAAAGATACTGCAGCAGGTGTGGCCGCTGCCCCGCGTCACTAAAAGAGCTGCACCGCGGGACGGTCGGGGCAGCGCTGCTGGTTAAAAAGGGGTCCGGAAAGCGTGAGAGGTGTAAAGGGAATAAAATGCTGAGCATTGTAAACGAGGTACAATAAAGGTACAGCAGCAGGAGTGGCCGCTGCCCCGTGTGACTAAAAGAGCTGCACCGCGGGAGCGTCGGGGCAGCGCTGCTGGTTAAAAAGAGCGGCACGGGAAAGCGTGAGAGGTGTAAAGGGAATGAAATGCTGAGCATGGTAAAAGAGGTACAATAAAGGTACTGCAGCAGGTGTGGCCGCTGCCCCCTGTGACTAAAAGAGCTGCACCGCGGGAGCGTCGGGGCAGTGCTGCTGGTTAAAAAGGGGTCCGGAAAGCGTGAGAGGTGTAAAGGGAATAAAATGCTGAGCATGGTAAACGAGGTACAATAAAGGTAGTGCAGCAGGTGTGGCCGCTGCCCCGCATCACTAAAAGAGCTGCACCTCGGGAGCGTCGGGGCAGCGCTGCTGGTTAAACAGAGCAGCATGGGAAAGGCTGGGAAGTGTGAGCGCAATAAAATATTGACAATGGTCTAAGAAATATTGAAAAGGTATAGCAGCAGGAGTGGCCGCTGCCCCGCATCACTAAAAGAGCTGCATCTCGGGAGCGTCGGGGCAGCGCTGCTGGTTAAAAAGGGGTCCGGAAAGCGTGAGAGGTGTAAAGGGAATAAAATGCTGAGCATGGTAAACGAGGTACAATAAAGGTACAGCAGCAGGTGTGGCCGCTGCTCCGCATCACTAAAAGAGCTGCACTGCGGGAGCGTCGGGGCAGCGCTGCTGGTTAAAAAGAGCGGCACTGGAAAGCGTGAGAGGTGTAAAGGGAATGAAATGCTGAGCATGGTAAACGAGGTACAATAAAGGTACAGCAGCAGGTGTGGCCGCTGCCCCGTGTCACTAAAAGAGCTGCACCGCGGGAGCGTCGGGGCAGCGCTGCTGGTTAAAAAGAGCAGCATGGGAAAGGCTGGGAAGTGTGAGCGCAATAAAATATTGACAATGGTCTAAGAAATATTGTAAAGGTACTGCAGCAGGAGTGGCCGCTGCTCCGCGTCACTAAAAGAGCTGCACCTCGGGAGCGTCGGGGCAGCGCTGCTGGTTAAAAAGAGCAGCATGGGAAAGGCTGGGAAGTGTGAGCGCAATAAAATATTGACAATGGTTTAAGAAATACTGTAAAGGTACTGCAGCAGGAGTGGCCGCTGCCCCGTGTGACTAAAAGAGCTGCACCTCGGGAGCGTCGGGGCAGCGCTGCTGGTTAAAAAGAGCGGCACGGGAAAGGCTGAGAGGTGTAAAGGGAATAAAATGCAGAGCATTGTAAACGAGGTACAATAAAGGTACTGCAGCAGGTGTGGCCGCTGCCCCGTGTCACTAAAAGAGCTGCACCGCGGGACGGTCGGGGCAGCGCTGCTGGTTAAAAAGGGGTCCGGAAAAGCTGAGAGGTGTAAAGGGAATGAAATGCTGAGCATGGTAGAAGAGGTACAATAAAGATACTGCAGCAGGAGTGGCCGCTGCCCCGCATCACTAAAAGAGCTGCACCGCGGGAGCGTCGGGGCAGCGCTGCTGGTTAAAAAGAGCGGCACGGGAAAGGCTGAGAGGTGTAAAGGGAATAAAATGCTGAGCATGGTAAACGAGGTACAATAAAGATACTGCAGCAGGAGTGGCCGCTGCCCCGCATCACTAAAAGCGCTGCACCGCGGGAGCGTCGGGGCAGCGCTGCTGGTTAAAAAGAGCAGCACGGAAAGGCTGGGAAGTGTGAGCGCAATAAAATATTGAGAATGGTCTAAGAAATACTCAAAAGGTACAGCAGCAGTTGTGGCCGCTGCGTGGGTTCACTAAAACAGCTGCACCGCGGCACCTTTGGGGTGGTGCTGACGGTAAACGTGCGGCACGTAAAAGGACTGGAGGTGTGAGGGAAATAAAATATAGAGAAAGGTCTGAGAAATAACAACAACACCGCAGCAGGAGTAGCCACTTCCTCAGGATAAAATGAGCTGCACCGCGGCGCACGTGGGGCAGGGGTGCTGCTTCAAAGGTGTCACGGCAAAGGTCGCATCTGTGAAGGGTATAAAATAAAATGGTCGAAAATCCTTTAAAAGTACTGCAGCAGGAGTGGCTGCTGCCCCGTGTCACTAAAAGAGCTGCACCGCGGGAGCGTCGGGGCAGCGCTGCTGGTTAAACAGAGCAGTATGGGAAAGGCTGGGAAGTGTGAGCGCAATAAAATATTGACAATGGTCTAAGAAATATTGTAAAGGTACTGCAGCAGGAGTGGCCGCTGCCCCGTGTGACTAAAAGAGCTGCACCTCGGGAGCGTCGGGGCAGTGCTGCCGGCTTAAAAGGGGTCCGGAAAGCGTGAGAGGTGTAAAGGGAATGAAATGCTGAGCATGGTAAAAGAGGTACAATAAAGATACTGCTGCAGGAGTGGCCGCTGCCCCGCATCACTAAAAGAGCTGCACCGCGGGAGCGTCGGGGCAGCGCTGCTGGTTAAAAAGGGGTCCGGAAAGCGTGAGAGGTGTAAAGGGAATAAAATGCTGAGCATGGTAAACGAGGTACAATAAAGGTACTGCAGCAGGAGTGGCCGCTGCTCCTTGTCACTAGAAGAGCTTCTCCGAGGCGCCGGTGGGGCTGCGCCGTTCCCGCCTCGGGCGCTTCTGGGCGATTTTGAGGCGGGGGGAGCCCACCGCGGCAGTGGCGGGAAAAGGGGGTGCGGAGTATAAAAGGGGGCGCCGGCGTCGCGGCCCCTCAGTCGGGGGGCGGCGGCGGCGGCGGCAGGAGCTCCGCGGGCTGGCCCGGATGCGGGGACGCCGCCGTGTGCGGCCGAAGGCGCCGGCCCTGAGGCGCGGAGAGAGCGGCGTGGCAGCCGCGCATCGGCTCCGTCATCGGCAGCGCCGCTTCGTGCCGGTAGGGAGCGGGAGAACGCGGCGGCGGGCGGCGGGTGGTGAGTGCCGTCGGCGAGACGGGGCTTGGGCCGCGTGCGGTGTGCGATCTCCCGAGAGCAGCGGGGAGGCCCCCGGGGAGCGGCGGCGGGCGGGGCGCTGTGGGAGCCGGCGCATGTCCCCGAATGAGGCGCCCGGCGCAACGCGCGAGGTGCCAATGAAATAAAATAGAAAACGGTAAAGTGCTATAGAGGAGCCGCACCTAGAGGGCTCTCGGCCCCTGCCCCGTGTCACTAAGGGAGCTGCACCGCGGGAGCGTCGGGGCAGCGCTGCTGGTTAAAAAGAGCGGCACGGGAAAGGCTGGGAAACGTCAGCGCAATAAAGTATTGACAATGGTCTAAGAAATATTGTAAAGGTACTGCAGCAGGAGTGACCGCTGCCCCGCATCACTAAAAGAGCTGCACCGCGGGACGGTCGGGGCAGCGCTGCTGGTTAAAAAGGGGTCCGGAAAGCGTGAGAGGTGTAAAGGGAATAAAATGCTGAGCATGGTAAACGAGGTACAATAAAGGTACAGCAGCAGGTGTGGCCGCTGCCCCGTGTGACTAAAAGAGCTGCACCGCGGGAGCGTCGGGGCAGCGCTGCTGGTTAAAAAGAGCGGCACGGGAAAGGCTGAGAGGTGTAAAGGGAATAAAATGCTGAGCATGGTAAACGAGGTACAATAAAGGTACTGCAGCAGGAGTGGCCGCTGCCCCGCATCACTAAAAGAGCTGCACCGCGGGAGCGTCGGGGCAGCGCTGCTGGTTAAAAAGAGCGGCACGGGAAAGGCTGGGAAGTGTGAGCGGAATAAAATATTGACAATGGTCTAAGAAATATTGTAAAGGTACTGCAGCAGGAGTGGCCGCTGCTCCGCGTCACTAAAAGAGCTGCACCTCGGGAGCGTCGGGGCAGCGCTGCTGGTTAAAAAGAGCAGCATGGGAAAGGCTGGGAAGTGTGAGCGCAATAAAATATTGACAATGGTTTAAGAAATACTGTAAAGGTACTGCAGCAGGAGTGGCCGCTGCCCCGTGTGACTAAAAGAGCTGCACCTCGGGAGCGTCGGGGCAGCGCTGCTGGTTAAAAAGAGCGGCACGGGAAAGGCTGAGAGGTGTAAAGGGAATAAAATGCTGAGCATTGTAAACGAGGTACAATAAAGGTACTGCAGCAGGTGTGGCCGCTGCCCCGTGTCACTAAAAGAGCTGCACCGCGGGACGGTCGGGGCAGCGCTGCTGGTTAAAAAGGGGTCCGGTAAAGCTGAGAGGTGTAAAGGGAATGAAATGCTGAGCATGGTAAACGAGGTACAATAAAGATACTGCAGCAGGAGTGGCCGCTGCCCCGCATCACTAAAAGAGCTGCACCGCGGGAGCGTCGGGGCAGCGCTGCTGGCTAAAAAGGGGTCCGGAAAGCTTGAGAGGTGTAAAGGGAATAAAATGCTGAGCATGGTAAACGAGGTACAATAAAGGTACTGCAGCAGGTGTGGCCGCTGCCCCGCATCACTAAAAGAGCTGCACCGCGGGAGCGTCGGGGCAGCGCTGCTGGTTAAAAAGAGCGGCACGGGAAAGGCTGAGAGGTGTAAAGGGAATGAAATGCTGAGCATGGTAAACGAGGTACAATAAAGGTACTGCAGCAGGTGTGGCCGCTGCCCCGCATCACTAAAAGAGCTGCACCTCGGGAGCGTCGGGGCAGCGCTGCCGGCTTAAAAGGGGTCCGGAAAGCGTGAGAGGTGTAAAGGGAATGAAATGCTGAGCATGGTAAAAGAGGTACAATAAAGATACTGCTGCAGGAGTGGCCGCTGCCCCGCATCACTAAAAGAGCTGCACCGCGGGACGGTCGGGGCAGCGCTGCTGGTTAAAAAGGGGTCCGGAAAGCGTGAGAGGTGTAAAGGGAATGAAATGCTGAGCATGGTAAACGAGGTACAATAAAGGTAGTGCAGCAGGTGTGGCTGCTGCCCCGTGTCACTAAAAGAGCTGCACCGCGGGAGCGTCGGGGCAGCGCTGCTGGTTAAAAAGAGCAGCACGGAAAGGCTGGGAAGTGTGAGCGCAATAAAATATTGAGAATGGTCTAAAAAATACTCAAAAGGTACAGCAGCAGGAGTGGCCGCTGCGTGGGTTCACTAAAACAGCTGCACCGCGGCACCTTTGGGGTGGTGCTGACGGTAAACGTGCGGCACGTAAAAGGACTGGAGGTGTGAGGGAAATAAAATATAGAGAAAGGTCTGAGAAATAATAACAACACCGCAGCAGGAGTAGCCACTTCCTCAGGATAAAATGAGCTGCACCGCGGCGCACGTGGGGCAGGGGCGCTGCTTCAAAGGTGTCACGGCAA
The DNA here is from genome assembly GCF_965178545.1 of Coloeus monedula. Taxonomy (NCBI): domain Eukaryota; kingdom Metazoa; phylum Chordata; class Aves; order Passeriformes; family Corvidae; genus Coloeus; species Coloeus monedula. The sequence continues at coordinate 294,683 of NW_028120744.1, read as the reverse complement.
AGGTCGCATCTGTGAAGGGTATAAAATAAAATGGTCGAAAATCCTTTAAAAGTACTGCAGCAGGAGTGGCCGCTGCCCCGCATCACTACAAGAGCTGCACCGCGGGACCGTCGGGGCAGCTCTGCTGGTTAAAAAGGGGTCCGGAAAGCGTGAGAGGTGTAAAGGGAATGAAATGCTGAGCATGGTAAACGAGGTACAATAAAGGTACAGCAGCAGGTGTGGCCGCTGCTCCGCATCACTAAAAGAGCTGCACCTCGGGAACGTCGGGGCAGCGCCGCTGGTTAAAAAGAGCGGCACGGGAAAGGCTGAGAGGTGTAAAGGGAATAAAATGCTGAGCATGGTAAACGAGGTACAATAAAGGTACTGCAGCAGGAGTGGCCGCTGCTCCTTGTCACTAGAAGAGCTTCTCCGAGGCGCCGGTGGGGCTGCGCCGTTCCCGCCTCGGGCGCTTCTGGGCGATTTTGAGGCGGGGGGAGCCCACCGCGGCAGTGGCGGGAAAAGGGGGTGCGGAGTATAAAAGGGGGCGCCGGCGTCGCGGCCCCTCAGTCGGGGGGCGGCGGCGGCGGCGGCAGGAGCTCCGCGGGCTGGCCCGGATGCGGGGACGCCGCCGTGTGCGGCCGAAGGCGCCGGCCCTGAGGCGCGGAGAGAGCGGCGTGGCAGCCGCGCATCGGCTCCGTCATCGGCAGTGCCGCTTCGTGCCGGTAGGGAGCGGGAGAACGCGGCGGCGGGCGGCTGGTGGTGAGTGCCGTCGGCGAGACGGGGCTTGGGCCGCGTGCGGTGTGCGATCTCCCGAGAGCAGCGGGGAGGCCCCCGGGGAGCGGCGGCGGGCGGGGCGCTGTGGGAGCCGGCGCATGTCCCCGAATGAGGCGCCCGGCGCAACGCGCGAGGTGCCAATGAAATAAAATAGAAAACGGTAAAGTGCTATAGAGGAGCCGCACCTAGAGGGCTCTCGGCCCCTGCCCCGTGTCACTAAGGGAGCTGCACCGCGGGAGCGTCGGGGCAGCGCTGCTGGTTAAAAAGAGCGGCACGGGAAAGGCTGGGAAACGTCAGCGCAATAAAGTATTGACAATGGTCTAAGAAATATTGTAAAGGTACTGCAGCAGGAGTGGCCGCTGCCCCGTGTGACTAAAAGAGCTGCACCGCGGGACGGTCGGGGCAGCGCTGCTGGTTAAAAAGAGCGGCACGGGAAAGGCTGAGAGGTGTAAAGGGAATGAAATGCTGAGCATGGTAAACGAGGTACAATAAAGGTACAGCAGCAGGTGTGGCCGCTGCCCCGTGTGACTAAAAGAGCTGCACCGCGGGAGCGTCGGGGCAGCGCTGCTGGTTAAAAAGGGGCCCGGAAAGGCTGAGAGGTGTAAAGGGAATGAAATGCTGAGCATGGTAAACGAGGTACAATAAAGATACTGCTGCAGGTGTGGCCGCTGCCCCGCATCACTAAAAGAGCTGCACCGCGGGACGGTCGGGGCAGCGCTGCTGGTTAAAAAGAGCAGCATGGGAAAGGCTGGGAAGTGTGAGCGCAATAAAATATTGACAATGGTCTAAGAAATACTGTAAAGGTACTGCAGCAGTAGTGGCCGCTGCCCCGTGTGACTAAAAGAGCTGCACCTCGGGAGCGTCGGGGCAGCGCTGCTGGTTAAAAAGAGCGGCACGGGAAAGGCTGAGAGGTGTAAAGGGAATAAAATGCTGAGCATTGTAAACGAGGTACAATAAAGGTACTGCAGCAGGTGTGGCCGCTGCCCCGCGTCACTAAAAGAGCTGCACCGCGGGACGGTCGGGGCAGCGCTGCTGGCTAAAAAGGGGTCCGGAAAGCGTGAGAGGTGTAAAGGGAATGAAATGCTGAGCATGGTAAAAGAGGTACAATAAAGGTACTGCAGCAGGTGTGGCCGCTGCCCCGCATCACTAAAAGAGCTGCACCGCGGGAGCGTCGGGGCAGCGCTGCTGGTTAAAAAGAGCGGCACGGGAAAGGGTGAGAGGTGTAAAGGGAATGAAATGCTGAGCATGGTAAACGAGGTACAATAAAGGTACTGCAGCAGGTGTGGCCGCTGCCCCGCATCACTAAAAGAGCTGCACCGCGGGACGGTCGGGGAAGCGCTGCTGGTTAAAAAGGGGTCCGGAAAGCGTGAGAGGTGTAAAGGGAATGAAATGCTGAGCATGGTAAACGAGGTACAATAAAGGTACTGCAGCAGGTGTGGCCGCTGCCCCGCATCACTAAAAGAGCTGCACCTCGGGAGCGTCGGGGCAGTGCTGCCGGCTTAAAAGGGGTCCGGAAAGCGTGAGAGGTGTAAAGGGAATGAAATGCTGAGCATGGTAAAAGAGGTACAATAAAGATACTGCTGCAGGAGTGGCCGCTGCCCCGCATCACTAAAAGCGCTGCACCGCGGGAGCGTCGGGGCAGCGCTGCTGGTTAAAAAGGGGTCCGGAAAGCGTGAGAGGTGTAAAGGGAATAAAATGCTGAGCATGGTAAACGAGGTACAATAAAGGTACTGCAGCAGGAGTGGCCGCTGCTCCTTGTCACTAGAAGAGCTTCTCCGAGGCGCCGGTGGGGCTGCGCCGTTCCCGCCTCGGGCGCTTCTGGGCGATTTTGAGGCGGGGGGAGCCCACCGCGGCAGTGGCGGGAAAAGGGGGTGCGGAGTATAAAAGGGGGCGCCGGCGTCGCGGCCCCTCAGTCGGGGGGCGGCGGCGGCGGCGGCAGGAGCTCCGCGGGCTGGCCCGGATGCGGGGACGCCGCCGTGTGCGGCCGAAGGCGCCGGCCCTGAGGCGCGGAGAGAGCGGCGTGGCAGCCGCGCATCGGCTCCGTCATCGGCAGCGCCGCTTCGTGCCGGTAGGGAGCGGGAGAACGCGGCGGCGGGCGGCGGGTGGTGAGTGCCGTCGGCGAGACGGGGCTTGGGCCGCGTGCGGTGTGCGATCTCCCGAGAGCAGCGGGGAGGCCCCCGGGGAGCGGCGGCGGGCGGGGCGCTGTGGGAGCCGGCGCATGTCCCCGAATGAGGCGCCCGGCGCAACGCGCGAGGTGCCAATGAAATAAAATAGAAAACGGTAAAGTGCTATAGAGGAGCCGCACCTAGAGGGCTCTCGGCCCCTGCCCCGTGTCACTAAGGGAGCTGCACCGCGGGAGCGTCGGGGCAGCGCTGCTGGTTAAAAAGAGCGGCACGGGAAAGGCTGGGAAACGTCAGCGCAATAAAGTATTGACAATGGTCTAAGAAATATTGTAAAGGTACTGCAGCAGGAGTGGCCGCTGCCCCGCATCACTAAAAGAGCTGCACCGCGGGACGGTCGGGGCAGCGCTGCTGGTTAAAAAGAGCGGCACGGAAAGGCTGGGAAGTGTGAGCGGAATAAAATATTCACAATGGTCTAAGAAATATTGTAAAGGTACTGCAGCAGGAGTGGCCGCTGCCCCGCATCACTAAAAGAGCTGCACCTCGGGACGGTCGGGGAAGCGCTGCTGGTTAAAAAGGGGTCCGGAAAGCGTGAGAGGTGTAAAGGGAATGAAATGCTGAGCATGGTAAACGAGGTACAATAAAGGTACAGCAGCAGGTGTGGCCGCTGCCCCGTGTGACTAAAAGAGCTGCACCGCGGGAGCGTCGGGGCAGCGCTGCTGGTTAAAAAGAGCAGCACGGAAAGGCTGGGAAGTGTGAGCGCAATAAAATATTGAGAATGGTCTAAGAAATACTCAAAAGGTACAGCAGCAGTTGTGGCCGCTGCGTGGGTTCACTAAAACAGCTGCACCGCGGCACCTTTGGGGTGGTGCTGACGGTAAACGTGCGGCACGTAAAAGGACTGGAGGTGTGAGGGAAATAAAATATAGAGAAAGGTCTGAGAAATAACAACAACACCGCAGCAGGAGTAGCCACTTCCTCAGGATAAAATGAGCTGCACCGCGGCGCACGTGGGGCAGGGGTGCTGCTTCAAAGGTGTCACGGCAAAGGTCGCATCTGTGAAGGGTATAAAATAAAATGGTCGAAAATCCTTTAAAAGTACTGCAGCAGGAGTGGCTGCTGCCCCGTGTCACTAAAAGAGCTGCACCGCGGGAGCGTCGGGGCAGCGCTGCTGGTTAAACAGAGCAGTATGGGAAAGGCTGGGAAGTGTGAGCGCAATAAAATATTGACAATGGTCTAAGAAATATTGTAAAGGTACTGCAGCAGGAGTGGCCGCTGCCCCGCATCACTAAAAGAGCTGCACCGCGGGAGCGTCGGGGCAGCGCTGCTGGTTAAAAAGGGGTCCGGAAAGCGTGAGAGGTGTAAAGGGAATGAAATGCTGAGCATGGTAAACGAGGTACAATAAAGGTACACCAGCAGGTGTGGCCGCTGCCCCGTGTGACTAAAAGAGCTGCACCGCGGGAGCGTCGGGGCAGGGCTGCTGGTTAAACAGAGCGGCACGGGAAAGGCTGGGAAGTGTGAGCGGAATAAAATATTGACAATGGTCTAAGAAATATTGTAAAGGTACTGCAGCAGGAGTGGCCGCTGCCCCGCATCACTAAAAGAGCTGCACCGCGGGACGGTCGGGGCAGCGCTGCTGGTTAAAAAGGGGTCCGGAAAGCGTGAGAGGTGTAAAGGGAATAAAATGCTGAGCATGGTAAACGAGGTACAATAAAGGTACAGCAGCAGGTGTGGCCGCTGCTCCGCATCACTAAAAGAGCTGCACCGCGGGACCGTCGGGGCAGCGCTGCTGGTTAAAAAGAGCGGCACTGGAAAGCGTGAGAGGTGTAAAGGGAATGAAATGCTGAGCATGGTAAACGAGGTACAATAAAGGTACTGCAGCAGGAGTGGCCGCTGCCCCGCATCACTAAAAGAGCTGCACCGCGGGAGCGTCGGGGCAGCGCTGCTGGTTAAAAAGAGCGGCACGGGAAAGGCTGGGAAGTGTGAGCGGAATAAAATATTGACAATGGTCTAAGAAATATTGTAAAGGTACTGCAGCAGGAGTGGCCGCTGCCCCGCATCACTAAAAGAGCTGCACCTCGGGAGCGTCGGGGCAGCGCTGCTGGCTAAAAAGGGGTCCGGAAATCGTGAGAGGTGTAAAGGGAATAAAATGCTGAGCATGGTAAACGAGGTACAATAAAGGTACAGCAGCAGGAGTGGCCGCTGCTCCGCGTCACTAAAAGAGCTGCACCGCGGGACGGTCGGGGCAGCGCTGCTGGTTAAAAAGAGCGGCACGGGAAAGGCTGAGAGGTGTAAAGGGAATAAAATGCTGAGCATTGTAAACGAGGTACAATAAAGGTACAGCAGCAGGTGTGGCCGCTGCCCCGCGTCACTAAAAGAGCTGCACCGCGGGACGGTCGGGGCAGCGCTGCTGGTTAAAAAGGGGTCCGGAAAGGGTGAGAGGTGTAAAGGGAATGAAATGCTGAGCATGGTAAACGAGGTACAATAAAGGTACTGCAGCAGGAGTGGCCGCTGCCCCGTGTCACTAAAAGAGCTGCACCGCGGGAGCGTCGGGGCAGCGCTGCTGGTTAAAAAGAGCGGCACGGGAAAGGCTGAGAGGTGTAAAGGGAATAAAATGCTGAGCATTGTAAACGAGGTACAATAAAGGTACTGCAGCAGGAGTGGCCGCTGCCCCGTGTCACTAAAAGAGCTGCACCGCGGGAGCGTCCGGGCAGCGCTGCTGGTTAAAAAGAGCGGCACGGGAAAGGCTGAGAGGTGTAAAGGGAATGAAATGCTGAGCATGGTAAACGAGGTACAATAAAGGTACTGCAGCAGGAGTGGCCGCTGCTCCTTGTCACTAGAAGAGCTTCTCCGAGGCGCCGGTGGGGCTGCGCCGTTCCCGCCTCGGGCGCTTCTGGGCGATTTTGAGGCGGGGGGAGCCCACCGCGGCAGTGGCGGGAAAAGGGGGTGCGGAGTATAAAAGGGGGCGCCGGCGTCGCGGCCCCTCAGTCGGGGGGCGGCGGCGGCGGCGGCAGGAGCTCCGCGGGCTGGCCCGGATGCGGGGACGCCGCCGTGTGCGGCCGAAGGCGCCGGCCCTGAGGCGCGGAGAGAGCGGCGTGGCAGCCGCGCATCGGCTCCGTCATCGGCAGCGCCGCTTCGTGCCGGTAGGGAGCGGGAGAACGCGGCGGCGGGCGGCGGGTGGTGAGTGCCGTCGGCGAGACGGGGCTTGGGCCGCGTGCGGTGTGCGATCTCCCGAGAGCAGCGGGGAGGCCCCCGGGGAGCGGCGGCGGGCGGGGCGCTGTGGGAGCCGGCGCATGTCCCCGAATGAGGCGCCCGGCGCAACGCGCGAGGTGCCAATGAAATAAAATAGAAAACGGTAAAGTGCTATAGAGGAGCCGCACCTAGAGGGCTCTCGGCCCCTGCCCCGTGTCACTAAGGGAGCTGCACCGCGGGAGCGTCGGGGCAGCGCTGCTGGTTAAACAGAGCAGCACGGGAAAGGCTGGGAAACGTCAGCGCAATAAAGTATTGACAATGGTCTAAGAAATATTGTAAAGGTACTGCAGCAGGAGTGGCCGCTGCCCCGCATCACTAAAAGAGCTGCACCGCGGGACGGTCGGGGCAGCGCTGCTGGTTAAAAAGGGGTCCGGAAAGCGTGAGAGGTGTAAAGGGAATAAAATGCTGAGCATGGTAAACGAGGTACAATAAAGGTAGTGCAGCAGGTGTGGCCGCTGCCCCGCATCACTAAAAGAGCTGCACCTCGGGAGCGTCGGGGCAGCGCTGCTGGTTAAACAGAGCAGCATGGGAAAGGCTGGGAAGTGTGAGCGCAATAAAATATTGACAATGGTCTAAGAAATATTGTAAAGGTACTGCAGCAGGAGTGGCCGCTGCCCCGCATCACTAAAAGAGCTGCATCTCGGGAGCGTCGGGGCAGCGCTGCTGGTTAAAAAGGGGTCCGGAAAACGTGAGAGGTGTAAAGGGAATAAAATGCTGAGCATGGTAAACGAGGTACAATAAAGGTACAGCAGCAGGTGTGGCCGCTGCTCCGCATCACTAAAAGAGCTGCACCGCGGGACCGTCGGGGCAGCGCTGCTGGTTAAAAAGAGCGGCACTGGAAAGCGTGAGAGGTGTAAAGGGAATGAAATGCTGAGCATGGTAAAAGAGGTACAATAAAGATACTGCTGCAGGAGTGGCCGCTGCCCCGCATCACTAAAAGAGCTGCACCGCGGGAGCGTCGGCGCAGCGCTGCTGGTTAAAAAGAGCGGCACGGGAAAGGCTGAGAGGTGTAAAGGGAATAAAATGCTGAGCATGGTAAACGAGGTACAATAAAGGTACAGCAGCAGGTGTGGCCGCTGCCCCGTGTCACTAAAAGAGCTGCACCGCGGGAGCGTCGGGGCAGCGCTGCTGGTTAAAAAGGGGTCCGGAAAGCGTGAGAGGTGTAAAGGGAATGAAATGCTGAGCATGGTAAACGAGGTACAATAAAGGTACTGCAGCAGGTGTGGCCGCTGCCCCGTGTGACTAAAAGAGCTGCACCTCGGGAGCGTCGGGGCAGCGCTGCTGGTTAAAAAGAGCGGCACGGGAAAGGCTGAGAGGTGTAAAGGGAATAAAATGCTGAGCATTGTAAACGAGGTACAATAAAGGTACAGCAGCAGGAGTGGCCGCTGCCCCGTGTGACTAAAAGAGCTGCACCGCGGGAGCGTCGGGGCAGCGCTGCTGGTTAAAAAGAGCGGCACTGGAAAGCGTGAGAGGTGTAAAGGGAATGAAATGCTGAGCATGGTAAAAGAGGTACAATAAAGGTACTGCAGCAGGTGTGGCCGCTGCCCCCTGTGACTAAAAGAGCTGCACCGCGGGAGCGTCGGGGCAGTGCTGCTGGTTAAAAAGGGGTCCGGAAAGCGTGAGAGGTGTAAAGGGAATAAAATGCTGAGCATGGTAAACGAGGTACAATAAAGGTAGTGCAGCAGGTGTGGCCGCTGCCCCGCATCACTAAAAGAGCTGCACCTCGGGAGCGTCGGGGCAGCGCTGCTGGTTAAACAGAGCAGCATGGGAAAGGCTGGGAAGTGTGAGCGCAATAAAATATTGACAATGGTCTAAGAAATATTGAAAAGGTACAGCAGCAGGAGTGGCCGCTGCCCCGCATCACTAAAAGAGCTGCATCTCGGGAGCGTCGGGGCAGCGCTGCTGGTTAAAAAGGGGTCCGGAAAGCGTGAGAGGTGTAAAGGGAATAAAATGCTGAGCATGGTAAACGAGGTACAATAAAGGTACAGCAGCAGGTGTGGCCGCTGCTCCGCATCACTAAAAGAGCTGCACTGCGGGAGCGTCGGGGCAGCGCTGCTGGTTAAAAAGAGCGGCACTGGAAAGCGTGAGAGGTGTAAAGGGAATGAAATGCTGAGCATGGTAAACGAGGTACAATAAAGGTACAGCAGCAGGAGTGGCCGCTGCCCCGCATCACTAAAAGAGCTGCACCGCGGGACGGTCGGGGCAGCGCTGCTGGTTAAAAAGGGGTCCGGAAAGCGTGAGAGGTGTAAAGGGAATAAAATGCTGAGCATGGTAAACGAGGTACAATAAAGGTACAGCAGCAGGTGTGGCCGCTGCCCCGTGTCACTAAAAGAGCTGCACCGCGGGAGCGTCGGGGCAGCGCTGCTGGTTAAAAAGAGCGGCACGGGAAAGGCTGAGAGGTGTAAAGGGAATAAAATGCTGAGCATGGTAAACGAGGTACAATAAAGGTACTGCAGCAGGTGTGGCCGCTGCCCCGTGTCACTAAAAGAGCTGCACCGCGGGACCGTCGGGGCAGCGCTGCTGGTTAAAAAGAGCGGCACGGGAAAGGCTGAGAGGTGTAAAGGGAATGAAATGCTGAGCATGGTAAACGAGGTACAATAAAGATACTGCAGCAGGAGTGGCCGCTGCCCCGCATCACTAAAAGCGCTGCACCGCGGGAGCGTCGGGGCAGCGCTGCTGGTTAAAAAGAGCAGCACGGAAAGGCTGGGAAGTGTGAGCGCAATAAAATATTGAGAATGGTCTAAGAAATACTCAAAAGGTACAGCAGCAGTTGTGGCCGCTGCGTGGGTTCACTAAAACAGCTGCACCGCGGCACCTTTGGGGTGGTGCTGACGGTAAACGTGCGGCACGTAAAAGGACTGGAGGTGTGAGGGAAATAAAATATAGAGAAAGGTCTGAGAAATAACAACAACACCGCAGCAGGAGTAGCCACTTCCTCAGGATAAAATGAGCTGCACCGCGGCGCACGTGGGGCAGGGGTGCTGCTTCAAAGGTGTCACGGCAAAGGTCGCATCTGTGAAGGGTATAAAATAAAATGGTCGAAAATCCTTTAAAAGTACTGCAGCAGGAGTGGCTGCTGCCCCGTGTCACTAAAAGAGCTGCACCGCGGGAGCGTCGGGGCAGCGCTGCTGGTTAAACAGAGCAGTATGGGAAAGGCTGGGAAGTGTGAGCGCAATAAAATATTGACAATGGTCTAAGAAATATTGTAAAGGTACTGCAGCAGGAGTGGCCGCTGCCCCGTGTGACTAAAAGAGCTGCACCTCGGGAGCGTCGGGGCAGTGCTGCCGGCTTAAAAGGGGTCCGGAAAGCGTGAGAGGTGTAAAGGGAATGAAATGCTGAGCATGGTAAAAGAGGTACAATAAAGATACTGCTGCAGGAGTGGCCGCTGCCCCGCATCACTAAAAGAGCTGCACCGCGGGAGCGTCGGGGCAGCGCTGCTGGTTAAAAAGGGGTCCGGAAAGCGTGAGAGGTGTAAAGGGAATAAAATGCTGAGCATGGTAAACGAGGTACAATAAAGGTACTGCAGCAGGAGTGGCCGCTGCTCCTTGTCACTAGAAGAGCTTCTCCGAGGCGCCGGTGGGGCTGCGCCGTTCCCGCCTCGGGCGCTTCTGGGCGATTTTGAGGCGGGGGGAGCCCACCGCGGCAGTGGCGGGAAAAGGGGGTGCGGAGTATAAAAGGGGGCGCCGGCGTCGCGGCCCCTCAGTCGGGGGGCGGCGGCGGCGGCGGCAGGAGCTCCGCGGGCTGGCCCGGATGCGGGGACGCCGCCGTGTGCGGCCGAAGGCGCCGGCCCTGAGGCGCGGAGAGAGCGGCGTGGCAGCCGCGCATCGGCTCCGTCATCGGCAGCGCCGCTTCGTGCCGGTAGGGAGCGGGAGAACGCGGCGGCGGGCGGCGGGTGGTGAGTGCCGTCGGCGAGACGGGGCTTGGGCCGCGTGCGGTGTGCGATCTCCCGAGAGCAGCGGGGAGGCCCCCGGGGAGCGGCGGCGGGCGGGGCGCTGTGGGAGCCGGCGCATGTCCCCGAATGAGGCGCCCGGCGCAACGCGCGAGGTGCCAATGAAATAAAATAGAAAACGGTAAAGTGCTATAGAGGAGCCGCACCTAGAGGGCTCTCGGCCCCTGCCCCGTGTCACTAAGGGAGCTGCACCGCGGGAGCGTCGGGGCAGCGCTGCTGGTTAAAAAGAGCGGCACGGGAAAGGCTGGGAAACGTCAGCGCAATAAAGTATTGACAATGGTCTAAGAAATATTGTAAAGGTACTGCAGCAGGAGTGACCGCTGCCCCGCATCACTAAAAGAGCTGCACCGCGGGACGGTCGGGGCAGCGCTGCTCGTTAAAAAGGGGTCCGGAAAGCGTGAGAGGTGTAAAGGGAATAAAATGCTGAGCATGGTAAACGAGGTACAATAAAGGTACAGCAGCAGGTGTGGCCGCTGCCCCGTGTGACTAAAAGAGCTGCACCGCGGGAGCGTCGGGGCAGCGCTGCTGGTTAAAAAGAGCGGCACGGGAAAGGCTGAGAGGTGTAAAGGGAATAAAATGCTGAGCATGGTAAACGAGGTACAATAAAGGTACTGCAGCAGGAGTGGCCGCTGCCCCGTGTGACTAAAAGAGCTGCACCGCGGGAGCGTCGGGGCAGCGCTGCTGGTTAAAAAGAGCAGCATGGGAAAGGCTGGGAAGTGTGAGCGCAATAAAATATTGACAATGGTTTAAGAAATACTGTAAAGGTACTGCAGCAGGAATGGCCGCTGCCCCGTGTGACTAAAAGAGCTGCACCTCGGGAGCGTCGGGGCAGCGCTGCTGGTTAAAAAGAGCGGCACGGGAAAGGCTGAGAGGTGTAAAGGGAATAAAATGCTGAGCATTGTAAACGAGGTACAATAAAGGTACTGCAGCAGGTGTGGCCGCTGCCCCGTGTCACTAAAAGAGCTGCACCGCGGGACGGTCGGGGCAGCGCTGCTGGTTAAAAAGGGGTCCGGAAAAGCTGAGAGGTGTAAAGGGAATGAAATGCTGAGCATGGTAAAAGAGGTACAATAAAGATACTGCAGCAGGAGTGGCCGCTGCCCCGCATCACTAAAAGAGCTGCACCGCGGGAGCGTCGGGGCAGCGCTGCTGGTTAAAAAGGGGTCCGGAAAGCTTGAGAGGTGTAAAGGGAATAAAATGCTGAGCATGGTAAACGAGGTACAATAAAGGTACTGCAGAAGGTGTGGCCGCTGCCCCGCATCACTAAAAGAGCTGCACCTCGGGAGCGTCGGGGCAGCGCTGCCGGCTTAAAAGGGGTCCGGAAAGCGTGAGAGGTGTAAAGGGAATGAAATGCTGAGCATGGTAAAAGAGGTACAATAAAGATACTGCTGCAGGAGTGGCCGCTGCCCCGCATCACTAAAAGAGCTGCACCGCGGGAGCGTCGGGGCAGCGCTGCTGGTTAAAAAGGGGTCCGGAAAGCTTGAGAGGTGTAAAGGGAATAAAATGCTGAGCATGGTAAACGAGGTACAATAAAGGTACTGCAGCAGGTGTGGCCGCTGCCCCGCATCACTAAAAGAGCTGCACCGCGGGAGCGTCGGGGCAGCGCTGCTGGTTAAAAAGAGCGGCACGGGAAAGGCTGAGAGGTGTAAAGGGAATGAAATGCTGAGCATGGTAAACGAGGTACAATAAAGGTACTGCAGCAGGTGTGGCCGCTGCCCCGTGTCACTAAAAGAGCTGCACCGCGGGACGGTCGGGGCAGCGCTGCTGGTTAAAAAGGGGTCCGGAAAGCGTGAGAGGTGTAAAGGGAATGAAATGCTGAGCATGGTAAACGAGGTACAATAAAGGTAGTGCAGCAGGTGTGGCTGCTGCCCCGTGTCACTAAAAGAGCTGCACCTCGGGAGCGTCGGGGCAGCGCTGCTGGTTAAAAAGAGCGGCACGGGAAAGGCTGAGAGGTGTAAAGGGAATAAAATGCTGAGCATTGTAAACGAGGTACAATAAAGGTACTGCAGCAGGTGTGGCCGCTGCCCCGTGTCACTAAAAGAGCTGCACCGCGGGACGGTCGGGGCAGCGCTGCTGGTTAAAAAGGGGTCCGGAAAAGCTGAGAGGTGTAAAGGGAATGAAATGCTGAGCATGGTAAAAGAGGTACAATAAAGATACTGCAGCAGGAGTGGCCGCTGCCCCGCATCACTAAAAGAGCTGCACCGCGGGAGCGTCGGGGCAGCGCTGCTGGTTAAAAAGGGGTCCGGAAAGCTTGAGAGGTGTAAAGGGAATAAAATGCTGAGCATGGTAAACGAGGTACAATAAAGGTACTGCAGCAGGTGTGGCCGCTGCCCCGCATCACTAAAAGAGCTGCACCGCGGGAGCGTCGGGGCAGCGCTGCTGGTTAAAAAGAGCGGCACGGGAAAGGCTGAGAGGTGTAAAGGGAATGAAATGCTGAGCATGGTAAACGAGGTACAATAAAGGTACTGCAGCAGGTGTGGCCGCTGCCCCGCATCACTAAAAGAGCTGCACCTCGGGAGCGTCGGGGCAGCGCTGCCGGCTTAAAAGGGGTCCGGAAAGCGTGAGAGGTGTAAAGGGAATGAAATGCTGAGCATGGTAAAAGAGGTACAATAAAGATACTGCTGCAGGAGTGGCCGCTGCCCCGCATCACTAAAAGCGCTGCACCGCGGGAGCGTCGGGGCAGCGCTGCTGGTTAAAAAGGGGTCCGGAAAGCGTGAGAGGTGTAAAGGGAATAAAATGCTGAGCATGGTAAACGAGGTACAATAAAGGTACTGCAGCAGGTGTGGCCGCTGCCCCGCATCACTAAAAGAGCTGCACCGCGGGACGGTCGGGGCAGCGCTGCTGGTTAAAAAGGGGTCCGGAAAGCGTGAGAGGTGTAAAGGGAATGAAATGCTGAGCATGGTAAACGAGGTACAATAAAGATACTGCAGCAGGTGTGGCTGCTGCCCCGTGTGACTAAAAGAGCTGCACCGCGGGAGCGTCGGGGCAGCGCTGCTGGTTAAAAAGAGCAGCACGGAAAGGCTGGGAAGTGTGAGCGCAATAAAATATTGAGAATGGTCTAAGAAATACTCAAAAGGTACAGCAGCAGGAGTGGCCGCTGCGTGGGTTCACTAAAACAGCTGCACCGCGGCACCTTTGGGGTGGTGCTGACGGTAAACGTGCGGCACGTAAAAGGACTGGAGGTGTGAGGGAAATAAAATATAGAGAAAGGTCTGAGAAATAATAACAACACCGCAGCAGGAGTAGCCACTTCCTCAGGATAAAATGAGCTGCACCGCGGCGCACGTGGGGCAGGGGCGCTGCTTCAAAGGTGTCACGGCAAAGGTCGCATCTGTGAAGGGTATAAAATAAAATGGTCGAAAATCCTTTAAAAGTACTGCAGCAGGAGTGGCCGCTGCCCCGCATCACTACAAGAGCTGCACCGCGGGACCGTCGGGGCAGCTCTGCTGGTTAAAAAGGGGTCCGGAAAGCGTGAGAGGTGTAAAGGGAATGAAATGCTGAGCATGGTAAACGAGGTACAATAAAGGTACTGCAGCAGGTGTGGCCGCTGCCCCGCATCACTAAAAGAGCTGCACCGCGGGACGGTCGGGGAAGCGCTGCTGGTTAAAAAGGGGTCCGGAAAGCGTGAGAGGTGTAAAGGGAATGAAATGCTGAGCATGGTAAACGAGGTACAATAAAGGTACTGCAGCAGGTGTGGCCGCTGCCCCGTGTGACTAAAAGAGCTGCACCGCGGGACGGTCGGGGCAGCGCTGCTGGTTAAAAAGAGCGGCACAGGAAAGGCTGAGAGGTGTAAAGGGAATGAAATGCTGGGCATGGTAAACGAGGTACAATAAAGGTACAGCAGCAGGTGTGGCCGCTGCCCCGTGTGACTAAAAGAGCTGCACCGCGGGAGCGTCGGGGCAGCGCTGCTGGTTAAAAAGGGGCCCGGAAAGGCTGAGAGGTGTAAAGGGAATGAAATGCTGAGCATGGTAAACGAGGTACAATAAAGGTACTGCAGCAGGTGTGGCCGCTGCCCCGCATCACTAAAAGAGCTGCACCGCGGGACGGTCGGGGCAGCGCTGCTGGTTAAAAAGAGCAGCATGGGAAAGGCTGGGAAGTGTGAGCGCAATAAAATATTCACAATGGTTTAAGAAATACTGTAAAGGTACTGCAGCAGGAGTGGCCGCTGCCCCGTGTGACTAAAAGAGCTGCACCTCGGGAGCGTCGGGGCAGCGCTGCTGGTTAAAAAGAGCGGCACGGGAAAGGCTGAGAGGTGTAAAGGGAATAAAATGCTGAGCATTGTAAACGAGGTACAATAAAGGTACTGCAGCAGGTGTGGCCGCTGCCCCGCATCACTAAAAGAGCTGCACCGCGGGAGCGTCGGGGCAGCGCTGCTGGTTAAAAAGAGCGGCACGGGAAAGGCTGAGAGGTGTAAAGGGAATGAAATGCTGAGCATGGTAAACGAGGTACAATAAAGGTACTGCAGCAGGTGTGGCCGCTGCCCCGCATCACTAAAAGAGCTGCACCGCGGGACGGTCGGGGAAGCGCTGCTGGTTAAAAAGGGGTCCGGAAAGCGTGAGAGGTGTAAAGGGAATGAAATGCTGAGCATGGTAAACGAGGTACAATAAAGGTACTGCAGCAGGTGTGGCCGCTGCCCCGCATCACTAAAAGAGCTGCACCTCGGGAGCGTCGGGGCAGTGCTGCCGGCTTAAAAGGGGTCCGGAAAGCGTGAGAGGTGTAAAGGGAATGAAATGCTGAGCATGGTAAAAGAGGTACAATAAAGATGCTGCTGCAGGAGTGGCCGCTGCCCCGCATCACTAAAAGCGCTGCACCGCGGGAGCGTCGGGGCAGCGCTGCTGGTTAAAAAGGGGTCCGGAAAGCGTGAGAGGTGTAAAGGGAATGAAATGCTGAGCATGGTAAAAGAGGTACAATAAAGATACTGCTGCAGGAGTGGCCGCTGCCCCGCATCACTAAAAGAGCTGCACCGCGGGAGCGTCGGGGCAGCGCTGCTGGTTAAAAAGAGCGGCACGGGAAAGCGTGAGAGGTGTAAAGGGAATGAAATGCTGAGCATGGTAAAAGAGGTACAATAAAGATACTGCTGCAGGAGTGGCCGCTGCCCCGCATCACTAAAAGGGCTGCACCGCGGGAGCGTCGGGGCAGCGCTGCTGGTTAAAAAGGGGTCCGGAAAGCGTGAGAGGTGTAAAGGGAATAAAATGCTGAGCATGGTAAACGAGGTACAATAAAGGTACTGCAGCAGGAGTGGCCGCTGCTCCTTGTCACTAGAAGAGCTTCTCCGAGGCGCCGGTGGGGCTGCGCCGTTCCCGCCTCGGGCGCTTCTGGGCGATTTTGAGGCGGGGGGAGCCCACCGCGGCGGTGGCGGGAAAAGGGGGTGCGGAGTATAAAAGGGGGCGCCGGCGTCGCGGCCCCTCAGTCGGGGGGCGGCGGCGGCGGCGGCAGGAGCTCCGCGGGCTGGCCCGGATGCGGGGACGCCGCCGTGTGCGGCCGAAGGCGCCGGCCCTGAGGCGCGGAGAGAGCGGCGTGGCAGCCGCGCATCGGCTCCGTCATCGGCAGCGCCGCTTCGTGCCGGTAGGGAGCGGGAGAACGCGGCGGCGGGCGGCGGGTGGTGAGTGCCGTCGGCGAGACGGGGCTTGGGCCGCGTGCGGTGTGCGATCTCCCGAGAGCAGCGGGGAGGCCCCCGGGGAGCGGCGGCGGGCGGGGCGCTGTGGGAGCCGGCGCATGTCCCCGAATGAGGCGCCCGGCGCAACGCGCGAGGTGCCAATGAAATAAAATAGAAAACGGTAAAGTGCTATAGAGGAGCCGCACCTAGAGGGCTCTCGGCCCCTGCCCCGTGTCACTAAGGGAGCTGCACCGCGGGAGCGTCGGGGCAGCGCTGCTGGTTAAAAAGAGCGGCACGGGAAAGGCTGGGAAACGTCAGCGCAATAAAGTATTGACAATGGTCTAAGAAATATTGTAAAGGTACTGCAGCAGGAGTGGCCGCTGCCCCGCATCACTAAAAGAGCTGCACCGCGGGACGGTCGGGGCAGCGCTGCTGGTTAAAAAGGGGTCCGGAAAGCGTGAGAGGTGTAAAGGGAATGAAATGCTGAGCATGGTAAACGAGGTACAATAAAGGTACAGCAGCAGGTGTGGCCGCTGCCCCGTGTGACTAAAAGAGCTGCACCGCGGGAGCGTCGGGGCAGCGCTGCTGGTTAAAAAGAGCGGCACGGGAAAGGCTGAGAGGTGTAAAGGGAATAAAATGCTGAGCATGGTAAACGAGGTACAATAAAGGTACAGCAGCAGGAGTGGCCGCTGCCCCGTGTGACTAAAAGAGCTGCACCGCGGGAGCGTCGGGGCAGCGCTGCTGGTTAAAAAGAGCGGCACGGGAAAGCGTGAGAGGTGTAAAGGGACTGAAATGCTGAGCATGGTAAAAGAGGTACAATAAAGGTACTGCAGCAGGTGTGGCCGCTGCCCCCTGTGACTAAAAGAGCTGCACCGCGGGA
This sequence comes from Coloeus monedula, assembly GCF_965178545.1. Taxonomy (NCBI): domain Eukaryota; kingdom Metazoa; phylum Chordata; class Aves; order Passeriformes; family Corvidae; genus Coloeus; species Coloeus monedula. The sequence goes on along the minus strand of NW_028120744.1, from coordinate 278,136 downwards.
GCGTCGGGGCAGTGCTGCTGGTTAAAAAGGGGTCCGGAAAGCGTGAGAGGTGTAAAGGGAATAAAATGCTGAGCATGGTAAACGAGGTACAATAAAGGTAGTGCAGCAGGTGTGGCCGCTGCCCCGCATCACTAAAAGAGCTGCACCTCGGGAGCGTCGGGGCAGCGCTGCTGGTTAAAAAGGGGTCCGGAAAGCGTGAGAGGTGTAAAGGGAATAAAATGCTGAGCATGGTAAAAGAGGTACAATAAAGGTACTGCAGCAGGTGTGGCCGCTGCCACGTGTCAGTAAAAGAGCTGCACCGCGGGAGCGTCGGGGCAGCGCTGCTGGTTAAAAAGAGCGGCACGGGAAAGGCTGAGAGGTGTAAAGGGAATAAAATGCTGAGCATGGTAAACGAGGTACAATAAAGGTACTGCAGCAGGAGTGGCCGCTGCTCCTTGTCACTAGAAGAGCTTCTCCGAGGCGCCGGTGGGGCTGCGCCGTTCCCGCCTCGGGCGCTTCTGGGCGATTTTGAGGCGGGGGGAGCCCACCGCGGCAGTGGCGGGAAAAGGGGGTGCGGAGTATAAAAGGGGGCGCCGGCGTCGCGGCCCCTCAGTCGGGGGGCGGCGGCGGCGGCGGCAGGAGCTCCGCGGGCTGGCCCGGATGCGGGGACGCCGCCGTGTGCGGCCGAAGGCGCCGGCCCTGAGGCGCGGAGAGAGCGGCGTGGCAGCCGCGCATCGGCTCCGTCATCGGCAGCGCCGCTTCGTGCCGGTAGGGAGCGGGAGAACGCGGCGGCGGGCGGCGGGTGGTGAGTGCCGTCGGCGAGACGGGGCTTGGGCCGCGTGCGGTGTGCGATCTCCCGAGAGCAGCGGGGAGGCCCCCGGGGAGCGGCGGCGGGCGGGGCGCTGTGGGAGCCGGCGCATGTCCCCGAATGAGGCGCCCGGCGCAACGCGCGAGGTGCCAATGAAATAAAATAGAAAACGGTAAAGTGCTATAGAGGAGCCGCACCTAGAGGGCTCTCGGCCCCTGCCCCGTGTCACTAAGGGAGCTGCACCGCGGGAGCGTCGGGGCAGCGCTGCTGGTTAAAAAGAGCGGCACGGGAAAGGCTGGGAAACGTCAGCGCAATAAAGTATTGACAATGGTCTAAGAAATATTGTAAAGGTACTGCAGCAGGAGTGGCCGCTGCCCCGCATCACTAAAAGAGCTGCACCGCGGGACGGTCGGGGCAGCGCTGCTGGTTAAAAAGAGCAGCACGGAAAGGCTGGGAAGTGTGAGCGGAATAAAATATTCACAATGGTCTAAGAAATATTGTAAAGGTACTGCAGCAGGAGTGGCCGCTGCCCCGCATCACTAAAAGAGCTGCACCGCGGGACGGTCGGGGAAGCGCTGCTGGTTAAAAAGGGGTCCGGAAAGCGTGAGAGGTGTAAAGGGAATGAAATGCTGAGCATGGTAAACGAGGTACAATAAAGGTACAGCAGCAGGTGTGGCCGCTGCCCCGTGTGACTAAAAGAGCTGCACCGCGGGAGCGTCGGGGCAGGGCTGCTGGTTAAACAGAGCGGCACGGGAAAGGCTGGGAAGTGTGAGCGGAATAAAATATTGACAATGGTCTAAGAAATATTGTAAAGGTACTGCAGCAGGAGTGGCCGCTGCCCCGCATCACTAAAAGAGCTGCACCGCGGGAGCGTCGGGGCAGCGCTGCTGGTTAAAAAGAGCAGCACGGAAAGGCTGGGAAGTGTGAGCGCAATAAAATATTGAGAATGGTCTAAGAAATACTCAAAAGGTACAGCAGCAGTTGTGGCCGCTGCGTGGGTTCACTAAAACAGCTGCACCGCGGCACCTTTGGGGTGGTGCTGACGGTAAACGTGCGGCACGTAAAAGGACTGGAGGTGTGAGGGAAATAAAATATAGAGAAAGGTCTGAGAAATAACAACAACACCGCAGCAGGAGTAGCCACTTCCTCAGGATAAAATGAGCTGCACCGCGGCGCACGTGGGGCAGGGGTGCTGCTTCAAAGGTGTCACGGCAAAGGTCGCATCTGTGAAGGGTATAAAATAAAATGGTCGAAAATCCTTTAAAAGTACTGCAGCAGGAGTGGCTGCTGCCCCGTGTCACTAAAAGAGCTGCACCGCGGGAGCGTCGGGGCAGCGCTGCTGGTTAAACAGAGCAGTATGGGAAAGGCTGGGAAGTGTGAGCGCAATAAAATATTGACAATGGTCTAAGAAATATTGTAAAGGTACTGCAGCAGGAGTGGCCGCTGCCCCGCATCACTAAAAGAGCTGCACCGCGGGACCATCGGGGCAGCGCTGCTGGTTAAAAAGGGGTCCGGAAAGCGTGAGAGGTGTAAAGGGAATAAAATGCTGAGCATGGTAAACGAGGTACAATAAAGGTACAGCAGCAGGTGTGGCCGCTGCCCCGTGTGACTAAAAGAGCTGCACCGCGGGAGCGTCGGGGCAGGGCTGCTGGTTAAAAAGAGCGGCACGGGAAAGGCTGAGAGGTGTAAAGGGAATGAAATGCTGAGCATGGTAAACGAGGTACAATACAGGTACAGCAGCAGGAGTGGCCGCTGCCCCGCATCACTAAAAGAGCTGCACCGCGGGAGCGTCGGGGCAGCGCTGCTGGTTAAAAAGAGCGGCACGGGAAAGGCTGGGAAGTGTGAGCGGAATAAAATATTGACAATGGTCTAAGAAATATTGTAAAGGTACTGCAGCAGGAGTGGCCGCTGCCCCGCATCACTAAAAGAGCTGCACCGCGGGAGCGTCGGGGCAGCGCTGCTGGTTAAAAAGGGGTCCGGAAAGCGTGAGAGGTGTAAAGGGAATAAAATGCTGAGCATGGTAAACGAGGTACAAAAAAGGTACAGCAGCAGGTGTGGCCGCTGCTCCGCATCACTAAAAGAGCTGCACCGCGGGACCGTCGGGGCAGCGCTGCTGGTTAAAAAGAGCGGCACTGGAAAGCGTGAGAGGTGTAAAGGGAATGAAATGCTGAGCATGGTAAAAGAGGTACAATAAAGGTACAGCAGCAGGTGTGGCCGCTGCCCCGCATCACTAAAAGAGCTGCACCTCGGGAGCGTCGGGGCAGTGCTGCCGGCTTAAAAGGGGTCCGGAAAGCGTGAGAGGTGTAAAGGGAATAAAATGCTGAGCATGGTAAACGAGGTACAATAAAGGTACTGCAGCAGGAGTGGCCGCTGCTCCTTGTCACTAGAAGAGCTTCTCCGAGGCGCCGGTGGGGCTGCGCCGTTCCCGCCTCGGGCGCTTCTGGGCGATTTTGAGGCGGGGGGAGCCCACCGCGGCAGTGGCGGGAAAAGGGGGTGCGGAGTATAAAAGGGGGCGCCGGCGTCGCGGCCCCTCAGTCGGGGGGCGGCGGCGGCGGCGGCAGGAGCTCCGCGGGCTGGCCCGGATGCGGGGACGCCGCCGTGTGCGGCCGAAGGCGCCGGCCCTGAGGCGCGGAGAGAGCGGCGTGGCAGCCGCGCATCGGCTCCGTCATCGGCAGCGCCGCTTCGTGCCGGTAGGGAGCGGGAGAACGCGGCGGCGGGCGGCGGGTGGTGAGTGCCGTCGGCGAGACGGGGCTTGGGCCGCGTGCGGTGTGCGATCTCCCGAGAGCAGCGGGGAGGCCCCCGGGGAGCGGCGGCGGGCGGGGCGCTGTGGGAGCCGGCGCATGTCCCCGAATGAGGCGCCCGGCGCAACGCGCGAGGTGCCAATGAAATAAAATAGAAAACGGTAAAGTGCTATAGAGGAGCCGCACCTAGAGGGCTCTCGGCCCCTGCCCCGTGTCACTAAGGGAGCTGCACCGCGGGAGCGTCGGGGCAGCGCTGCTGGTTAAAAAGAGCGGCACGGGAAAGGCTGGGAAACGTCAGCGCAATAAAGTATTGACAATGGTCTAAGAAATATTGTAAAGGTACTGCAGCAGGAGTGGCCGCTGCCCCGCATCACTAAAAGAGCTGCACCGCGGGACGGTCGGGGCAGCGCTGCTGGTTAAAAAGGGGTCCGGAAAGCGTGAGAGGTGTAAAGGGAATGAAATGCTGAGCATGGTAAACGAGGTACAATAAAGGTACAGCAGCAGGTGTGGCCGCTGCCCCGTGTGACTAAAAGAGCTGCACCGCGGGAGCGTCGGGGCAGCGCTGCTGGTTAAAAAGAGCGGCACGGGAAAGGCTGAGAGGTGTAAAGGGAATAAAATGCTGAGCATTGTAAACGAGGTACAATAAAGGTACAGCAGCAGGAGTGGCCGCTGCCCCGTGTGACTAAAAGAGCTGCACCGCGGGAGCGTCGGGGCAGCGCTGCTGGTTAAAAAGAGCGGCACGGGAAAGCGTGAGAGGTGTAAAGGGAATGAAATGCTGAGCATGGTAAAAGAGGTACAATAAAGGTACGGCAGCAGGTGTGGCCGCTGCCCCCTGTGACTAAAAGAGCTGCACCGCGGGAGCGTCGGGGCAGCGCTGCTGGTTAAACAGAGCAGCATGGGAAAGGCTGGGAAGTGTGAGCGCAATAAAATATTGACAATGGTCTAAGAAATATTGAAAAGGTATAGCAGCAGGAGTGGCCGCTGCCCCGCATCACTAAAAGAGCTGCATCTCGGGGGCGTCGGGGCAGCGCTGCTGGTTAAAAAGAGCGGCACTGGAAAGCGTGAGAGGTGTAAAGGGAATGAAATGCTGAGCATGGTAAAAGAGGTACAATAAAGATACTGCAGCAGGAGTGGCCGCTGCCCCGCATCACTAAAAGAGCTGCACCGCGGGACGGTCGGGGCAGCGCTGCTGGTTAAAAAGGGGTCCGGAAAGCGTGAGAGGTGTAAAGGGAATGAAATGCTGAGCATGGTAAACGAGGTACAATAAAGGTACAGCAGCAGGAGTGGCCGCTGCCCCGTGTCACTAAAAGAGCTGCACCGCGGGAGCGTCGGGGCAGCGCTGCTGGTTAAAAAGAGCAGCACGGAAAGGCTGGGAAGTGTGAGCGCAATAAAATATTGAGAATGGTCTAAGAAATACTCAAAAGGTACAGCAGCAGTTGTGGCCGCTGCGTGGGTTCACTAAAACAGCTGCACCGGGGCACCTTTGGGGTGGTGCTGACGGTAAACGTGCGGCACGTAAAAGGACTGGAGGTGTGAGGGAAATAAAATATAGAGAAAGGTCTGAGAAATAACAACAACACCGCAGCAGGAGTAGCCACTTCCTCAGGATAAAATGAGCTGCACCGCGGCGCACGTGGGGCAGGGGTGCTGCTTCAAAGGTGTCACGGCAAAGGTCGCATCTGTGAAGGGTATAAAATAAAATGGTCGAAAATCCTTTAAAAGTACTGCAGCAGGAGTGGCTGCTGCCCCGTGTCACTAAAAGAGCTGCACCGCGGGAGCGTCGGGGCAGCGCTGCTGGTTAAACAGAGCAGTATGGGAAAGGCTGGGAAGTGTGAGCGCAATAAAATATTGACAATGGTCTAAGAAATATTGTAAAGGTACTGCAGCAGGAGTGGCCGCTGCCCCGCATCACTAAAAGAGCTGCACCGCGGGACCGTCGGGGCAGCTCTGCTGGTTAAACAGAGCGGCACGGGAAAGGCTGAGAGGTGTAAAGGGAATGAAATGCTGAGCATGGTAAACGAGGTACAATACAGGTACAGCAGCAGGTGTGGCCGCTGCCCCGCATCACTAAAAGAGCTGCACCTCGGGAGCGTCGGGGCAGCGCTGCTGGTTAAAAAGGGGTCCGGAAAGCGTGAGAGGTGTAAAGGGAATAAAATGCTGAGCATGGTAAACGAGGTACAAAAAAGGTACAGCAGCAGGTGTGGCCGCTGCTCCGCATCACTAAAAGAGCTGCACCGCGGGACCGTCGGGGCAGCGCTGCTGGTTAAAAAGAGCGGCACTGGAAAGCGTGAGAGGTGTAAAGGGAATGAAATGCTGAGCATGGTAAAAGAGGTACAATAAAGGTACTGCAGCAGGTGTGGCCGCTGCCACGCGTCACTAAAAGAGCTGCACCGCGGGAGCGTCGGGGCAGCGCTGCTGGTTAAAAAGGGGTCCGGAAAGCGTGAGAGGTGTCAAGGGAATAAAATGCTGAGCATGGTAAACGAGGTACAATAAAGGTACTGCAGGAGGGGTGGCCGCTGCTCCTTGTCACTAGAAGAGCTTCTCCGAGGCGCCGGTGGGGCTGCGCCGTTCCCGCCTCGGGCGCTTCTGAGCGATTTTGAGGCGGGGGGAGCCCACCGCGGCAGTGGCGGGAAAAGGGGGTGCGGAGTATAAAAGGGGGCGCCGGCGTCGCGGCCCCTCAGTCGGGGGGCGGCGGCGGCGGCGGCAGGAGCTCCGCGGGCTGGCCCGGATGCGGGGACGCCGCCCTGTGCGGCCGAAGGCGCCGGCCCTGAGGCGCGGAGAGAGCGGCGTGGCAGCCGCGCATCGGCTCCGTCATCGGCAGCGCCGCTTCGTGCCGGTAGGGAGCGGGAGAACGCGGCGGCGGGCGGCGGGTGGTGAGTGCCGTCGGCGAGACGGGGCTTGGGCCGCGTGCGGTGTGCGATCTCCCGAGAGCAGCGGGGAGGCCCCCGGGGAGCGGCGGCGGGCGGGGCGCTGTGGGAGCCGGCGCATGTCCCCGAATGAGGCGCCCGGCGCAACGCGCGAGGTGCCAATGAAATAAAATAGAAAACGGTAAAGTGCTATAGAGGAGCCGCACCTAGAGGGCTCTCGGCCCCTGCCCCGTGTCACTAAGGGAGCTGCACCGCGGGAGCGTCGGGGCAGCGCTGCTGGTTAAAAAGAGCGGCACGGGAAAGGCTGGGAAACGTCAGCGCAATAAAGTATTGACAATGGTCTAAGAAATATTGTAAAGGTACTGCAGCAGGAGTGGCCGCTGCCCCGCATCACTAAAAGAGCTGCACCGCGGGACGGTCGGGGCAGCGCTGCTGGCTAAAAAGGGGTCCGGAAAGCGTGAGAGGTGTAAAGGGAATGAAATGCTGAGCATGGTAAAAGAGGTACAATAAAGGTACTGCAGCAGGAGTGGCCGCTGCCCCGCATCACTAAAAGAGCTGCACCGCGGGACCGTCGGGGCAGCGCTGCTGGCTAAAAAGGGGTCCGGAAAGCGTGAGAGGTGTAAAGGGAATAAAATGCTGAGCATGGTAAACGAGGTACAATAAAGGTACAGCAGCAGGAGTGGCCGCTGCCCCGCATCACTAAAAGAGCTGCACCGCGGGACGGTCGGGGCAGCGCTGCTGGTTAAAAAGGGGTCCGGAAAGCGTGAGAGGTGTAAAGGGAATGAAATGCTGAGCATGGTAAACGAGGTACAATAAAGGTACAGCAGCAGGAGTGGCCGCTGCCCCGCGTCACTAAAAGAGCTGCACCGCGGGACCGTCGGGGCAGCGCTGCTGGTTAAAAAGAGCAGCATGGGAAAGGCTGGGAAGTGTGAGCGCAATAAAATATTGACAATGGTTTAACAAATACTGTAAAGGTACAGCAGCAGGAGTGGCCGCTGCCCCGCATCACTAAAAGAGCTGCACCGCGGGAGCGTCGGGGCAGCGCTGCTGGTTAAAAAGAGCGGCACGGGAAAGGCTGAGAGGTGTAAAGGGAATGAAATGCTGAGCATGGTAAACGAGGTACAATAAAGGTACAGCAGCAGGAGTGGCCGCTGCCCCCTGTGACTAAAAGAGCTGCACCGCGGGAGCGTCGGGGCAGCGCTGCTGGTTAAACAGAGCAGCATGGGAAAGGCTGGGAAGTGTGAGCGCAATAAAATATTGACAACGGTCTAAGAAATATTGTAAAGGTACTGCAGCAGGAGTGGCCGCTGCCCCGCATCACTAAAAGAGCTGCACCGCGGGACGGTCGGGGCAGCGCTGCTGGTTAAAAAGGAGTCCGGAAAGCGTGAGAGGTGTAAAGGGAATGAAATGCTGAGCATGGTAAAAGAACTACAATAAAGATACTGCAGCAGGTGTGGCCGCTGCCCCGTGTCACTAAAAGAGCTGCACCGCGGGAGCGTCGGGGCAGCGCTGCTGGTTAAAAAGGGGTCCGGAAAGCGTGAGAGGTGTAAAGGGAATGAAATGCTGAGCATGGTAAAAGAACTACAATAAAGGTACAGCAGCAGGAGTGGCCGCTGCCCCGCATCACTAAAAGAGCTGCACCGCGGGAGCGTCGGGGCAGCGCTGCTGGTTAAAAAGAGCGGCACGGGAAAGGCTGAGAGGTGTAAAGGGAATGAAATGCTGAGCATGGTAAAAGAGGTACAATAAAGATACTGCAGCAGGAGTGGCCGCTGCCCCGCATCACTAAAAGAGCTGCACCGCGGGACGGTCGGGGCAGCGCTGCTGGTTAAAAAGAGCAGCACGGAAAGGCCGGGAAGTGTGAGCGGAATAAAATATTGACAGTGGTCTAAGAAATATTGTAAAGGTACTGCAGCAGGAGTGGCCGCTGCCCCGCATCACTAAAAGAGCTGCACCGCGGGACCGTCGGGGCAGCGCTGCTGGTTAAACAGAGCAGCATGGGAAAGGCTGGGAAGTGTGAGCGCAATAAAATATTGACAATGGTCTAAGAAATATTGTAAAGGTACTGCAGCAGGAGTGGCCGCTGCCCCGCATCACTAAAAGAGCTGCACCGCGGGAGCGTCGGGGCAGCGCTGCTGGTTAAAAAGGGGTCCGGAAAGCGTGAGAGGTGTAAAGGGAATAAAATGCTGAGCATGGTAAACGAGGTACAATAAAGGTACAGCAGCAGGTGTGGCCGCTGCCCCGTGTGACTAAAAGAGCTGCACCGCGGGAGCGTCGGGGCAGCGCTGCTGGTTAAAAAGAGCGGCACGGGAAAGGCTGAGAGGTGTAAAGGGAATGAAATGCTGAGCATGGTAAACGAGGTACAATACAGGTACAGCAGCAGGAGTGGCCGCCGCTCCGCGTCACTAAAAGAGCTGCACCGCGGGACGGTCGGGGCAGCGCTGCTGGTTAAAAAGGGGTCCGGAAAGCGTGAGAGGTGTAAAGGGAATAAAATGCTGAGCATGGTAAACGAGGTACAATAAAGGTACAGCAGCAGGAGTGGCCGCTGCTCCGCGTCACTAAAAGGGCTGCACCGCGGGAGCGTCGGGGCAGCGCTGCTGGTTAAAAAGAGCAGCATGGGAAAGGCTGGGAAGTGTGAGCGGAATAAAATATTGACAATGGTCTAAGAAATACTGTAAAGGTACAGCAGCAGGAGTGGCCGCTGCCCCGCATCACTAAAAGAGCTGCACCGCGGGACGGTCGGGGCAGCGCTGCTGGTTAAAAAGGGGTCCGGAAAGCGTGAGAGGTGTAAAGGGAATAAAATGCTGAGCATGGTAAACGAGGTACAATAAAGGTACTGCAGCAGGTGTGGCCGCTGCCCCGCATCACTAAAAGAGCTGCACCGCGGGACGGTCGGGGCAGCGCTGCTGGTTAAACAGAGCGGCATGGGAAAGGCTGGGAAGTGTGAGCGCAATAAAATATTGACAATGGTCTAAGAAATACTGTAAAGGTACTGCAGCAGGTGTGGCCGCTGCCCCGTGTCACTAAAAGAGCTGCACCGCGGGAGCGTCGGGGCAGCGCTGCTGGTTAAAAAGAGCAGCACGGGAAAGGCTGAGAGGTGTAAAGGGAATGAAATGCTGAGCATGGTAAAAGAGGTACAATAAAGGTACAGCAGCAGGAGTGGCCGCTGCCCCGCATCACTAAAAGAGCTGCACCGCGGGACCGTCGGGGCAGCGCTGCTGGTTAAAAAGGGGTCCGGAAAGCGTGAGAGGTGTAAAGGGAATAAAATGCTGAGCATGGTAAAAGAGGTACAATAAAGGTACTGCAGCAGGAGGGGTGTCCGCTGCTCCTTGTCACTAGAAGAGCTTCTCCGAGGCGCCGGTGGGGCTGCGCCGTTCCCGCCTCGGGCGCTTCTGGGCGATTTTGAGGCGGGGGGAGCCCACCGCGGCAGTGGCGGGAAAAGGGGGTGCGGAGTATAAAAGGGGGCGCCGGCGTCGCGGCCCCTCAGTCGGGGGGCGGCGGCGGCGGCGGCAGGAGCTCCGCGGGCTGGCCCGGATGCGGGGACGCCGCCCTGTGCGGCCGAAGGCGCCGGCCCTGAGGCGCGGAGAGAGCGGCGTGGCAGCCGCGCATCGGCTCCGTCATCGGCAGCGCCGCTTCGTGCCGGTAGGGAGCGGGAGAACGCGGCGGCGGGCGGCGGGTGGTGAGTGCCGTCGGCGAGACGGGGCTTGGGCCGCGTGCGGTGTGCGATCTCCCGAGAGCAGCGGGGAGGCCCCCGGGGAGCGGCGGCGGGCGGGGCGCTGTGGGAGCCGGCGCATGTCCCCGAATGAGGCGCCCGGCGCAACGCGCGAGGTGCCAATGAAATAAAATAGAAAACGGTAAAGTGCTATAGAGGAGCCGCACCTAGAGGGCTCTCGGCCCCTGCCCCGTGTCACTAAGGGAGCTGCACCGCGGGAGCGTCGGGGCAGCGCTGCTGGTTAAAAAGAGCGGCACGGGAAAGGCTGGGAAACGTCAGCGCAATAAAGTATTGACAATGGTCTAAGAAATATTGTAAAGGTACTGCAGCAGGAGTGGCCGCTGCCCCGCATCACTAAAAGAGCTGCACCGCGGGACGGTCGGGGCAGCGCTGCTGGTTAAAAAGGGGTCCGGAAAGCGTGAGAGGTGTAAAGGGAATAAAATGCTGAGCATGGTAAACGAGGTACAATAAAGGTACAGCAGCAGGTGTGGCCGCTGCCCCGTGTGACTAAAAGAGCTGCACCGCGGGAGCGTCGGGGCAGCGCTGCTGGTTAAAAAGAGCGGCACGGGAAAGGCTGAGAGGTGTAAAGGGAATGAAATGCTGAGCATGGTAAACGAGGTACAATAAAGGTACAGCAGCAGGAGTGGCCGCTGCCCCGCATCACTAAAAGAGCTGCACCGCGGGAGCGTCGGGGCAGCGCTGCTGGTTAAACAGAGCAGCACGGAAAGGCTGGGAAGTGTGAGCGCAATAAAATATTGAGAATGGTCTAAGAAATACTCAAAAGGTACAGCAGCAGTTGTGGCCGCTGCGTGGGTTCACTAAAACAGCTGCACCGCGGCACCTTTGGGGTGGTGCTGACGGTAAACGTGCGGCACGTAAAAGGACTGGAGGTGTGAGGGAAATAAAATATAGAGAAAGGTCTGAGAAATAACAACAACACCGCAGCAGGAGTAGCCACTTCCTCAGGATAAAATGAGCTGCACCGCGGCGCACCTGGGGCAGGGGTGCTGCTTCAAAGGTGTCACGGCAAAGGTCGCATCTGTGAAGGGTATAAAATAAAATGGTCGAAAATCCTTTAAAAGTACTGCAGCAGGAGTGGCTGCTGCCCCGTGTCACTAAAAGAGCTGCACCGCGGGAGCGTCGGGGCAGCGCTGCTGGTTAAACAGAGCAGTATGGGAAAGGCTGGGAAGTGTGAGCGCAATAAAATATTGACAATGGTCTAAGAAATATTGTAAAGGTACTGCAGCAGGAGTGGCCGCTGCCCCGCATCACTAAAAGAGCTGCACCGCGGGACCGTCGGGGCAGCGCTGCTGGCTAAAAAGGGGTCCGGAAAGCGTGAGAGGTGTAAAGGGAATAAAATGCTGAGCATGGTAAACGAGGTACAATACAGGTACAGCAGCAGGAGTGGCCGCCGCTCCGCGTCACTAAAAGAGCTGCACCGCGGGAGCGTCGGGGCAGCGCTGCTGGTTAAACAGAGCAGCATGGGAAAGGCTGGGAAGTGTGAGCGCAATAAAATATTGACAATGGTTTAAGAAATACTGTAAAGGTACAGCAGCAGGAGTGGCCGCTGCCCCGTGTGACTAAAAGAGCTGCACCTCGGGAGCGTCGGGGCAGCGCTGCTGGTTAAACAGAGCGGCACGGGAAAGGCTGAGAGGTGTAAAGGGAATGAAATGCTGAGCATGGTAAACGAGGTACAATAAAGGTACTGCAGCAGGTGTGGCCGCTGCCCCGCGTCACTAAAAGAGCTGCACCGCGGGAGCGTCGGGGCAGCGCTGCTGGTTAAAAAGGGGTCCGGAAAGCGTGAGAGGTGTAAAGGGAATGAAATGCTGAGCATGGTAAAAGAACTACAATAAAGATACTGCTGCAGGAGTGGCCGCTGCCCCGCATCACTAAAAGAGCTGCACCGCGGGAGCGTCGGGGCAGCGCTGCTGGTTAAAAAGGGGTCCGGAAAGCGTGAGAGGTGTAAAGGGAATGAAATGCTGAGCATGGTAAAAGAGGTACAATAAAGATACTGCTGCAGGAGTGGCCGCTGCCCCGCATCACTAAAAGAGCTGCACCGCGGGAGCGTCGGGGCAGCGCTGCTGGTTAAAAAGAGCGGCACGGGAAAGCGTGAGAGGTGTAAAGGGAATGAAATGCTGAGCATGGTAAAAGAGGTACAATAAAGGTACAGCAGCAGGTGTGGCCGCTGCCCCGCATCACTAAAAGAGCTGCACCGCGGGAGCGTCGGGGCAGTGCTGCTGGTTAAAAAGGGGTCCGGAAAGCGTGAGAGGTGTAAAGGGAATGAAATGCTGAGCATGGTAAACGAGGTACAATAAAGGTAGTGCAGCAGGTGTGGCCGCTGCCCCGCATCACTAAAAGAGCTGCACCTCGGGAGCGTCGGGGCAGCGCTGCTGGTTAAACAGAGCAGCATGGGAAAGGCTGGGAAGTGTGAGCGCAATAAAATATTGACAATGGTCTAAGAAATATTGAAAAGGTACAGCAGCAGGAGTGGCCGCTGCCCCGCATCACTAAAAGAGCTGCACCGCGGGAGCGTCGGGGCAGCGCTGCTGGTTAAAAAGAGCAGTATGGGAAAGGCTGGGAAGTGTGAGCGCAATAAAATATTGACAATGGTCTAAGAAATATTGTAAAGGTACTGCAGCAGGAGTGGCCGCTGCCCCGCATCACTAAAAGAGCTGCACCGCGGGACGGTCGGGGCAGCGCTGCTGGTTAAAAAGGGGTCCGGAAAGCGTGAGAGGTGTAAAGGGAATAAAATGCTGAGCATGGTAAACGAGGTACAAAAAAGGTACAGCAGCAGGAGTGGCCGCTGCTCCGCGTCACTAAAAGAGCTGCACCGCGGGAGCGTCGGGGCAGCGCTGCTGGTTAAACAGAGCAGCATGGGAAAGGCTGGGAAGTGTGAGCGCAATAAAATATTGACAATGGTTTAAGAAATACTGTAAAGGTACAGCAGCAGGAGTGGCCGCTGCCCCGCGTCACTAAAAGAGCTGCACCGCGGGAGCGTCGGGGCAGCGCTGTTGGTTAAAAAGAGCGGCACGGGAAAGGCTGAGAGGTGTAAAGGGAATGAAATGCTGAGCATGGTAAACGAGGTACAATAAAGGTACAGCAGCAGGAGTGGCCGCTGCCCCGCGTCACCAAAAGAGCTGCACCGCGGGAGCGTCGGGGCAGCGCTGCTGGTTAAACAGAGCAGCATGGGAAAGGCTGGGAAGTGTGAGCGCAATAAAATATTGACAACGGTCTAAGAAATATTGTAAAGGTACTGCAGCAGGAGTGGCCGCTGCCCCGCATCACTAAAAGAGCTGCACCGCGGGACCGTCGGGGCAGCGCTGCTGGTTAAAAAGGGGTCCGGAAAGCGTGAGAGGTGTAAAGGGAATGAAATGCTGAGCATGGTAAAAGAACTACAATAAAGATACTGCTGCAGGAGTGGCCGCTGCCCCGCATCACTAAAAGAGCTGCACCGCGGGAGCGTCGGGGCAGCGCTGCTGGTTAAAAAGAGCGGCACGGGAAAGCGTGAGAGGTGTAAAGGGAATGAAATGCTGAGCATGGTAAAAGAGGTACAATAAAGGTACAGCAGCAGGTGTGGCCGCTGCCCCGCATCACTAAAAGAGCTGCACCGCGGGAGCATCGGGGCAGTGCTGCTGGTTAAAAAGGGGTCCGGAAAGCGTGAGAGGTGTAAAGGGAATGAAATGCTGAGCATGGTAAACGAGGTACAATAAAGGTAGTGCAGCAGGTGTGGCCGCTGCCCCGCATCACTAAAAGAGCTGCACCTCGGGAGCGTCGGGGCAGCGCTGCTGGTTAAACAGAGCAGCATGGGAAAGGCTGAGAGGTGTAAAGGGAATGAAATGCTGAGCATGGTAAAAGAGGTACAATAAAGGTACTGCAGCAGGTGTGGCCGCTGCCCCGTGTGACTAAAAGAGCTGCACCGCGGGAGCGTCGGGGCAGCGCTGCTGGTTAAAAAGAGCGGCACGGGAAAGGCTGAGAGGTGTAAAGGGAATGAAATGCTGAGCATGGTAAAAGAGGTACAATAAAGGTACAGCAGCAGGAGGGGTGGCCGCTGCTCCTTGTCACTAGAAGAGCTTCTCCGAGGCGCCGGTGGGGCTGCGCCGTTCCCGCCTCGGGCGCTTCTGGGCGATTTTGAGGCGGGGGGAGCCCACCGCGGCAGTGGCGGGAAAAGGGGGTGCGGAGTATAAAAGGGGGCGCCGGCGTCGCGGCCCCTCAGTCGGGGGGCGGCGGCGGCGGCGGCAGGAGCTCCGCGGGCTGGCCCGGATGCGGGGACGCCGCCCTGTGCGGCCGAAGGCGCCGGCCCTGAGGCGCGGAGAGAGCGGCGTGGCAGCCGCGCATCGGCTCCGTCATCGGCAGCGCCGCTTCGTGCCGGTAGGGAGCGGGAGAACGCGGCGGCGGGCGGCGGGTGGTGAGTGCCGTCGGCGAGACGGGGCTTGGGCCGCGTGCGGTGTGCGATCTCCCGAGAGCAGCGGGGAGGCCCCCGGGGAGCGGCGGCGGGCGGGGCGCTGTGGGAGCCGGCGCATGTCCCCGAATGAGGCGCCCGGCGCAACGCGCGAGGTGCCAATGAAATAAAATAGAAAACGGTAAAGTGCTATAGAGGAGCCGCACCTAGAGGGCTCTCGGCCCCTGCCCCGTGTCACTAAGGGAGCTGCACCGCGGGAGCGTCGGGGCAGCGCTGCTGGTTAAAAAGAGCGGCACGGGAAAGGCTGGGAAACGTCAGCGCAATAAAGTATTGACAATGGTCTAAGAAATATTGTAAAGGTACTGCAGCAGGAGTGGCCGCTGCCCCGCATCACTAAAAGAGCTGCACCGCGGGACGGTCGGGGCAGCGCTGCTGGTTAAAAAGGGGTCCGGAAAGCGTGAGAGGTGTAAAGGGAATAAAATGCTGAGCATGGTAAACGAGGTACAATAAAGGTACAGCAGCAGGAGTGGCCGCTGCCCCGCATCACTAAAAGAGCTGCACCGCGGGAGCGTCGGGGCAGCGCTGCTGGTTAAACAGAGCAGCACGGAAAGGCTGGGAAGTGTGAGCGCAATAAAATATTGACAATGGTCTATGAAATACTCAAAAGGTACAGCAGCAGTTGTGGCCGCTGCGTGGGTTCACTAAAACAGCTGCACCGCGGCACCTTTGGGGTGGTGCTGACGGTAAACGTGCGGCACGTAAAAGGACTGGAGGTGTGAGGGAAATAAAATATAGAGAAAGGTCTGAGAAATAACAACAACACCGCAGCAGGAGTAGCCACTTCCTCAGGATAAAATGAGCTGCACCGCGGCGCACCTGGGGCAGGGGTGCTACTTCAAAGGTGTCACGGCAAAGGTCGCATCTGTGAAGGGTATAAAATAAAATGGTCGAAAATCCTTTAAAAGTACAGCAGCAGGAGTGGCTGCTGCCCCGTGTCACTAAAAGAGCTGCACCGCGGGAGCGTCGGGGCAGCGCTGCTGGTTAAACAGAGCAGCACGGGAAAGGCTGGGAAGTGTGAGCGCAATAAAATATTGACAATGGTCTAAGAAATATTGTAAAGGTACTGCAGCAGGAGTGGCCGCTGCCCCGCATCACTAAAAGAGCTGCACCGCGGGAGCGTCGGGGCAGCGCTGCTGGTTAAAAAGAGCGGCACGGGAAAGGCTGAGAGGTGTAAAGGGAATGAAATGCTGAGCATGGTAAACGAGGTACAATACAGGTACAGCAGCAGGAGTGGCCGCTGCCCCGCATCACTAAAAGAGCTGCACCGCGGGAGCGTCGGGGCAGCGCTGCTGGCTAAAAAGGGGTCCGGAAAGCGTGAGAGGTGTAAAGGGAATAAAATGCTGAGCATGGTAAACGAGGTACAATACAGGTACAGCAGCAGGAGTGGCCGCTGCTCCGCGTCACTAAAAGAGCTGCACCGCGGGAGCGTCGGGGCAGCGCTGCTGGTTAAACAGAGCAGCATGGGAAAGGCTGGGAAGTGTGAGCGCAATAAAATATTGACAATGGTTTAAGAAATATTGTAAAGGTACAGCAGCAGGAGTGGCCGCTGCCCCGCATCACTAAAAGAGCTGCACCGCGGGAGCGTCGGGGCAGCGCTGCTGGTTAAAAAGAGCGGCACGGGAAAGCGTGAGAGGTGTAAAGGGAATGAAATGCTGAGCATGGTAAAAGAACTACAATAAAGGTACTGCAGCAGGTGTGGCCGCTGCCCCGCATCACTAAAAGAGCTGCACCGCGGGAGCGTCGGGGCAGTGCTGCTGGTTAAAAAGGGGTCCGGAAAGCGTGAGAGGTGTAAAGGGAATGAAATGCTGAGCATGGTAAACGAGGTACAATAAAGATACTGCAGCAGGAGTGGCCGCTGCCCCGCATTACTAAAAGAGCTGCACCGCGGGACGGTCGGGGCAGCGCTGCTGGTTAAAAAGGGGTCCGGAAAGCGTGAGAGGTGTAAAGGGAATAAAATGCTGAGCATGGTAAACGAGGTACAATAAAGGTACAGCAGCAGGAGTGGCCGCTGCCCCGCATCACTAAAAGAGCTGCACCGCGGGACCGTCGGGGCAGCGCTGCTGGTTAAAAAGAGCAGCATGGGAAAGGCTGGGAAGTGTGAGCGGAATAAAATATTGACAATGGTCTAAGAAATATTGTAAAGGTACTGCAGCAGGAGTGGCCGCTGCCCCGCATCACTAAAAGAGCTGCACCGCGGGACCGTCGGGGCAGCGCTGCTGGCTAAAAAGGGGTCCGGAAAGCGTGAGAGGTGTAAAGGGAATAAAATGCTGAGCATGGTAAACGAGGTACAATAAAGGTACAGCAGCAGGAGTGGCCGCTTCTCCGCGTCACTAAAAGAGCTGCACCGCGGGAGCGTCGGGGCAGCGCTGCTGGTTAAACAGAGCAGCATGGGAAAGGCTGGGAAGTGTGAGCGCAATAAAATATTGACAATGGTTTAAGAAATACTGTAAAGGTACAGCAGCAGGAGTGGCCGCTGCCCCGCATCACTAAAAGAGCTGCACCGCGGGACGGTCGGGGCAGCGCTGCTGGTTAAAAAGGGGTCCGGAAAGCGTGAGAGGTGTAAAGGGAATAAAATGCTGAGCATGGTAAACGAGGTACAATAAAGGTACAGCAGCAGGAGTGGCCGCTGCTCCGCGTCACTAAAAGAGCTGCACCGCGGGACCGTCGGGGCAGCGCTGCTGGTTAAAAAGAGCAGCATGGGAAAGGCTGGGAAGTGTGAGCGCAATAAAATATTGACAATGGTTTAACAAATACTGTAAAGGTACAGCAGCAGGAGTGGCCGCTGCCCCGCATCACTAAAAGAGCTGCACCGCGGGAGCGTCGGGGCAGCGCTGCTGGTTAAAAAGAGCGGCACGGGAAAGGCTGAGAGGTGTAAAGGGAATGAAATGCTGAGCATGGTAAACGAGGTACAATAAAGGTACAGCAGCAGGAGTGGCCGCTGCCCCGCGTCACTAAAAGAGCTGCACCGCGGGAGCGTCGGGGCAGCGCGGCTGGTTAAACAGAGCAGCATGGGAAAGGCTGGGAAGTGTGAGCGCAATAAAATATTGACAACGGTCTAAGAAATATTGTAAAGGTACTGCAGCAGGAGTGGCCGCTGCCCCGCATCACTAAAAGAGCTGCACCGCGGGACGGTCGGGGCAGCGCTGCTGGTTAAAAAGGAGTCCGGAAAGCGTGAGAGGTGTAAAGGGAATGAAATGCTGAGCATGGTAAAAGAACTACAATAAAGATACTGCAGCAGGTGTGGCCGCTGCCCCGTGTCACTAAAAGAGCTGCACCGCGGGAGCGTCGGGGCAGCGCTGCTGGTTAAAAAGGGGTCCGGAAAGCGTGAGAGGTGTAAAGGGAATGAAATGCTGAGCATGGTAAACGAGGTACAATAAAGGTACAGCAGCAGGAGTGGCCGCTGCCCCGCATCACTAAAAGAGCTGCACCGTGGGAGCGTCGGGGCAGCGCTGCTGGTTAAAAAGAGCGGCACGGGAAAGGCTGAGAGGTGTAAAGGGAATGAAATGCTGAGCATGGTAAACGAGGTACAATAAAGATACTGCTGCAGGAGTGGCCGCTGCCCCGCATCACTAAAAGAGCTGCACCGCGGGACCGTCGGGGCAGCGCTGCTGGTTAAAAAGAGCAGCACGGAAAGGCTGGGAAGTGTGAGCGGAATAAAATATTGACAATGGTCTAAGAAATATTGTAAAGGTACTGCAGCAGGAGTGGCCGCTGCCCCGCATCACTAAAAGAGCTGCACCGCGGGAGCGTCGGGGCAGCGCTGCTGGTTAAACAGAGCAGTATGGGAAAGGCTGGGAAGTGTGAGCGCAATAAAATATTGACAATGGTCTAAGAAATATTGTAAAGGTACTGCAGCAGGAGTGGCCGCTGCCCCGCATCACTAAAAGAGCTGCACCGCGGGACGGTCGGGGCAGCGCTGCTGGTTAAAAAGGGGTCCGGAAAGCGTGAGAGGTGTAAAGGGAATAAAATGCTGAGCATGGTAAACGAGGTACAATAAAGGTACAGCAGCAGGAGTGGCCGCTGCTCCGCGTCACTAAAAGAGCTGCACCGCGGGAGCGTCGGGGCAGCGCTGCTGGTTAAAAAGAGCAGCAAGGGAAAGGCTGGGAAGTGTGAGCGCAATAAAATATTGACAATGGTTTAAGAAATACTGTAAAGGTACAGCAGCAGGAGTGGCCGCTGCCCCGCATCACTAAAAGAGCTGCACCTCGGGAGCGTCGGGGCAGCGCTGCTGGTTAAAAAGAGCGGCACGGGAAAGGCTGAGAGGTGTAAAGGGAATAAAATGCTGAGCATTGTAAACGAGGTACAATAAAGGTACAGCAGCAGGTGTGGCCGCTGCCCCGTGTGACTAAAAGAGCTGCACCGCGGGAGCGTCGGGGCAGCGCTGCTGGTTAAAAAGAGCGGCACGGGAAAGGCTGAGAGGTGTAAAGGGAATGAAATGCTGAGCATGGTAAACGAGGTACAATAAAGGTACAGCAGCAGGAGTGGCCGCTGCCCCGCGTCACCAAAAGAGCTGCACCGCGGGAGCGTCGGGGCAGCGCTGCTGGTTAAACAGAGCAGCATGGGAAAGGCTGGGAAGTGTGAGCGCAATAAAATATTGACAACGGTCTAAGAAATATTGTAAAGGTACTGCAGCAGGAGTGGCCGCTGCCCCGCATCACTAAAAGAGCTGCACCGCGGGACGGTCGGGGCAGCGCTGCTGGTTAAAAAGGGGTCCGGAAAGCGTGAGAGGTGTAAAGGGAATGAAATGCTGAGCATGGTAAAAGAACTACAATAAAGATACTGCTGCAGGAGTGGCCGCTGCCCCGCATCACTAAAAGAGCTGCACCGCGGGACCGTCGGGGCAGTGCTGCTGGTTAAAAAGGGGTCCGGAAAGCGTGAGAGGTGTAAAGGGAATGAAATGCTGAGCATGGTAAACGAGGTACAATAAAGGTAGTGCAGCAGGTGTGGCCGCTGCCCCGCGTCACTAAAAGAGCTGCACCTCGGGAGCGTCGGGGCAGCGCTGCTGGTTAAACAGAGCAGCATGGGAAAGGCTGGGAAGTGTGAGCGCAATAAAATATTGACAATGGTTTAAGAAATATTGAAAAGGTACAGCAGCAGGAGTGGCCGCTGCCCCGCATCACTAAAAGAGCTGCACCGCGGGAGCGTCGGGGCAGCGCTGCTGGTTAAAAAGGGGTCCGGAAAGCGTGAGAGGTGTAAAGGGAATAAAATGCTGAGCATGGTAAGCGAGGTACAATAAAGATACTGCAGCAGGTGTGGCCGCTGCCCCGCATCACTAAAAGAGCTGCACCGCGGGAGCGTCGGGGCAGCGCTGCTGGTTAAAAAGAGCGGCACGGGAAAGCGTGAGAGGTGTAAAGGGAATGAAATGCTGAGCATGGTAAAAGAGGTACAATAAAGGTACAGCAGCAGGTGTGGCCGCTGCCCCGCATCACTAAAAGAGCTGCACCGCGGGAGCGTGGGGGCAGTGCTGCTGGTTAAAAAGGGGTCCGGAAAGCGTGAGAGGTGTAAAGGGAATGAAATGCTGAGCATGGTAAACGAGGTACAATAAAGGTAGTGCAGCAGGAGTGGCCGCTGCTCCTTGTCACTAGAAGAGCTTCTCCGAGGCGCCGGTGGGGCTGCGCCGTTCCCGCCTCGGGCGCTTCTGGGCGATTTTGAGGCGGGGGGAGCCCACCGCGGCAGTGGCGGGAAAAGGGGGTGCGGAGTATAAAAGGGGGCGCCGGCGTCGCGGCCCCTCAGTCGGGGGGCGGCGGCGGCGGCGGCAGGAGCTCCGCGGGCTGGCCCGGATGCGGGGACGCCGCCCTGTGCGGCCGAAGGCGCCGGCCCTGAGGCGCGGAGAGAGCGGCGTGGCAGCCGCGCATCGGCTCCGTCATCGGCAGCGCCGCTTCGTGCCGGTAGGGAGCGGGAGAACGCGGCGGCGGGCGGCGGGTGGTGAGTGCCGTCGGCGAGACGGGGCTTGGGCCGCGTGCGGTGTGCGATCTCCCGAGAGCAGCGGGGAGGCCCCCGGGGAGCGGCGGCGGGCGGGGCGCTGTGGGAGCCGGCGCATGTCCCCGAATGAGGCGCCCGGCGCAACGCGCGAGGTGCCAATGAAATAAAATAGAAAACGGTAAAGTGCTATAGAGGAGCCGCACCTAGAGGGCTCTCGGCCCCTGCCCCGTGTCACTAAGGGAGCTGCACCGCGGGAGCGTCGGGGCAGCGCTGCTGGTTAAACAGAGCGGCACGGGAAAGGCTGGGAAACGTCAGCGCAATAAAGTATTGACAATGGTCTAAGAAATATTGTAAAGGTACTGCAGCAGGAGTGGCCGCTGCCCCGCATCACTAAAAGAGCTGCACCGCGGGACGGTCTGGGCAGCGCTGCTGGTTAAAAAGAGCGGCACGGGAAAGGCTGAGGGGTGTAAAGGGAATAAAATGCTGAGCATGGTAAACGAGGTACAATAAAGGTACAGCAGCAGTTGTGGCCGCTGCGTGGGTTCACTAAAACAGCTGCACCGCGGCACCTTTGGGGTGGTGTTGATGGTAAACGTGCGGCACGTAAAAGCCTGGAGGTGTGAGGGAAATAAAATATAGAGAAAGGTCTGAGAAATAACAACACCACCGCAGCAGGAGTAGTCACTTCCTCAGGATAAAATGAGCTGCACCGCGGCGCACGTGGGGCAGGGGCGCTGCTTCAAAGGTGTCACGGCAAAGGTCGCATCTGTGAAGGGTATAAAATAAAATGGTCGAAAATCCTTTAAAAGTACTGCAGCAGGAGTGGCCGCTGCCCCGTGTCACTAAAAGAGCTGCACCGCGGGAGCGTCGGGGCAGCGCTGCTGGTTAAAAAGGGGCCCGGAAAGCGTGAGAGGTGTAAAGGGAATGAAATGCTGAGCATGGTAAAAGAGGTACAATAAAGATACTGCAGCAGGTGTGGCCGCTGCCCCGCATCACTAAAAGAGCTGCACCGCGGGACGGTCGGGGCAGCGCTGCTGGTCAAAAAGAGCAGCACGGAAAGGCTGGGAAGTGTGAGCGGAATAAAATATTGACAATGGTCTAAGAAATATTGTAAAGGTACTGCAGCAGGAGTGGCCGCTGCCCCGCATCACTAAAAGAGCTGCACCTCGGGAGCGTCGGGGCAGCGCTGCTGGTTAAAAAGAGCGGCACGGGAAAGGCTGAGAGGTGTAAAGGGAATGAAATGCTGAGCATGGTAAACGAGGTACAATAAAGGTACAGCAGCAGGTGTAGCCGCTGCCCCACATCACTAAAAGAGCTGCACCGCGGGAGCGTCGGGGCAGCGCTGCTGGTTAAACAGAGCAGCACGGAAAGGCTGGGAAGTGTGAGCGCAATAAAATATTGAGAATGGTCTAAGAAATACTCAAAAGGTACAGCAGCAGTTGTGGCCGCTGCGTGGGTTCACTAAAACAGCTGCACCGCGGCACCTTTGGGGTGGTGTTGATGGTAAACGTGCGGCACGTAAAAGGACTGGAGGTGTGAGGGAAGTAAAATATAGAGAAAGGTCTGAGAAATAACAACAACACCGCAGCAGGAGTAGCCACTTCCTCAGGATAAAATGAGCTGCACCGCGGCGCACGTGGGGCAGGGGCGCTGCTTCAAAGGTGTCACGGCAAAGGTCGCATCTGTGAAGGGTATAAAATAAAATGGTCGAAAATCCTTTAAAGGTACTGCAGCAGGTGTGGCCGCTGCCCCGCATCACTAAAAGAGCTGCACCGCGGGAGCGTCGGGGCAGCGCTGCTGGTTAAAAAGAGCGGCACGGGAAAGGCTGAGGGGTGTAAAGGGAATAAAATGCTGAGCATGGTAAAACAGGTACAATAAAGATACTGCAGGAGGTGTGGCCGCTGCCCCGCGTCACTAAAAGAGCTGCACCGCGGGAAGTGATTCGTTTGTTCTTAGGTTTGGAATGAAAGGTGCTCTTCCAGAGGGGACTATTGACCTGTTAAAATTCTGTTGGATACAGGAAAAGAGGGAGGAAGCAAGCAGCTGGGGAATGAAGGGGTGGATTTTTTGGTGGATACAGGGAAAGACACGGGAAGGGGCTCTCAAGTAAAATACACCTCACGGGCAGCACCAGGAGAAGCCTCAAGTGCCCTTTTTTTCCAAGCTCTGACATTCAAGAGGAGTAAGCAGTGGTCAGCCCATCACTTTCTGTATTCCTTGGATGCCCAGTGCTTTGTTGGGAAGAGATAATATTTGGAAATGAACAAATCCGGGGATGTAATTTCCTGATAGTAAAGCCCCAGAGAGCCTGGTTTTGATATCCTTCCAGCACCCAAACGCAGCAGAGGGAATCCTGGCGGAGCTGGAAAACGCTGTCGCTCCGTCGGTGGAATTCCTGGGAACTGGAAAGCAGCAGAAGCAGCAAGAACAGAGTTGGAAGCAGGCTCCAGCCGGGTAAGGCAGACACCAAATCCTTTGGAACTGGGCAGGGGTGGGAAGAATGAATTCTTACATTTGTAGCCCAGGGATTCCTGAGCAGGATCCCGGCAGGGAAGACTGCAGGGATCAGGCTGGGGCCTGATCGCAGCTGGGGGCAGCGAGCCTTGGAATTGGCTGAAGGGAAGAAAGAGGGATCCTTTGAGCACAAGGATCAGGTGTCAAATGCGGAGATGGCATCAGACAATTCCTCGGGAGGGTTTAGTTCCTGGGCCAAATCGATCTGCTGCCTTGTGAAGGAGCTCAGAGAGCTGGGAAGAGCCCAAGCAACGCAGGGAATGCACCGGCAGATGAAAGTGCCGGGGAACGGTGGGGAAAAGCATCCGAACAGGGGGCCTCATTTTGTACAGGGACGGTGCAAAAAATTGTCCGAAAGAATAGGAATGGAATGGGATTTTACGTATTCCTCGGAGGCCACAATCCAGTGGGAAGGCTGAGAGAAAGAAACAAGGCCTAAAAAGGCAGATGAGCCAAATCTGCCCAAAGCCTCCAATGGCCACATTCCCTGGCATTGCTGAGGACTTCAGCCAAGCTCCAAGCAAAAGGTGAGCCCCTGATTTTGGTGCCAAGGGAAACTCCAAGTTAAGAATGATCCAAATATGAAGCGCTTCTCACAAAACTCAGCTTTGCAAACCTTTCTTTGGGCTAAAAAAGAAAAGATGGGAATGCCCTTGGCAGAAAAGCAGCTGTGAGGCACAGCAGGCTTCAAATGCCTGTCAGCAGGAGCTCCAGGAGAAACGGCTGCTGGCTCCGGGCATCCTGGGCTTTCCAGGCAGGTTTTGTAGCGGATTGCAAGGCAGTTTTCCTGCCTCTGGGGGGTGGCACCTGCATCCCACTGGAAAGGGAAAATGTGGAGAGAGGGGCAAGCGGGAAGACGGTTGCTGATGTGTGTCCTTGGATCGCAGTTCCTCCCGGTGAGTCTGTGCTGCTGGAAGTTTGAAGGAGATCAGTCCTGGAGTACGTGTGGGTTCACCTGTGGGGTTTGGGAGCGACGCCGGCCATGAAATTCCAGGGATGTTCCCTTTGCTGGAGTGAGAAGCAGTGGAAGCACTTTGCTGTCTGCTTCTTCATCGCCTTCGCCTCGGTCCCCTGGGGCTCCAGGTAATCCCCTCTCACCTTTGCTTTTCCAAGGGTCTCTAAATGAGGGCTTGAGCTTTGGTGTAGCTCCCTTTACAGGGAAGATCTGTTCCAGGAAAGGTCTCCTGGTCTGGACCGATGGCGTTGCAGGAAGAGCAGGAAACCCCACAGCTCCTGTGGCTCCCTCATCTGATTTGCCTGCAGGCAGCCAGGATCATTCCCAAGTGTCATCCTCTGGCTCCGTGACTCGGTGAGGTTGTGTTCCGCCAAAGGCCAGGGGCCGCTTTGTTTTGCAGCTCACGAAAGTCCAGCTCGGTGGTGCTGGGTTTGGTTTTTGTGTGCAATGAAGGCACTAAAAAATTCCCCTCCTTCCCTGGCACAGCCCTGGAGTGGGAGCAGATTCCCCTTATCCCGGAGTTATCCCGCTCCTGCCGTGGATCCCTGCGGTGCCGTGGCAGGTGAGGAGACTGAAAGCTTTCATTAGGAATTGGGGATTATGAGCACTGACATTTACTGTGCTAGAAAGTCTTAAGGGACAAATTTGTGCCAATTAATGTCACGCCTTTAACTACGAGGATCAATTCGTGTTATGCTTGTACCAGAGTCTGGTGACAGAGGGGGTTTCCAAAGGAAGTCTTGGTCCATGGAGGCTTGTGCCCAAAGAAAATGCCAAGAGAACTGAGGTATGAAAAACAAAGGTCCTTTATTTATCTAAGAGCAGCAACAAAAACGAACTACAGAACATATTTACATTGTAAGAACCTTTGTAACAACAACGATCTATAGAACGTATTTACAAGAACATAGCTATCGATACTATATTAAACGTATTTACAGAAGACAATAAGAAACGCTAAAACGTATCTACAGCAGGGTGCCGTCTCTGGCCTGGATCTCCATCAGTCCTGGAAGAAAAAGCAAGTGACAGAGTCATTGCAGTCAGGCACAGAGGGCTGTTCCATGTGCCCCCAGCCTGGGACACACTGGCAGAGCGGGACTCTGCTGCCAGCGCTGAGCCTGGCTGGGGCTGGGGGTCAGGCCCCAGGCACTGGCATGGGGCTTGTGTGAGCCAAAGCAAGGGCAGGACAGGCTGGGGATGCTGCTTGTGCTGCCAGAATCCAGCCCACGGGGCACCGTGTCCCTCAGCGGGGCACCCAGCCCAGCCCCAGCCTGGCAGCAGGGCACCCACTCTGCCTGTGGGGAGCACATACCTGTCCTACTGCTGGAGTCCGTCCTCATCCCAGGACCATGTCCTCCTCCTCGTCTTTTCCGTCCACATCCATGTCCTCACTGTATTCTTCCATTTCCACCTCCATCTCTTCCTCCATCTCTTCCTTCACGTCCACCTCCATCTCTTCCTCCATCTCCTCCTTTGCATCCACCTCCATCTCTTCCTCCATCTCTTCCTTCACGTCCACCTCCATCTCTTCCTCTCCGGTCTCTCCTCCCTCCACTTCCATCTCCTCCTCTGTATCAATCTTTAGATCCACCTCCATCTCTTTCTCTTCGTCTCTGGAAACCTGCAGATGTAGCAAAACCTCGGAGTGGGATCCCTGTCCCACAGCATCCCCACAGAGGCACTTAGGTGGTGTCCATTTCCATGGAATGGCACCTTACCTTCCTCAGGACAAATGTGAGCATCTGGCAGGGATGAACGGCAAAATCCAGGCACAAGAGACCTTTGGGAACACTCGGGAGTAGCGGAGCAGGGGCCAAGCAGGGTGACAGGTGTGTAGGCACAAGGGCCAATGGTTGTGTTGTCCTCTTTGCTGGATGCTGGGAGCTCCAGTGTGAATGCAGACCGTGACGTCACAATTCACAGGAGTCCAGGGTCACCGTGCAGTGGACAACGGGCATCACAGAATGATGGAATCCCTGAGTGGTCTGGCTTGGAAGGGACGCTAAAGATCGTCTTGTTCCAACTTGAGCAGTCTTCTACCAGAGCACCTTGCTCAGAGTCCTGTTCCCACCTGGCCTTGGGTGTTGGCAGGGATGGGGCATCCACATCCTCTGTGCACAGCCTGGGCCAGTGCCTCAGCACTCTCAGTGTGAAAAAGCAGCTTCCTTAGAGCCAACCTAAATCAACCTCCTGCAGTTAAAAGCCATCCCCGCTTCTCCTCTTGCCACTGGCCCTATTGAACACTGTCCCCATCTTTCCTATGGGACCCTTCGAGTCCTGCATGGCCACAGCAAAGCCTCTCCAGGGCCTTCTGTTCTCCAGGCTGAACATTCTCAACCCCACATGGACAGCAGGGACTTAGATCAGCAGAAATCAAAGCTGCAAGGTAGCAAATAGCACCAGGAGCTGAGAGAGGGAAGCTTTAGACCCAGGCTTGTCTCGAAATAGACAATATTAGGAAGAGTGGAGGGGCAGATGGTGGGACACTGGCTCTGTTCTAACTGATGAATATTTTCTTTTTTTCTTCTTCTTTTCTCTCATGCTGACCCAGGTTTTGCTGTTTGAAAGGAAGCTTGGCACAGCATCCATTGTCTTCTCCATTTGTGAAACACCGAGCAGAATCTGAGCAGGCTGATGGCGCAGAGCAAAACCTGCAAATATCTTGATAATCCTGAGCCTGGGGGATGCAGCTAAACCCAGTCCAAAGTAATTTCTGGAAAGTCGAACCTGGTTTACATTTTCTTGACTTTGGCTGTGCCAGCTTCACCAGACATTTATAAAAAAGCAAACAAAAAACTCCAACCAAAAAAGACAAAAACCCAAACAAACAAACCCACACAAACCAATCAAACAAACAGATAAAAAAACCCAAATAAAACCAAAAGGAATGAGGAGTTCGTCTTAGTTGTGAGGATATCACAGCAGGCGAATGGCTGCTTCCCACAGGATCACCATAAAAAGCCACATGGAACAGCTGCTCCAGAATATACACAAGAGGGGCAATAGAAAAAGTGCTACATGGCGGCTTTGGGGGTAGCTCCACATGAAGGTGAAGGATGAGCACTCGGTGCTACAGATCCAGCATTCCCCACCCTCCAGGCCGCTCTTTGCTCCTGATGAAAGAGCCTTGCAGGACTGTGGCCCTTCTCAATGCAATGTCAATCATTGCCACAGCTCTCAGCTGAGCCACTGGCATTTCCAGAGCGAGATTCAGGCACAATCCTACTGCCTCGGAGCATCTGTGGAAGATCCTGAACTTCTTCACCCCCAGAAACACAAAGCAGCTCAGGCTTTCCCTGAATTGGGTCTTCAGAGGAGGTTTCCAGTATCTCTGAGATTTGTTCACCCCTCAGCACGTGTGACTTTATGTACAGTGATGCATTTGGGTTCCTTCCTCACCCCTGTGTGCCAGTGAGAAACCACCCACGTGGATGAAGGATAATGTGCAGGAAAATTTATTCCTGGATTGTCATTTTGCTTCACTGTCACTTAGTTTAACATGGTCCTTCTCTAAGAAGGACTTAGAAGAAATGTGTAGGAATTTTGGCTCTGAGAGGAGCAGAAAGCACATTTTCTAAAGCAAATTCCCAGCTGATGCAGCTTCCCTGGCAAAAGAGTGATTCCCATTCATCTTCCTGGGAAGAATGTGAAGACCCATTCAGAGATCACAGGTTCAGCTGGCCTTTGGCTTTGTGTACCTCATTTCACATGTCCAGTTTCATTAAAAGAGGCTCAAGTTTGCCTTGCAACACGGAAGTGCTGTAGCTATTCCCAGGAGAAAACCAAGAAATGACTGTCCCATGGTGTGGTCACTAGGTTGGTACCTGGGGTAGAAATCCCACCACAGTTGTGGCTCTGTGAGCAAAGAGAGCCAGCCAGTGCTTTTTGGGGCTGTAACAGCTGAGAGTGTGGCAGAGCAGTTTTTATGTTCTTTTTAGAGTCCTGAAAACATTGTTCCCAAAACAATCTTTCTCTCCTGTCTTCTGTCATAAATTGTGGAACAGAGAAAATGGAAAGGAGCAGAGGGTTTTGTTTAAATTGGCTTTTTTGTTTTGTTTTGTTTTTTAGTCTTAAAATCGCATCAGCGTGATGCATGGTACTTTAGAAATTGGATTAGTGCCACCTATTTCGTCCCACCAGAGAGGTGGGATTTAAGACTTCCAACAATAGAAACACCAGATGTGCAAGAGCTCAGTTTTCCACCCCTCACACCCCGGTATCTTGCTGTGCTATTTTAAGCAGCCTCAGCCAGGTATATTAAAATACTGCTCCAAACAACAACAGAATGAAAATGTTCCACCAAATGGGGAAAAATAAGAAAAGTGGGCAGCAGCTGATGTTCATTTTGCAAAGTCAGATGCAAACAATGTTTGCTGGATTCCTGTCCTAGAAAAATGTAGACATTTAATAGAAATCTACCTCTGAGGCTGGTAAGTTTGGTATGATTTTAGATCTGGGAGGAACAAAACAGGTTCTAGAGAAGCTGTGATTGTCGCCGCCTTGGAAGTGTTCAAGGCCAGCTTGGATGGGGCTTGGAGCAAAGTGGTCTAGTGGAATGTGTCCTGAGTGTGGTGAGAGTTGGAACAAGATGAGCTTTAAGGTCCCTTCCAACCCAACCCATCCTGTGAGTCCATGAAAAGAAACTTTTGGTTTTCCTGAGGTGTTGCCTTGGCAAGGGGAGGTCACAAATACCTCCGGTAGTTTGAAATGCCCTGAGCAGAGCCCAGCTGTGCTTTATCACAGGTGCTGAGGGATTTTCACTTGTATTTTATGGGGGGTTTTCACAGGGCAGTGCAAGAGCAGCTGAATGTGTTTGACAGGCAAAGAGGGCCAGTGTGGCAGCAGCTTCATTCAACAGAGCTTTTCCTTCTGTGATCCTGTATCACCCGAGGCACTCTGGGGCTCTTGAAGCCGGCAGCTGGGCAAGTTAATCATGATAAGAAGTGATAAATTAGCCTGCTCCACTCTCCTTAGCATGGGGGGTGATGAGCATTAGGTAGTTTGGGGAGCATTGCCAAGATGGGAGCTTGTTTTTTGCCAAGGAGAAGGGAGAAAATATTGCTTAGAGTAAATAAAGCAGCTCTGCTTCCCCGGCAAGAGGAAAAGAAGCGATTGAAGATGCGAGTGCTGCATGGAATCATTTGCATGAGGATATATCTTGTCTGCTGTGCAGGATAGTTCCCAATAAACCATGCTTCTCCTGACCTTTATTTTTGGATTTCTACCGCATAGTACAAGAGACAAGATTAAAAATCCCAAAGTGCTTTGTGGGCAGGGAATGAAAAGTGGGGAGGCACTTTTTTGTTTTCTTCAGCCTGCCTCTTTCTTTTGTTCCCTTCAGAGATCTCACTTCATTTCTGCTGTTTTTTGGAGCACATGTGCTTAGCTCTTCCCAGATCCCCTGGCCTTGTTTTAGCTCTGGGTGTCATGGACACTCTAAATTGTGAGGTTTTTTCCCTCCATCTACCTCTGCTTCTTCAAGTGGTTTACCTTCCTTTACCTGTTGGAGTGATGGATTTTTCTCACCTTTTATTACTTAGTGCTTTTTCTGTATTTCCTTCATTCTCTGAAACCAACTTTTCACTTGCCCTGTGGCTGTTAGATGCCAGATATGGGAGCATTAATTCTTTCTCTGCTGCTTGTCTGAGCTTTCACAAGGAGCTGAGAGCTCTCTGGGGTTCAACTTGACTCGCTTCATCACCTTCCTTGCTGCTGCCTATGTCCTTGGACACTTAAGGGAAATGCCTCATACTAATTTATGTCTAGATTAATTTTCAAATACAGCCTCTCTATCTACCCTAACATATACAGCAATATAAGAAGCTGGGAATAGAGATCAGCAAGTTTTGAGAATAAGGAGCCGGCGTTTTTCTGTAGGAAGGAAAGCAGCAAGCGCCTGGCCGCAGGAGCCGAGACGCTCGGGCTGCAGGAGCTGCAGAGCGCCCGGAGCCGGCTTTTCCCTGTGCTCTGTGCCTGCCCCCGGGCTGAGCTGGGCGGCGCTGCTGCCGCCTGGTGGCGAGAGCGCGGCACTGCCGCCCCCGACACGGCGCCCCGGCGCTGCTGCCGCCCGGTGCCGGCTGAGCCGAGAGGGCGGCGGCCTCGGTGGCTGCCGAGCGTGGCAAGGAGCGGGAGCGAGCGGGGCCGGGTCTGTCAGCGGAGGGGAGGGGCGAAGGGCGGTTCGGAGCGCCAAGGGACACGGCCGTGCATGAGCGGGGCCACAGCTATGGAAAGGAACGGGCGCCGTGCGGGGCGGTGACCGCGGGGAATGACAGCGCGGGGGGCGGCCCGGCGGGGCCGGTTTTGCCGGGCAGCAGAGGCGCGGTCGCAGCGCGACCCGGGCGGGAGGCACCGGGCGGGCACGGTCGGAATCGAGTCGCCCGCGTGTCGCTCTCAAGGAGGCGGCTCGGAAAGGAAGGCGCAGTTCCGCGCTCTCGGGACGGCGTTAAGTGACGTTTTTATTAGAATATGACAGTATTTATTTGATTTTATTATTTTATTATCTGCCAGGACCTTGCAGAGGGTGGTTTACACTTCCGCCACACTCAAGATGGCGGACGCAGTAGGCCCCCTGCGAGAGGTGTCCCTGCCGATGCCTGCCGCCGGTCGCGGAGCCGTCGGCCGCCTCCGGCGCGGCTGACCCCGCCAGCCGTGTCCTCGCACCGGGAAGCACGGCGGAAAATCGCGCGGAAAGCGCGGGGCCGGCGTCGGAGTCCGGGCCGGATTCAGGCAGCCGACTAGACAGAAGCCCTTGTGAGGGGCGGCGGGGGCCCTAAGTGTACCACACTAAAGATGGCGGCTCGACCGGAAGTGGCTTCTGCCAGCACCCAAGATGGCGGCGAAGGGCGGAAGTGTCGTCACTGCCACACTAAAGATGGCGGTCGTGTGCGCTGTTTTCTGACCTTCTCAATATGGCGGCAGGGAAGGCCCCCCCCCCCCCCCCCAAGCTGCGTCTATTCGGCTGCCTGAACGCGACGCCGACGCCGACGCCAGCCCAGCGCTTGCGCGCAATTTTCTGAGGCGTTTCCCGCTACGCGGACACCGACTGTGGGGTCAGCGGCGCCTGGGGCAGGCGGGAGCATTCAGGCAGTCGAATAGACGGACCGGGGCGGGGGGGGGGGGGGGTCCTTCGCGGCCGCCATCTTGAGAAGGTCGAATAGCCACATCGGTGCGGTACCGGCGACTTCCGCCCTTCTTCGCCAGGAGCGGCGATGGCGGGGAGCCCGGGGAGCAGCGCTGCCGGGCCGGGGGCACCGGGGCGGGTGCTCCGGGCTCGGAGGTGAGCGGGGAACGGGGACAGCCCCGAGCGGACGGTGGGGGCCGCGGGGGATCGGTATTCCGGCCCAGGGATGAGTGTTCCGGCACAGGGGTGGCTGTCCCGGCACAGGGATGCGTTCATGGACTGTCTAATAATATTATTTAACGATCGTGCAAGGAGATCTGTATAAAAAAATCCTCCGTGGTCATCCTTCTCCCAGCCCCGCTGTGTTTTCAGGATCTTGGGGGAAGAGTTTGGGTCTGAACAAGGCTCTCGGGCACAGGGTGGGATTCTTGGGGTGCAGGGCCAGGATTTGGACTCGATGCTCCCTGTGGGTCCCTTGCAGCCCAGGAAATGCTGCGATCCTGTGCCTCTGAGGGTGAAATAAAGGGGAGCGGTGGGGTTTGTGCCCGCTGTGTTCACGGCCCCGCCGGCTCAGGGCGGGTTAAAGGCGCAGCTGCCCCGAGACAGCGGGACCGGCCGGGGCTGCTCGCTCCCGGTGCTGCCGCCTCGTGGGGAGAGCCCGGCACTGCAGCCCGCGCAGGCGCTGGACCACGGGATGGGCGTGGAACAGCAGCGCAGGGGATGCTGAGGCAGCCCAGGGAATGCTGCGGTCCCAGGGAAGGCTGAGGCGTCCCCTGCCCGGGGCACTCGGCAGCAAACCCCTGATGTTGAGCAGAAAAAGGAAAGTTCTGGGTTAGTGGGAGGAGGTTTCTGGAATGGAGCTGGAACAGGTGCTGATCCACTCATGGAATCACGGGGTGGTTTGGCTTGGAAGGGACCACCAGGATCATTTACACTCTGTTTGTTGTCTGATTGCACAGCGAAGAACATCCAGAACTGCCGCCTCACCCTCACGGACAGCAGGAATGTCTTCCATAGCTCTTGTTTTGGAATGGGAATGGCTGTTGGGAGCTCTGGCAGGACCAGGTAAGAAGAGAAATGGGATCATTGTGGCTGCTGCTGGAGGTGGTTTTCTGCTTTCCGGCTGTTCTTCTCATTGATCCTTTCACAGCAGTGTTCTAGGGCACATTTGAGGGTAATTCCAGGAATCTGAAACCAGATAAAAACTGGTGGGGAAAAAATGTGAACGTGATCCATTTCTGGTAGTTCCAAGCTTCTCCCACAACACCGTTCCAGGGGAAAGCTGATAAAAGGGTAAAGATGCAGAGGAACAAGTGCTGTAAAGCCCCCTGGCGCTCTGAGAGAGCAAACCTTCCAGTAGTCCCAGCAGATCTCTTGGAGAAAATGTGGGATCGCAAGGTTTTCCAGGAAAGCAAAACAAGGGTGGAGATGAGGGAATAGGCTTCCAGTTCTTCCTTGAGCTGAAAGCCTGGGGGAATTGAGAGGGGCCACAAGAACTGTTTGTGTAGGCAAATGGGAGTTTGGGGGCTGAATCTGAGTTTCCCTCTGGGGCATTTTTGAGGGAAAAGCTGAGGTGCTGTTTAAGGGAGAGAATGCAGATTTTTGGGGTGGAAAAGGTTGAATCAATATTGTAGAGGAAGTAAAACGCTGGGGGTAAAAGTGGATGCAATGTGGAGGGGACAGATTGAATATTTTGGAGGCAAAATGGGGAACTGAGTAGTGGAGAGATGGGGAACATTTTGGAGGCAACACTTGACAAACTCTCTGGGGTGGAGAATGACCACATTGAGGGAAAAATGAGGTGATGAGCAGTGGGCACGTAGGGAAGGTCGTGGGGGTAAATCTTGAGAAAAGCCCCGTGGTATTCAAGAAATCCTTGGAAGCAGGACTGAGGAATTCAGTGGTGGAAAAATAGGGGAATTTTGCGGGGGTAAAACTTTAAAAGATCTAAGAGTTGAGAGTGTGTGTTTTTAGGTAGAAAGGATGTCTTGTTGAAGTTGGGCGTCTGGATTGTGGCATTTATGGATCCAGAAAGTAGAAGATAAAGGAGACTCCCAAAGCCTCGGTAGCTGTGTTAAGAAATCCCTGCCAGGGAAGAAAGGTACCTAAACCTCCTAGAAGTAGGGACTAATTAGCATGGGAAGGGGAAAACCCACCCCCAGTGGGAGAGAGCACGCCGGGTAAGGGAAGAGAAGGATGCCCTTAAGAACAAGCAGGGAAGGTGAATTTCTCGGCTTGCTAAAATGTATCAAAAAGTTTGGAACCTGGGTCTGTGTGGAGGCCGGGATTTTCTCGGCCATATGCAGAGCCCAGCACTAGGAATAAAGGAATTCCAGGCTTTACAACGCCAAAAATGCAGTACCAGAGAGTTCTGTTATCCCGAGGACTTGGGGGATATTTGGCAAAAATTTCCGGGGGCCCAGGCTGGACCGAGCTTTTAACGCTCCCCGGATTCTCGGGATCGGGGATTCCGGTGTGCCCTGCACGGGTTTTTTCAGGGAAGTCCCAAATCCTTCGTGTGAGCACGAAGCAGAATCCCCTGGGAGCTGTGAAGGCAACAGGATATTTCTTGGGAATTTTGAAGGGTTGGGTGAGTCCTCAGTGTTAGGTTGGAATGAACGCAAATTGTCCGGGAGTTGCTGGTTTGGGGATGGCCGGGTCTGGGTTTGGATTTGTGGGCACCGAGTGTTCCTTGTGTCAGCTTTAGGTCTTCTGGATTGGTGGGAGTAGTCAGAGAAAAGAGAAGGCAATTGAAATGCGGAGCTCCATTCCCGGAGAAATGGTCGGGATGGGAGAGGAAAGGCTGTGGAGCTGCTGGGAGCTCGTGGAGAACGAAAGGATCTGAGGCCTGGAGGCAAAAGCTGTGGAACAAAGCCTGAAAAGGGTGTGGGGTGGGGCGGGAGGGGGAGGAGGGCACCGTGGTGGGGGGAAAGAGGGAAAGGATCCCTGCTCCGGGAATCCAGCAGGGACCAGGAGAGGATCATTTTCCATCCACTGCTCTCAGTGGAATCCTAATAAGGACGGTGGAAGGGAAGTGATTCGTTTGTTCTTAGGTTTGGAATGAAAGGTGCTCTTGCAGAGGGGACTATTGACCTGTTAAAATTCTGTTGGATACAGGAAAAGAGGGAGGAAGCAAGCAGCTGGGGAATGAAGGGGTGGATTTTTTGGTGGATACAGGGAAAGACACGGGAAGGGGCTCTCAAGTAAAATACACCTCACGGGCAGCACCAGGAGAAGCCTCAAGTGCCCTTTTTTTCCAAGCTCTGACATTCCAGAGGAGTAAGCAGTGGTCAGCCCATCACTTTCTGTATTCCTTGGATGCCCAGTGCTTTGTTGGGAAGAGATAATATTTGGAAATGAACAAATCCGGGGATGTAATTTCCTGATAGTAAAGCCCCAGAGAGCCTGGTTTTGATATCCTTCCAGCACCCAAACGCAGCAGAGGGAATCCTGGCGGAGCTGGAAAACGCTGTCGCTCCGTCGGTGGAATTCCTGGGAACTGGAAAGCAGCAGAAGCAGCAAGAACAGAGTTGGAAGCAGGCTCCAGCCAGGTAAGGCAGACACCAAATCCTTTGGAACTGGGCAGGGGTGGGAAGAATGAATTCTTACATTTGTAGCCCAGGGATTCCTGAGCAGGATCCCGGCAGGGAAGACTGCAGGGATCAGGCTGGGGCCTGATCGCAGCTGGGGGCAGCGAGCCTTGGAATTGGCTGAAGGGAAGAAAGAGGGATCCTTTGAGCACAAGGATCAGGTGTCAAATGCGGAGATGGCATCAGACAATTCCTCGGGAGGGTTTAGTTCCTGGGCCAAATCGATCTGCTGCCTTGTGAAGGAGCTCAGAGAGCTGGGAAGAGCCCAAGCAACGCAGGGAATGCACCGGCAGATGAAAGTGCCGGGGAACGGTGGGGAAAAGCATCCGAACAGGGGGCCTCGTTTTGTACAGGGACGGTACAAAAAATTGTCCGAAAGAATAGGAATGGAATGGGATTTTACGTATTCCTCGGAGGCCACAATCCAGTGGGAAGGCTGAGAGAAAGAAACAAGGCCTAAAAAGGCAGATGAGCCAAATCTGCCCAAAGCCTCCAATGGCCACATTCCCTGGCATTGCTGAGGACTTCAGCCAAGCTCCAAGCAAAAGGTGAGCCCCTGATTTTGGTGCCAAGGGAAACTCCAAGTTAAGAACGATCCAAATATGAAGCGCTTCTCACAAAACTCAGCTTTGCAAACCTTTCTTTGGGCTAAAAAAGAAAAGATGGGAATGCCCTTGGCAGAAAAGCAGCTGTGAGGCACAGCAGGCTTCAAATGCCTGTCAGCAGGAGCTCCAGGAGAAACGGCTGCTGGCTCCGGGCATCCTGGGCTTTCCAGGCAGGTTTTGTAGCGGATTGCAAGGCAGTTTTCCTGCCTCTGGGGGGTGGCACCTGCATCCCGCTGGAAAGGGAAAATGTGGAGAGAGGGGCAAGCGGGAAGACGGTTGCTGATGTGTGTCCTTGGATCGCAGTTCCTCCCGGTGAGTCTGTGCTGCTGGAAGTTTGAAGGAGATCAGTCCTGGAGTACGTGTGGGTTCACCTGTGGGGTTTGGGAGCGACGCTGGCCATGAAATTCCAGGGATGTTCCCTTTGCTGGAGTGAGAAGCAGTGGAAGCACTTTGCTGTCTGCTTCTTCATTGCCTTCGCCTCGGTCCCCTGGGGCTCCAGGTAATCCCCTCTCACCTTTCCTTTTCCAAGGGTCTCTAAATGAGGGCTTGAGCTTTGGTGTAGCTCCCTTTACAGGGAAGATCTGTTCCAGGAAAGGTCTCCTGGTCTGGACCGATGGCGTTGCAGGAAGAGCAGGAAACCCCGCAGCTCCTGTGGCTCCCTCATCCGATTTGCCTGCAGGCAGCAGCAAGGATCATTCCCAAGTGTCATCCCCTGGCTCCGTGACTCGGTGAGGTTGTGTTCCGCCAAAGGCCAGGGGCCGCTTTGTTTTGCGGCTCACGAAAGTCCAGCTCGGTGGTGCTGGGTTTGGTTTTTGTGTGTAATGAAGGCACTAAAAAATTCCCCTCCTTCACTGGCACAGCCCTGGAGTGGGAGCAGATTCCCCTTATCCCGCAGTTATCCCGCTCCTGCCCTGGATCCCTGCGGTGCCGTGTGTTCTCCAAGCTCACAGCACTGCTGGCTCTAAACAAGAAAAACAATCCCTGTTCCTTCTCTTCTCCGTCCTTGATGTTCCCAGGCCCTGCATCTCCCTGGCTATTCCCTGTGGGAGTCTTCATCTCCATCCCACCTTATCCCGATCAGGTAAGGGTCTGAGACGTGTTTAGCAGCAAATGCATTCCTGTGAAGAAAGCCAAGAGCAAAGAGCATCCAGATGCAGAGAAGTCTTTAGAAAAGCGTTCCAGACGTGCAAATGAGGGATGTGTCTTCCTGCATCTCCTGTTGTTTTTCTCTGTCACGTTTTGGAAGGGTTTCTCTCAGTGATTTCCTGCAGTCCAGGTGCGTCCCTTCTTTTGTCCAAATCCAGTGCCAGAGGATCGAACAACTGACGAGTGGGGCCTGGGATGAAAACGGTTCTCCTAAAATGAGGGAAACAATGCTAGAAGAGAAATGAGCATCCTTTTAATGCCTGGAATAAAAATGCTGGAAAAGGGCACTTTTTATTTGCTATGGTGTCATTCTCCATTTTTTTTCCATAGCTAAAACTCCACGGTGAGCAATCAGAGCAGAAATAGGAAATGCAGGAGTCTTGGATTCCACAGTGGGATTAACTTCCCTTTTCTGCTCTCTTTCAGGACAGGAAAAACCACTGAACTCGCCCCATCTTTGGGACCAAGAGCTGTGGTGTTGGAGTAGGCAAAGCCAGCTAGGGCCCCCCTTGTCCTGCCCATGGTGTGGGTCAGGGACAGGCTCCTCTTCTCCTCTGCGCTGGGATGAACTGCCTAGGGAATGCTATTTTTGACAGCCCGGTCCTAGCCCCGGCTACTGGAAATGGGCGGAGGTGAAGAGGCAAGTGCCAGAGTTGCTTGGGGATGATGGAATTGTGGTGTTTGGCTGTGCCCAGAGGGGCAGGTTGGGCATTTCTGTGTGTCTGAGGACCGGTTTGGGTGCTGGGGAGCCCGGGGAGCCGAGCTCTCAGTGCATTCCCAGCTCTCCCAGTGGTGGGAGCTGGTGCAGGGCTGGGTGACAGCCTCTGGTCGGGCTCGGGGCAGGCCCTGGCCCTGGCACAGACACGCTGGGGTGGTTTGGGGACGCTTGGGGAGCCGTGGGAGGAAAATGAGGGATGGTGCTGGGCGGAGTGATCGGCCTGTGCTCGTGTCAGCGCAGCCGTGCAGGGCACTGGGATCTGGGTAAAACACCGGCTCTCCTGGTGTTCAGGGATGCAAGGTCTGAGGGACTGGATTTACTTGGGGCTTTCCAGGACAGCAGGAACAAGAGGAGGTGTGGTGCCAGAGGTGCGTCCCATCAGGTTGCAGTTCCCTCTTTCCCATTTCCATTTCCTCCTCAGTGCAGGTGTCCCCTGCAGCCCATGAGCACGGGGCCGGTGACAACTCCCTGTCTGTAGAGGGATTCCTTATGGAACAAGGGCAGATGACACTTGTGTGAGGCTTACGACTGTTAGATTTAGACCAGGATGGGTTTAAGGAAAACTAGAATCGTGTGTTAATCTTACTGGTCAATGAACAAATGGAATCCACACTTCTATAAGAAAAAATATAGTGTATGGAGCATAAAGAAGAAGCTGTTTTTGCCTGCTGCTGCTGCTTGGCTGTATCATGTAACCCCATTCGAACTCTGCCTTCAAGACAGCTGTGAGACCGTGAAATAAAGAATTTAGCAGAACAGCAGCCTCCTCTGCTCTTTCACCCTGGTCCGAGAAGGAGGGGTACCCTGTCAAAGGCTCAACACTTGCCTTTCTGACTTTGTTTCTAAATTTCTACCTTTCTAATTTTGTTTGTTTCTAATTTTTTTTTTGTTTATAACTTTGTTTGTTTTTAACTTTCTACCTTTAGAAACGTGTTCGTTTCTTGTATTTTACCTCTTTGTTTGTTTCTAAATTTCTGCCGTTGTAACTTTGTTTCTAACTTTCTACTTTTAAAATTTCATTTGTTTTTAACTTTTTACCATTCCTCCCAGCGAGGGCTGTGTGCAGAATACTAAAACGTGTTAAGTTCTTCATTTTTACATCTATAGGCAAATGCTACTGATTTAGATGTAAATTCATTTTGAAATGAGCCAGCCCTCTCTCTCTACTCTGTCGCATACAGGAATATAAGAAGCTGGGAATAGAGATCAGCAGGTTTTGAGAATAAGGAGCCGGCGTTTTTCTGTAGGAAGGAAAGCAGCAAGCGCCTGGCCCCAGGAGCCGAGACGCTCGGGCTGCAGGAGCTGCAGAGCGCCCGGAGCCGGCTTTTCCCTGTGCTCTGTGCCTGCCCCCGGGCTGAGCTGGGCGGCGCTGCTGCCGCCCGGTGGCGGCTGAGCCGAGAGGGCGGCGGCCTCGGTGGCTGCCGAGCGTGGCAAGGAGCGGGAGCGAGCGGGGCGGTGTCTGTCAGCGGAGGGGAGGGTCCCGGGAGCGGCCCCGGTGCGGCCCCGGTGCGCGGGGCGGGCCCGGCCCGGGAGAGAGGGGCGGGGCCCCGAGCGATGGAGCCGCCCCCGTGCCGGGCAGGGCGGGCCCCGGGGCCGGGCGGGGCCGGGGCTCTGGGCCGGGCCCGGCTCAGGTGCGCGGGGCGGGGTCCGCACAGGTGCGCGGGGTCCCAGGGCGGCTGCGCAGGGCGGGGCCGAGGTGATTTAAGCCCCCGAAATCGCCCCTGCCGCCATTTGCTCCCTCAGAGCTCGGGGAGGCTGCGGCCGGGCCGGGCTCCCCCGGCGTGGCCCGGGAGAGGCCCCCGCTCCCCCTCTTTCTTCCCCGTCTTTCTTCCCCCCGTTTCTCCTGCCCTTATCCTCCTCCTTCTTCCCCCGCTTATCACCTCTTTCCTACCCCCCCCAGTTTCTTTCTCTCTCCCCCACACCCTCCCTGTCTCTCCCAGCCCCCTGCCTGCCCTCTCCCCAGCGCCCCCCCACCCTCTCTCCCTGCTCCCCTGTGCATCCCCGACCCCCCCCGCCTCCTTTCTCCCCCACCCCTCCTTTCTCCCCTCTCCGTACCCCGCTCCCCAACCCGACTCCCCTCTCTTCCTCCTCCTCTGACCATCATCCTTCCCCCTCACCCGACCTTTCCCTTCCCCCCTCGTTCTCCCCAACCCACCCCGACTCCTCTCCCTACCCCATCTCATCCCTCCCCGTTCCCTCTTTCCCCCGCAGCCGCGGGGCTCGGGGCGCCGGAGAATAAAGCCCAGAGGGCCGGAGCCCGGCGCCCCTGCCCTCGCTGGAGCCTCGCACGGGGGACCCGCTCGGCGGGTCCCCCGTGCAGTACAAAAACAGCGCCGGGGCTCCGGCTTTCCACACATCACACTGGGGATCCCCTCCTCAGGAGGAGTTCCCGGGGGAGGTGGTGGGTTTTGGGGAGGGTGGTGGGTTGGGGTGGGCCCCCTCCTCAGGAGGGGTTCCCGGGGGGGTGGTGGGTTTCGGGGAGGGGGGTGGGTTGGGGTTGGGGTGGGCCCCCTCCTCAGGAGGGGGTCCCGGGGGGGTGGGTGGGTTTCAGGGAGGGTGGTGGGTTGGGGTGGGCCCCCTCCGGAGGAGGGGGTCCCGGGAGGGGGTTAGGGTGGGCCCCCTCCGGAGGAGGGGGTCCGGGGGAGGGGGGTGGGGCGGAGGGGGGACTTTCCCCCCCTCCAGTCCCCGCCCCCTCTCCCGGACCCCCTCCTCCGGACGGGGCTCACCCCAGCCCCCTCCCCGGGACCCCCTCCTCCGGACCGGGGCCTCGGGGGGAGGGAGGGTGGGGTGGGGGGGTCCGGGCGGGAGGGGCTGTTGGTTTGGCCTGTGGTCTCTATGTCTGTTCATGCCACAGAGTGACGTGACCCCCCTCTGCTTCCCCCCCCCCACCCCCCTCCCCGAGGCCCCGGTCCGGAGGAGGGGGTCCCGCGGAGGGGGCTGGGGTGAGCCCCGTCCGGAGGAGGGGGTCCGGGAGAGGGGGCGGGGACTGGAGGGGGGGAAAGTCCCCCCTCCGCCCCACCCCCCTCCCCCCGACCCCCTCCTCCGGAGGGGGCCCACCCTAACCCCCTCCCGGGACCCCCTCCTCCGGAGGGGGCCCACCCCAACCCACCACCCTCCCTGAAACCCACCCACCCCCCCGGGACCCCCTCCTGAGGAGGGGGCCCACCCCAACCCACCACCCTCCCCAAAACCCACCACCCCCCCGGGAACCCCTCCTGAGGAGGGGATCCCCAGTGTGATGTGTGGAAAGCCGGAGCCCCGGCGCTGTTTTTGTACTGCACGGGGGACCCGCCGAGCGGGCCCGGCCCGTGTGGGGCGAGGGCAGGGGCGCCGGGCTCCGGCCCTCTGGGCTTTATTCTCCGGCGCCCCGTGCCCCGCGCCCCGCGGCTGCGGGGGAAAGACGGGACAGAGGATGGGAATAAGGGAGCAGAGGGGGTCAAAGAAGGAGCGCAGGTGGGGGGTTCGGGGTGTGCAGGGAGAAGTGGGATGGGGGGACAGGAAAGGAGGCGGGGGGAAGACGAGGACGGAGCACAAGTGGGGGGTCAAGGTGCAGAGGGGAAACGAGGGAAGAGGAACAGGGGGAGGTGGAGGGGGAAGGAAAGGTGGCAGACGGAGGGGGAGGATTGAGGGCAGGTGGGGGGAACTGGGAGGGGAAGGGGAGCAGGGTGAGGGGGCAGGGGGGACCCGGGATGGGGGCGAAGGAACGGTGGAGAAGGGGAGAGAGGGTGGAGGGGTAGGGCAGGGTTGGGGTGTGTAGGGGGACAGGGAGGGGGGATGGGGGGGACCGGGCCGGGGGGGGAGGGAGGGGAGGGCTAGGGGGGAGAGGGGGGGGGGTAGGGGGGGGGTGTAGGGGGTGGGGGAGGGGAGGCAGAGGGGGGAGAACGGAGAAGGGTTAGAAGAAGACAAACTAACACAAATATAAAGGAAAAGAACTACAGAGACATAGAAATATGGAAATACAGAGATCTAGAGCCCGGTCCGGCCACAACCGTTCCCACGGAGCGCCGAGGGAGCAAATGGCGGCGGCGCCGATTCCCGAGGCTTAAATCCCCTCGGCCCCGCCCCGCGCAGCCGCTCTGGGGCCCCGCGCACCTGTGCGGACCCCGCCCTTCACACCTGTGCCGGGCCCGCCCCGCCCCGCCCGCGCCCGTAAATGCCGGCGGATCCGCGCCCGCTCCGCTTTGTGCGGTGGATGCTCATCCTGCTCCTCCCGGGCTGTGGCGGGACCGTCGTTCGGAGCGCTGTGCGGAGCCCGGCACCGGGGGCTACTCCCGGCGCTGCGCCGAGCCCGAGGCGCTGAGGTGGGAACGGGACCCGGGCCCTGGGATTCGGGGCTGGGTCCTGTCGGTGTCTGCTGGGGGTCCCGGGCCGAGCCGCTTGTCTCTCGGCGGGCGGGGTGCGGCTGCCGGGCTCGGAGAACTGAGGTGGGATGGGGGATGGCATTAGGCATCGGGATCGCCGCGGCTGGCAAGTGCCGCTCCGGGATTGGCGCTGGCGCCGAGCCCGGCGCTGCCGCTCCGGCTGCGGCCAGCGCGGGGCTGGGCTCCCGCCGGAGCTCCGGCTACGCTCCCGCTGCGGCCGTGGGGAGCCGGGGCCGTGCCGGTGCCGGGCCCGCCGGGAGGGCGGCGCTTCCCCGCAGCAGGCGCTGGATCGCGCCTGGAAGCGGCCGGGCCGCGGGGACCGCCCGTGCCCGCCCCGGCCCCCCCCGAGGCCGCCGCTCCCTCAGCGCCGCCCGCCCTGTGGGGCGCCCCCTGGCGCAACCGGAGCGCCGGCGCTCCCGGCCCGGCCCCGCCCGCAGCCCCCGCGGGGACGCGGAGCTCCCCCAGCCCCGGCACTGCTGAGGCCGCCGCTCCCCCTGCCCCGGGCCGCTCCCCCGGGGGCCTCCCGCCCGCCGCGGCCCCGCCCAACCAGCGCGGCTGCAGCGGGACGAGCCGCTCCCCCGGCCCGGCCGCTGGCGCCGAGGCCGCTGCTGCCGCTCCTGCTCTGACTGCGCCCGCTGCGGGACCGGGGCCTCGCCGGGGCTCGCTGCTGCTTGAGCCGCTCATCCCACAACTGCCGCTTGAGACCTGATGCTCTCCTTCCTCCCCCCCGCTTTCTCTGCGGCTTGCACGCTCCACTGCAAAAACCTCTGGCTTTAAAAGGCCAGGGAAAAATGTTTCTTCTTTGTTTCCAGAGTACAGGAGATCCTGAGTGGCAATAGGTACA
The DNA here is from genome assembly GCF_965178545.1 of Coloeus monedula. Lineage (NCBI taxonomy): Eukaryota > Metazoa > Chordata > Aves > Passeriformes > Corvidae > Coloeus > Coloeus monedula. The sequence goes on along the minus strand of NW_028120744.1, from coordinate 235,795 downwards.
CAAGGACCACCAAGTCGAACCCTTATGTGAATGGCTCCTCTGGCCACTGAACCCACACCTGGGCACTCTCAGCACCCTGCTCCAGCCAAGCCAATCTCAGCTCCTGGCAATGTCCTGCCTGGGATAGGAATGCCAAGTGCCAGCAAGATCATTCCTATGCAAATACAACTCCTTCTTTTATGCTAATGCTGCTTGCCACACCAGCCCCTGTAATTGCCATAGGGCAGAGCTCCATGGCCAGCACCTGATCATGCAACAACACAGGTGAGCAGTTGTGTGACAGCACTGAACTCTTCCCATAACCCTGATTTCCTGCCCTTTCCAGGATTTACCCAACAGCTGTAAAGGTGCTTGTTCCATGGCCCTTTCCAGGGAGAAATGAGCAAGGCAAGTCCTGAGGGTTCACTTGCTCCACAGCCAAAGCTCTTCTGGAGAGGGTCAGGGCTGCTCCTGCCTGCAGAGGGGCCTTTCCCACAGGTGAGTGTTCACAGCCCAAAATCCCAGGGGCTGCTGAGGCAGGGCCAGCTTTTGTGGCCCAGAGCTGCACAGAGCTCTCAGCGACTCCTGCTCACTGCCAGGAGTGTTCCTTGGTGCTCCTTCCGTGTGTCCCAGCTGGCAGGGAATGGGGGGAAGGAGAAGGCCAGGAGGCCCAGGAAGGGAAGCAGCAGCTCTTGTGCTTTGGATTTGCAGAGAGGAGCTGTGCCTGCAGTGTCCTGCCCGTGGCACGCAGTGTGCCAAACACACATCCCTGGAACGGGCACTGGGCTGCCCGGGCAGCGCTGGGATGGACATGGATAAAGGGCTGCCCGCGGCCCCTCGGCCAGGGGCTGCTCTGAACAGGCACCCAGAGATGCTTCAGTCCCGACAGACCCCACTGACACCCCAAAAATGCCCCAAGGAACAGCTGGCACTGGGCAATGTCAGAATGGGCTGTTTGCAGAGGGGCTCAGACAGCAATTCCCAGTGCTGACCTCCCACACACCTGCCAGCTATGTCCCAGCCACCCAAAATGCCTTCCCTTCAAGCCTGAGGCCATCATCCCTCAGCAGTGTTAAGGCCAAGGCAAGCTTCGCCCACAGCAATGAAATGCCAAGCAATGCCCTCAGAGATGCCTTCAAATGAAAGGTCAGAGTCAGAGAAATCTCTTTGGATTGAGTTGGGAGTTTTTGGGGAGCCAGCTGGAACTGCACAACTGATGGAAAGCTTTCCCAGGTGGCTCCCACTGCAGGTGCCCTGAAGGCAGGGATGTGCATCCCTTTCCTGAGGGAAAAGAACTTGCAGAGGCCACTCCTGAGGCTCTGGAATGAAATCAACTCCTGCAGGGAGAGAAGTCCTCCCGTGGGCACAGGGGCTGCCTCAGCACGGGCTGGGAGCGTGTCCAGCCAGCGCCTGTTCCTGCTTTCAAATATCACCTGGAGCCCCAGCTCGGGGGGTGCAGGCAGCTGAATTCCAGGGAACTCTGTCAGGTGCCCCCAGGGACATTGGGGGGGGGGGGCTGGGGGATGAGGGTTACAAACAGCAAATTCTATGGAACATGAAGCTGTCCTTGCCCTGACCCTGCTGAGCTTCCCTGGAAGCTCTGCTGGGTCCTGACACAGCTGGTGTTAAATAGGCAGCTCTGCATGGGAATATCCATGCTCCAGGAGGCGCTGGGAGGCTATGCCAGTGGCAATTCAGCAGGGAATTCAGGGCTTTGGGTAGAATTCATCTGAACTAGCAAAGCCAACCCCCAAATCTGCGCACCACCCAGGGAACAATCTTTGTGCTGCCCTGGCAGCCAAAGCCCCTGGGCTGGGAAATGTCAGCAGGCAAATGGATGGAATGATCTAAATGCCAGCATCCCCCAAAGGGACAATGCCATCACCTCCCTTTGCTCCCAAAGTGTCCGCTGTGTTCCCCACAGGTACCCTGGGGATGCCAGGGAGGTGCCTTTGCCCACAGTGCCTTTCTCCTGCCCCTCTCCAGCCTGAGGCCTCTTCTCCCTTCCCTGCCAGCTGATGCCAAGGAAGGAAGACACAGTGAGTGCTGAGTTGACCTCCAAACAGTCCTTCCCTCACCTTGAGATGACCTGAGATTTTACCCCCAAAATGTCCCCATCTGCCTCCTTCTGAGTTCCTCATTTTTTACAAGGAAGCATTCTTTCTCTGCTCTGGAGATTACCACAAGATTTGCCCCCAAAACTTTCCCCACCTGTCCACTACCTCTTTCCTCATTTCCACCTCAATCTTTTCATTCTTTGCCCTACAGATGCTTTCAATTTTTACCCCTCTGAACTTCCCTACCTGTCCATAAGTGATTACCTCAGTTTACCCCATCAAGTGCATTCTCTCTGCTACAGATCACCTCAGATTTTACCTCCAACATTTTCCGTACATCTCCACCACTGACTGAGTACTTTATTTTTACCTCCAAATACTCATTTTCTACCATGGAGATTCCCTCAAGTTTTACCTGCCAGATTTACCCACCTGTCCACAGCAATTCCCTCCGTTTACCTCAGGATGCTCCTGCTCTCTCCTAGAGATGACCTCACATTTTACCCCCTCAGTTTTCCCTACCTGCCCAGTTCTGATCACCTTCTTTTTACCTCAAAACATGAGTTCTTTCTTCTACAGATGAACTCGGATTTTATTACCAAAATGTCTATTTTGTCCCCTGTGCACTGACTAGATTTTAAAACCCAAACCACGCAGGTTATGTCTGTCTTACCCCCAAAATGTTCATTCTGTCCCCTACAAATTAGGTCAGATTTTTTCTCAAAACCACTTATGGTTCCTACATAATTACCTCAGGGTTTGCCCCCCACATTCTACCTCATCTTAACTGCTGATCACCTCATTGCTTCCTCAATATGTTCATTCTTTGCCCTACAGATCTTCCCAAGTTTTACACCCCAAATTTCCTTGCCTAGCCCCAGTGATTGCCTCAGTTCATGTCAGTGGTCACACTCTCCCTAGAGATTACCTCAAGTTTAACCCCCAAAATTTTCCTGAAATGTCCACAACTTATTACCTCATTTTTACCAAAAAAGATTCATTCTCAACCTTTAGATCATTTCAAGTTTGACCCCCCAAAATTCCCCTACCTGTCCACTACTGATTCCCTCATTCTTCCTTCAATATTTATTTCCTTTCTACCATGTAGCTTCTATCAAGATTTACCCCCAAAGTTTTCCATCTGTCTACTACTGCTTACCTCATTTTTACCTCAAAATGTTCTTTCTACAGCTTATTTAATATTATTTTTACACAAGTTTCCCTATCTGCCCACAACTGATTCCCTCATGTTACCTCAGTGTGTTCATGCTCTCCCCTAGAGATTAGCTCAGATTTAGCCCCCAAATTTTCCCCACATGCTCAGTATTCATCACCTCCTTTTTCCCTCCAAGTGTTCATTCTCTGCTCTTGAGACTTTGTCAAGTTTGGCCTCCAAAATTTTCCTTCTTTGTCTACTACTGAGTACCTCATTTTTGCTCCAAAATATTCATTCTGTCCCCTACAGATTACATCAAGTTTTACCCCCCAGTTTTTCCTTCCTGTACAATATTAACTCTTTTCTGCCCCCAAAATGTGCATTCTTTCCCCTAAACATCACCTCAGCTTTTCCCTCAAAAATGCCACCTTGCTCTGCTTGACATCACCTCCCATTTTCCTACACAAACAATTCTTGTGTCCCCTCTCAGTCACCCCAGGTTTTCAGCTGAAAATGTCTCCTCTGTCCCCTCAAAGTCATCCCAGGTTTTCCCAGTGAGGAGCTGCAAGGAATTCAGGCAGGGCCAATGACACCAGGGAACAGCTGTAAATTCAGAGGCAGAGAGAGAAGATCTACCAGGAAAGGGGAAAGGTTCAGAAAACATTTCTGCAATTAATTAATAATTATTTCCAGTTCCCCACTGAGAAGAACACAACCTCACAGCTGTTAAGGCCTGACAGTTCCCTGCAGGGAGAGCTCAGCCCATGTGCCCAGAGGCAATCCCAGCATCTGCAAGAAAGAAAGAAGCAGCAAAAGGTGATTGCTTCTCTTTCAAAGTTATTTCAAGTGCTCACACCCAAACCCACCTTTGCTCTTGATTCTGGCCGGGTGCATGGTGAGCGCTGGGCACAGGTCATGTCATCCATGCTGGTGTGAGTGATGCTTTCTGGGGGAAAGCAGCTGATCTCCAAAGTTCCCTTCCTGCCCCGTGCCTGATCTGCAGAGGAGAAAACCTCTTCCAGGAAGGGATTGTGCTCCCTCTAATGCCATTTGCCCAGTCTGTTCCATGGGGATATTGCCAGCCTGGGGCAGCAGAGGCACACGCAGCTCTCAGCACTCCCTGCTCCAAGCACAGCTCTGGGCTCCTTTGCAGACTGCCTCTGCCATGGGGTTTTCTCCAGGAGAAGCCAAGGAATTGCTCCTGGAAGGGTGCAGATTAAGTTATCCCAAAGGGAAGCAAAGAGTAAGTACTCCAGGAAGAGCCCTTGGGATCTGCTGGGCTGAGGTGGGAAGGGGACATTCATTCCCTGCAGGGCCAATACACAACAACCTCCAAGCCAAAGCACAGACTGGCAGGTGGGGTCTGACAGCAGCACTCTGACAAACCTCCTTGTCATTCTTCCCTGCAGTGACTTTTGCAAGCAAACTCTGAAGCTGACAAGCCCAGAAGCTCCATCCAGCCACTCTGGAAGGAAAGGATACTCCCAGGGATGAGGCACATTCCCAGCAAACTCTCCCAACACAGCCTGGAGGCAGCGCTGGAGCTCGGGTGTGGGGCTGGGAAGGGCTGCCAGGAGCACGCAGCCCCCAGGTGGGGTGGCAGCGGCAGCAGCAAATTCCCACAGGCTGATGGCACAGCAGAGAGACAAAGGCCAGCAGTGCCCACGGGAGGTGCAGGGTTAATTCTGCTCCCTGCTCTGCCCCATCCCCGCAGGAAATCTCCAAGGGGGAGAGAAACTCTCAGGGTGCCCAAAATGCAGCATCTGTCACCCTGATCCAGCTTCAACTCAGTGTGGGGGGCCAAACTCCCCCCACAGGTAAACACTGAGCTGAGCTGGTCAGTCTCAAACACAGCCCCAGTTCTCACCTCCAGCCTGCTCCTGGGGCTGCTGCCACATTCCTGACAAGGAGCCCCTTTGGACAGGGCTCTCTGTGTGTCTCAGGTGCTGGGCACTGCAGGGACCAGGGCAGCCCCCTCTGGGGACAACTGGGGATTCATCCCACACCACAGGCAGGACCAGGGGCCCTCCAGTACAGGCTGGTGGGGCCAGAGCCCCTTGGGTTTGGCTGCTCAAACACCAAAGCTTTTGGCAAAGATGGGACAAGTTAAGTGGGGCTTCCTGTCCTGAGAGAGAGAAGAAATTGTTGAAATTAAGCATGGCAATTAAGTCCACTGTGGAAGTCAAAGGCTCCTGGCTTTCCCACTCCTGTTCTGATTGCTCACTAGAGGGTTTTATCCATAAAACAATGAGAGGTGGCACCAAATAAAAGAGCTCTTTTTCAACATTTTTCCCCTACTTACTTTCATACCTAAAAAGGATGTCCATTTTTTCTTAGTGCATTCTTTGCCTAATTTTAACAGAATCGTTTTCCTTCCAGGCCCCACTTGTGGGTTCTTCAGTCCTTTGCCATTGGACTTTGGACAAAGGAAGAGAAGGATCTGCTCCAAACAGGTGTCATCCTACAGGGAACACCCCCTGTACCAGCCCCAGCCTGGGCCAAGCACGCTGCCTCACTCTCCCCATTCTGGATGCTGGCTCCAATCCAGTCTGAGTTTTCCCCTGTTTTCCATGTCTAAGGACAGGAACTTGTCCTGGTCAGGGTGTAAGGCCTTAAACTGCACCTTGATCTGGGGGGCTGGGACTGGGATTCCAGCAGGGAATTCATTGTTTTACAACTAAAAATTATTCCAGGGAGCTGCTGCTTCACCACACAATGTCAGCAAAAGAGAGAAAACACCAAAGGTGTATCCAAAACCAAGGATGGAATGATTCCTCCTGCTTTTAGTGGGATCAGGGCTTATGCTGCCCTGGAATGACAAAGAACTTCCCCCTCAGCCCCCTAGAGAGCCCTCAAAAAGCCAAAGTGCAGCAGGGAAGGAAGGAAAGGCACCTGCTGGGGACAGCACAGCTCCAGCTGCTCATGGGGACTGGGACTGAGTCTGGAGCCAAAAGCCCCTTCCCAGGCTGGAGGGGCTTGCCTAAAGCACCACCTCTGGGAAGCAAAGGGCTATGGAAGAAATGGAGTGGGAATTTACAATAATAATCATAATGGATCGGGAAAGAGCAACAACAGAAGCAACAATCATTCCAAGGGAGCAGGAGGGATGCTGAGCTTTAAACAAGGTTTGAGTGAGGCAGCAGCTCCTGGGAGGTCTAACCCACAGCTCCAGCTCTGCGATTCCAGGAGCACTGCAAGCTCCTCCTGCCCAGTCCCTGGCTTTGCCTCCTGCCAGTACTCGGCACCTCGGGCACGGGTGGCTGCGAGTGCTCCAGTGCTGCTGCCCCGAGGGAGCGGGAAAATGGCCACTAAACCCCTTCCCACTGGGCTGGCTCCGAGCTCTGGCTGGGGAAAACATTTGGCACCCCTGGCATTTCAATGCAATCAGTTTCCATCACTTTGAAGATGCACTGAATAAACCCAGGGCACATAAGTAAACCTCTCCCCATAAGGAGAGCCCCAGGGAATACGCAATTATTCCTATGCCTGGCCAAAGAAACCAGCAGCCAGGTTTTGGGGAGAGACTCCAGACTCTTATCTCCTTCCCTGGCTGTAAACCACTTGCAGAGGCTTTGGAGTTCATACAAGCTTGTCAGGATTTGGCTACTTCATTTAAATTCTATTCAGATACTGGAATGGAAGTGTCCTAAAGGCACCTCCACTCAGACTTTAAGCCCTCTACCACCAAAGAATTTAGATGCTCTTTTCTTAGGAACACCCCACCTCTGCTTCTTTAGGTGTCTCCATGTGGGACATCAATTAAATGTGGACAAATTTTAGAATGCAGCTTCCAAGTCAAGTTACCTGCTAGGAAATGACTCCAGCTCTCTGGCACCTTGGGCTGTTTTAAACACAGCCTGGCCCTTCATGGCTGAGGCTCTGAGCTACACAACTTGTGAGCTGGCAAGTAACAGCAGCTGAGGTCTCATCCCAGCTGTACACAAAAACAGGGAGTGGGGGCTGCACTTGGATACATGCAGGCAGGGTTGGGCCCCTTCTGAAAGCTTCAATCCCTGTTTTTCAGAGACTCAATCAGGGATAATGACATTTTCACAAAGCTCTCTTAAGGCACGTGAAAACCCGAGTAAGAGAATGGAATCAAAGCCTTTGTTCCACTGGCCTCACGCCCCAAATTCCAACGGGACAGACAAGTCCCTCTCCTCGCAAGGCAACGTCTCCTACCTGGATCTGTGCCTTCCCCAGCCTTTGGTGGCCGCTGTCTCCATCCTCACACACTTCCTCATCTTCCTCCTCAGCAGGCCTGGCTTCCTCATCCTGCAGAGCAAGCACAGGGACACTCACCAGCCTGCTCATCCCAAACCTGGGCAGCAGGGATGGACTGCTGGGACCCCCTGGACACTCACCCCTCTGCTGGCCACCATCCCTGCTCTGCAGTCCATTCCCGTTCCTGGCCTGGCATCTCCTTTGAACGGGATGTTAAACCACAACCACTTGCTCTGCTGGGTTTTGGGACATCAGAGACTCCCCCAAGGCAGTGGACAAAGCTCCTGTTCCCACAGCCTCTGCCTCCCAAAGCCCTGCTAGGGCCAGGCAGAGCAAAGGAAACCCCTCAGTTCCTGCTGGAAATTTCCTCTTGTGCCCGTAAACCCAGGGAAATCGTGGCTGCCCCATCCCTGGAAGTGTTCAAGGCCAGGCTGGCCGCAGCTTGGAGCACCCTGTGGATGGAATGAGGTGATCCTTAAGGTCCCTTCCCACCCAAACTATTCTGCCATTCCAGGATGATTCTGTGATCTCTCCCTGCATTTATTTTGCATCGTTTCCTCTCTAATCTGAATTCCCAAATCGAAATGATTTTTTAAAGAAATCATTTAAAATTATCCCAGGAATAAAAAGGGGTGCATCAAACATACAGGAATCATTCCTACCTCCATCAAATCATTGTTAATTGGAAGCCTATTTCCTCATCTCTGTCCTTAGTTTTCCTTTCCTAGGAAACCTTATGATCCCACAGTTTCTCCAAGAGATTTACTGGGATTGCAGAAAGGTTTGCTTTGTCAGGGAAGCAGGGGGGTTTACAACACTTGTTCCTCTGCATCTTTATCCTTTCACCAGCTTTCCCCTGGAACGGTGCTGCAAGAGAAGTTCAGAATTACTAGAAATGGATCAGGTTCACCTTTTTTCCTCATTCTTTTCCAACGACTTCCAAATTCTTGGAATTATCCTCAAATGAGGCCTAGCAAGCTACTATGAAAACATCAATCAGAGGAACATCTTGACAAGAGAAAACCACATCCAGCAGCAGCCAAAACAATGCCACTGCTATTCTTACCTGGTCTCCAGGTGCTCCAGCCAGAGCTCCCAACACCCACTGCCATTCCATGGGGGTGAGGAGGCAGTTTTGGACGTGTTCTTTGCCACGGGATGGGATAACAGAGCCCAGAGGGTCTTTGTGTCCCTTCCAAGCCACCCCATGATTCCATGATACCATCAGCACCTATACCAATTCCATTCTGGAAAGCCCAATTCCATTCCTCCCATCAACTCAGAATTTCTCCCTTCCTCTCTCTGCTCCACATCAGGCATGTGTTGCCACAGGCATGGGATGCCTCAGCATTGCCTGGGAATGCCACTCAAGGCTGCCCTGGTGGCCTCAGTGCTCCAAAATGCCCAGCTGGCTCCCGTTCCAGTCAGGAATGTCCCAAACAGCAGCGTGGGGTGTGCCCTCTGCCATCCCACCATTGGGGCAGCTCCCATAGAATGTGACCGACTTACTGGGTTTGGAATTCCTGGCTTAAAAGTCAGGTGGTGGAATATCCTCTCCTGGGAATATCCAGAAGACCAGAAGGCTCCCTGGAAGCCACAGGTCAGGGACAGAGTCAGATGAACGATCCTGAACTGGTTTTCAGGGGATGCATCCCCAGCCTGTGGCTGCAAAAACTCCAGAGCTGTTCCTTCCCCTTGGGACAGCCAGGGAAAACATCCCCAGCATGGATTTCTGACAGGAAAAACCTCACTGCTCCAGGCTACTTGGCTCCTCCCAAATCCAGGCCAGCACTCCAACAGGCTCTAAGGACAAAACAACAGCAAAGACCATCTCAGGGCACACGCCACGAGCTGGGCGTCACATTCCTCACTGGAACTGGGCTGTTCCCACATCCCTGGGACAGTCGGGAGCATCCCCCGTTCCTCACTCTTCCATTCAGGACAAAGAGACAACAGAGCTGTCAAACAGCCAGTGTCTTACCCCAACAATCCAGGGAAAACCACCTTGCTCTGGGGAGAAACATCATGCCCAGTTATGGAAAAAGCCAAAGAGCAGTACTGGAAATACTCCCGGGCATGGAGGCTCCCAGCTCCAGAAATGCAGCTCACAGGCTTCTTCCCATGGGAACCCCAATCTTGCCCGGGACTGGGCTCAGGGAGAAAGTCCTGCCCATTCCACCACTCTGGCACAGACACCCCAGGAAGGTGTCCCTGACCATGGCAAGGGGCTGAACAGGATGGTCTGTAAGGTTCTTGCCAGCACAGACCATTCCAGGAGTTTAAGGTGGATTTGAGCAGCTCCTGGGGACATGAACACCACCCACACCTCCCACCTGGCTCAGCCCAGAGTCCATCCAGCACTCACAGAGAGCTGCTGGGAGCTGAAATTCTCCCTGCTCCCCCTGCCTCCAGCTCCTGGGAAAGGGGAGCTGCATCCTGCTGGGTGCCCCTGGCTCTGGGCAGCTGCCGCCTTCAGGCGGGGGGATGGCTCGGGCAGCTCCGGTGACTGTTCCACCTCGATGATTTTGTGTTTTCCTGCATTTCCCTGGGCTTGAGGGGAGCAGGGGGTGCGGTGGGAGTGCGGGAAGGCAGCGGCGGGGAGGGCAAGGAGTGGGGCCGGGCACCGCACGGCGCAGGGGGGCTTCTGCTGGCACTGGAGGGGCGCGACCGTACGGAGGCGTCCCCGCCGCTGCCGGCCACTGCCCACGGGGCTCCTGCCCGCCCCCGGCGCCACTGACCCCACATCCCATGTCCCCACACTGGGAACCACCATGGAAAATCATGCTGGAACCTCTAATCCTGAGCCCAAGCCTTTACCTTTTACCCCCTGACCTTTGACCCCTTGACCCATTCCTTGACAACCCGACCTTTGATCCCTTACCTTTGACCATCCAGCAAGTGGCCAAGATGCCCGCGGGTGGCTATGCCAGCGAGTAGGTGAAATGGAGACCGTGGCGATCGTGCCAGACCCGAAGGCGAGCTCCTCGGGCAAAAAGATCCACGATGATGTCGAGACTCAAAGGCCGATGACAGAGATGGGTGGGAACTGCCCTGCCCAGCAAAGGCTCGGGTGATGCTGAGGAGAAACCCTCTCCCTTTACTTCCAAGGGGCCCTCCCACAACAGCCCTCTCCTCTAAGCTAACTTCCAATTGCCTCCTGGAACTCCAAAGGCCTTTCCCTTCTCCCAACCACCGCTTCCAACACTTAGCTTTCTGAAGACAAACGGACAAAATCCATCCTTGGCAGAAAAAATGCATCAGCACCTCAGATGTCAACACGTTCCCCACGGTCCGCTTTGGCAGCTGCGAAAGACGGAGAACAAGGAGAAAATTCAGCCTCTGACAACACACGCCAAAAGAGACCCCTTCCGCAAGGCCCCCTCCCTCGAAACTGCCGAGGCTCAGCGCTTACCTGCTCTCTCCAAATTTCAGCTCCACACCTGCTCACGGTACCTAAGACAACAAAACAGAAAACGTCACTGTTGCCCTCCAGAAGAGCATCCCCGGGCTACTCCACACCACTGCCCCGGCTCACCTCAAATCCTGATCTGACTCTGGAGGTGGCCAGGACAAACCTGCACAATGAAAAGGGACACGCTCAGCACGCTGCCATAGACCGCTGGCCTATCAGCCACCCCACCTAAATGCCAACTCACCTGCTCGCCTCTGGCCCTTGGCACGCCCAGGGCAGCAGCAGCACCTGCAGAGAAGCAAAGCAAAAACACACAAAACATGCTGAGAGACTGTGAAACCACAGCCTCCCTGCTCTGACTGAAGTACACCACACCTATACCTTAGGCTTGCACCCTCCAGCATCCAGGGCCAGGACATCCTGCAAGTGGACCACCTAAAACACACAAACAACAACGGATGCTTAGAGCTGCTCCAAACATTGAGACCGAGGCTGTAACAACTCATTCTGTCCACCGGTCACTGCTCACCTCGCTCCATCGCCCCTGACTGCCAATATCCGGCATTACTTCCAAAAAAAAAAAAAAATACATGGAACAATGCTCTAACATAGTAGCATGACATAGCCCAGCAGGACTGCAGAGAGGGGCAGAGAGGGAAAGCCGGCCAGGATCTCGTTCCCAGCCCTGAGCAGGGGCTTTACTGGCCTGACTGTCCTGTACTACCCGAGCTCTGGGGACAATGAACCAGGCTCAGTCCCTGCCTCACCACTGGCACCCTGAAATTCTGGCACTGCAAGAGTCAGGGGAGGCTTCAGCAGTGATTTCAGCAAGGTCAGAGCTGCTCCCAGCAAAAGCTGTTCTTAGACTACTCCTGGCAGAAGAACCCAGAGTACCTGCCACTGCAGGATGCTTGTGACTTCCAGGTGAAGGAGAAGGGTGGAAACAATCCAAGATGAAGACAGAATGATGAACACAGCAAAGAGGATTTCTTTATGCTCTGCACTGTTTTGTCATGTTCAGCCCTTCCTGGGCTGTTCTCTGCTTGTTGTTCTCAAGATCAACATCTCCGACTAAGGGCGTGTGATGTGAATTCCAAGGAAGTACAATTCAATTCTCCCCTAGATCTTTCCCTAAAGTACAAGATACTGATTCACCTCCCTTCCCACCAGAGTCAATCAAAGACTATCCAAAAACGTAAATGATGATAATGCGGAATCTGGTCTCCATTAGAAAAATTAATGTAGTATTTTTTATCAGAGCTTTGGTTAAATGTAACAACGCAGGAAGTGCCTGTGCTCAGGTTATTGGAGAGTGCGAGGTTTTCTCATCGCATCAGCCCTGTCAGCTGACAAATGTGGGTGTGCACTAAGGCACAAAGCACCGACGTTTGCACACTACAGCTGGAATCTGCTATCTCCGTGTGCAGACACAACCACTGCTCATCACAGATAAACCCACAAGGGCTGCTCCAGCACTGACTTACCTGGGGAAAAACCAGCACTAAGAGGAGCAAAATAAAAAGCATGGGAGTAGTAGTTTCACCCTGAGCAGCTCCGTGAGATGGGCAGGAATCAGAGGATCCCCTGAGTAACTCTGAACTTGCTTTTCCTGATCACCTTTCACAGAATCCATAGCAGCAACCCATGGACATCCCGTGTGTAGGTTTATTCCAAAACCCACTCACAGAAACATCAGGATATTGCACCTAAAGCTGCCTCTGCCAGAGGGAAGCAAGAGCTGGGGCTGGGAGAGGAAACAGGCAGGAACTTGCTCTCAGGAGAGGCAGCACGTGGGCTGCTGGCACTGCCAGCAGGAGGACGCAGGTGGGAGCAGGTAAAATTCCAATACAAAATGCAACTGGGGAATGTGACGGTGCAGAGGCTGTAGGTTGGCAGTCTAAGACTTTGGGGTTTATCACAGCTCCATGAAAGCACCGAATTTCACCAGCAGGTACCATTCATCCTCCTCAGGACAAGCTTCCAAGAGTTCATCTCTCAATCTGTGCCCCAGTGTGGGCCAAGTGCTGGTGGAGCCTGGGCTGGCACCCCGAGCTCTCACCCCAGCTGGCACCCCCAGGCCTTTCCAATGTGCCACTGCCACCCAAGCCACAATGGTGGGCCCAGCCACAGCTGGGGCCTGAGGAAAGGAAGAAATGAGGAGGGACTTAGGACACAATCCTGCCCTTCAGACAGGCAGATTTACCTGTGCTCCAGTCTCAAGGGGGCTCTCAGTGGATAACTCAAGCATCCCGCGTGGGACACTGGGGCCAAGGAGCAGCTGGAGGCAGCTCTGTCACCTGGGCTACCTGTGTGTAGCCATATTTAGCAATAACTGAATTGATTGAAATAAAGGGTAAAAGCTTGACTCAGCCTGTAACTTTCACCTTTCTTTCAAGTGCAAAAAGAAGCAGAAAAATCCATTCATATTGATGCTTTCCAGCTATGTCTCTTTCAGATTCCCAGGTGTTCATCCCCTCACAGAGTTTTAGTGGTGACACAGAAGAAAGTTCTTTGCGTGCTGCCAGAAAAACGAGATTTCTCCCATTTTTTATTTTCACACCTAAAGTATGAAAACATTATCATCACACAGAAGAGTTCTGCACACTCTCCTCTGGGCAAGGGGAGGATTCCCTGATAGGCAGATTCCAACCCCTCCTGTCCATATTTACATCCCTAAGGCCTCAGACCCTCTGGAGGTAACCACAGGGCTCCCAGGTGAGAGGAGTCACTGTGAGAACAGAATTAAACCCCAAAGCACCTCTGAGGAGACAGCACCTGACTCTGGGAGTGCCTCCCTCTCGCGTGGAAGGTGTGGCTTACTCAGGAGTTACTCCAGGAGTTCCTACTCTGCCCAGGCCAGGCCTGCTCCGGACACTCCCCGGGCCCTCAGAGCCACAAACCCAGCTCAGGGCTGGGCTCAGAGCTCCAACACCACCAGGAATGAGCACTCCCTGAGCCCCCTGCCCTCCCAGCCCTGCTCTAGGCTGGGCAGGCACTGAGGGGCTCACTGACACCTCCAGTGTGGCTCTTTAAAGGTGGTGGCACAGGTGCTCCACAGCAGACCTGTGCCAGACCCAACTTCTCCACGGGCAAGGAAGAACCTCCCAAAGCAGGTGACACAAAAAGCTCTGGTGTGGCCCAGGGACTGCTCAAGGTCACAACCAAAATTAGTTCTGAGCTCAGGGTGGTGTCACTTCAGTTCCCTGCTACTGCTGCCACTTCCTGCCACCTTCAGCTTTTGTTCCAGGCACCAAAATATGAATTTTTCAAGGCCAGCCCATCTAAACTATCTGAAATTGCAGCCTGGCTGATCTCGGGAGCTCCCACACTCACTCATGAGGATGAAGTGACAGACCAGCAGTGAGCACTTCTCCCTCTTCCAGCCAAGCTGTGAATTGCTCCTCCCTCGGCTTCAGCAACCACTTTTCGTGCCAGTTCCTGAAGAGAATCTTGTGCTGAACATCCATCACTTTCTCAATGCAGAGCATTTGGCTTCATCCTCAAGCCCTAGAAACACTCAGCTAAACCAGCACTAAAACCTGATTAAACTCGCATCCTGCACAGCACAATGAACTTGGACCTGGGCAGGAATCAGAATATCTGGGAATGAAGAGAACCCAAGAGCTCGGAGAGGTTTGCTTTGCCCTTGTCCTGCCTTGGGCTCCTGGCTCTGCCACAGCAGTTACAAGAAGCAGAGCAGTGACCTCCCCTCCCCTCCTCATCAACACAAACCCCCAAAAGCAGAGTTTGTCTCTCTCAGACCCACCTTGAGCTGTGTCCGCAGCAACAACGAGGAAAAGCAGCAACCCCACAGCTCGGCGTCTGCAGGGCTGCACCCTCTCCATCCTACAGCCTCTCCATCTCCCCACAGCTTGGAGTGATCTGTTCTCCCAGTTTAGAGAAGGTGACATCAACCTCACTTTGGTTTGGGTACAAACTCTGAGGCAGACACTGAAGGCAAAGGAAGACGAGGCCTTGGTGGGAAGGGACCTTAAAGCCCATCCAGTGCCACCCCTGCCAAGGGCAGGGACACCTTCCACTGTCCCAGGCTGCTCCAAGCCCCAGTGTCCAGCCTGGCCTTGGACACTGCCAGGGATCCAGGGGCAGCCACAGCTGCTCTGGGCACCCTGTGCCAGGGCCTACCCACCCTCACACGGAAGGATTTCTGCCGTGTATCTACTCTGAACTGAAGTTTAAGTATCTAAGCTCAAGTTTAGTTATTGCTGAGCCTCTGCTGAAGATAACTGTGACACCATAGTAGGAGAGAAAGGAAACAGGCCTGTAGAACAAACCACAGGCGAGTAACAAACTGAAATGATGTGGCCAAAAACAGAAAAGAAACCTCAGTCACCAAAAACTCCAGTCTATTCCTACATCCTCACCCAGGGGGACTCCAAACACGACACTGCAACTCATGCTCCTCCCAGCTCCACACACACATTGCTGGGACCTCTTGCAAGCTGCTCGAGCTCTCTCCACGTGCCAAATCTGCCCATGGCAGAGGTGCTGCTTTCCTGGCTCAGCTCCCAAGACTCAACTCTCAGTATTTCCGTCCTCAATACTGTAAATTTCTGGTGATCTGGAGCAAAGATTTCTGGCTTGCTGTGTGGCTTCTCACACAGAACCTGACCCCAGGGGCTCAGTCTCACTCTCTCCGTGTTTGACACAAGTCATAAAGCAAGAACTGCAAAGACATTTCGAGGCAGTATCAGGGGCCTGAGACAGCTTTTGAGATCAAAGTTGAAATCTACTGTTTTCTTTCATTGCTGTTAAACTGTACTGGAGTCCTGGGGGCACTTTTGGGCGCCACAATATAAAAAAGATAAAAAGCTGACAGCATCCAAAGAAGGGACATGGGGATGGGGAAGGGTGTGGAAGGACCATGAAAGAGCTGCTGAGGGTACTGGGTTTGTTCTGGTAGAGAAGTGTGAGGCCAGAACACATCGGGGCCTACAGCTCTGATCTCCGCTCCCTGGGACACAGACAGGACCCAGGGAGCAGCTGGAGCTGGGCCAGGGCAGGCTCACGCTGAGATCAGGGAAAGGCTCTTCCCCCAGAGGCTGCTGGGCACTGCCCAGGCTCCCCAGGGAATGGGCATGGCCCCGAGGCTGCCAGAGCTCCAGGAGCGTTTGGACAGCGATGCCAGGGATGCCCAGGCTGGGGTTGTTGGGGGGTCTGGGCAGGGACGGGGGTGGGACTGGGTGATCCCTGTGGGTCCCTTCCAGCTCAGGATATTCCAGGATTGTCTCAATCCCAAACAGGGGAGAGCCTGCTCTCACACAGAGCTGCAAACACACTGTGCAGAAGGCAGCAAATGACAACAATTGACATTGATACATTAATAAAGCCAAGATATTAAGCAAGCCAAAAGATAAATTTTCCCTTTTGCTCCTGACCAACAAGACCTGTCCCAGTCTCAGCACAGCCACTAAGCAACTCCAGTGTGACACCGGGACTGTCTCACACCTCGAGGCTGACACACAACAGCAGCACAGCGCCGGGAGTTTAATCACGTTTCCCTCATTAGAGGAGACAATTAAATGACCATTCAGGTGCACAACCACTCCTGCAGAGCACTTCACTAGACCCCGTTTTGCAGTAACTCCCCCAGGCTGCAAAGCCCCATTTGCCAGGGACCTGAGAGAAGAATTCGGTAGTTTTAAAGGAATGTCAGGAACTAGGAATACACCTGAGAGGAGTTCAGTAGCTGGGAGGGAGCCCAGGTGACAAATGAACACACAGGCCCCAGCAGAAGCAGTTCATTCCAAAGAGTGGCACTGACGAAGGGCCTGGGCAGTCCCACAGGGGCAGGTGGGCACCTGGCTGCCAGCACTGGGAACACAGGAATGCTTCAAAGCACCGGCACTCCTGAGAAAATGACCAAACAAGGCCGTAATAAGGCGAGAGATGAGCTGGGGGGGGGGGAGTGGGTCCCACACCTGCCCCTTTTCCCTTTCCACTGTACAGCATCTGCCCAGGCTGTGAGCGAGCTTTGGCACAAGCACTCAGTTCTCCCCCAAAATCCACTGAACCACTTGCTCATCTCCCGAAGAGAATCACAGGCACAGCACTGAATGCACCGGATACCTGGCTTACACCTCTCAACACTTTCTCGCTTCGTTTTGCTCATTGAAAAATGGCAAAAAAGGAAAAAAGTCAGCCCAGAGCCCAGGAACGTTAAACGACTTTTACAAAGTCCAACACAACCCCCGCAAGGATGAGGCTTTACGTAACAGCCGCCCGCTCACTCCGGGACGGGATTGTGTCCGGACCCGCGACTCTTCCCTCCTTCACCTTCGGCAGCAGCCGCCCGAAGTCAATTCCCCGAGCACGGCAGCCCCGCGAAGCCGCCCAGAGCCGCTGGCCGCCCCCAGAGCCCCGCAGCCCGTGCCGGTGCCGGCCCGCTCCATCCCGGAGCGGCTCCGGCGCCAAACCGGGAGAGCAAAGGGGAAGGAACAAAGCCCTGACAAAGCCAATGACCGGAACAGGATTCAACCCATCAGCGGGGAGGGCAGCACAGCGGCCCCGCCGGCCCCGAGTCCCCGTTCCAGGGAATGCCCCGGGTTGCGCTGCCCGGGGAGGGACCCCCGCCCTCCCGGGGTGTCCCCCACCGCGGGGCGCGAGCGCGGGGAAAGCTGCGGGTCCCGGCGGGAGCTGCGCCCGCAGCGGCCGATGCCGCCCTCGGGCCCGCCGCTGCCGCCCAGGGGGCGGCCGGGATGTCCCGGGAGTGCCCGGGGCGGGGACGGCGTGGCCCCGGCGCCGGCGGGAGGCCAGGCCCGGCCGTGCTCACCTGCGCTGGCCGCTCCGCTAGGCCCGGACTATCTCTTGGCTGCCGCCACCGGCGAACGATGGAGGAGCCGAGGAGCCGCCGGCGAGTCACGAAGCGCCGGGGGGCGCGGCCCGGGGGAGGGAGGGGAGGGCAGCTGCCAAGCGGGCGGCCGATCCGGAGGCGTCCCGGCGGTCCATGGCGGGCCGGCGCCGGGCTGGCGGCTCGCAGGGCTCGGGCAGGGCTGCGGCTTGGCCGGGGCTGCGCTGGGCCTGGGCCCGGTCCCGATCCCGACCCCGATCCCGGCCCGGTCCCGCCTGGCGCTTCCCGGCGGCCCCCGCCCCGATTACGTGACGCGCGGGGAACCACGTGACCCCGGCGGAGCGCGCGCGTAGGGGGCGTGGCGCGGGTCAGGCCCCGCCTCCCCGCGGGACAGACCGGGAAACACCGGGACCCAGCGGAACATGTTGATTATTATGCGGGTAATGACCACGGGTGCAGCAAAGAGGAGCAGGGTAACGGAGAACATGGAGATGAGAGCCACCCGGCAGTGCTCCTGCTCGTGTGACGGGCACAGGGAAGCCACTGTGGGAATGAGAATGATGGGAACGAAGAAGGTCAAGCATTGAGCACCCCACAGCACCCACATCATGGGATTGGGAAGGTCACAGCGGCAGCAGAGCTTGCAGAGCTTTTCCATGTCCTTTTTGGCACTGATGGCTGTCATCCAGAAGAGCACCCAGTAAGTAGCAGGAGAACGCTGACACCAGGTAAAGGAATCTCACGTACATCAGGGGCATGACAGGAGAGCAGGACACATCTTCCAGCAGGAAGAGCAGGGCAGAGGGGACCGCAATGAGGAGGAAGATGAAGTCAGTGACAGCCAGGCTAAAGATGCCGGCAGTACGCCCTTTCCATCTGAGGAGGCAGAAGAGCCCCGTTCCCGGCCAGCGCACAGAGACAGATGAGCAGTGTCACACTGTGTATGGCCATGTCGGTGACATCTATTTCACATGGATCATCTCCTTTGGTGGGTGAGGCAGAAGGTGGGGACACGGAGCTCACCACCATGGATGGATGCTGGGCAGGCGGTGGGATGTGGCCCCGGCTGTGGTCAGAGTGGATGGGCAGTCAGTGCTTGGAGAATCCAGGGATGGACCAAGCGGCTCCTCAGCAGCTCCCTGCAGCGGGAAGGGTT
Source organism: Coloeus monedula (assembly GCF_965178545.1). Taxonomy (NCBI): domain Eukaryota; kingdom Metazoa; phylum Chordata; class Aves; order Passeriformes; family Corvidae; genus Coloeus; species Coloeus monedula. Next base: position 217,003 of record NW_028120744.1, on the reverse strand, counting down.
TGGTGGAGAGAAGTGAGATGTGCAGGGGAGCAGGGTGGTGGGAATGGTGGGGTGGGAGAGGGAGGAGGGAGGGTTGGGCTGTTCAGCAGGGGATTGAGAAATAACATAGAGAATAAACATTTTCAGCTCCCCGATGTTGCTGAAAGACCAAGTAGTGAAAAAGATTAAAGGATTTAAATGTGTGCACACAGGGCAAGAAATTGAGGCTGGAGCCGGTGCTGGAACAGATCAGGAGGCCTGCAGTGGTTCTGGGGCAGTTCTGTCACAAGAAGCAACAGTGCACGCCCAGAAAAATAGCTCAAGGCAAGGTCACCTTTAATACTGAAGCATTCAGTGAATATGACCAGCAGGGACCCCTCTTAATGAATCTGCAGGACCATCAAAAGACTTCCAGGAGGAGGTGAATGCATGGAAATTCCTTCTAGGAAAGTGATTTTTGTGTATTAGATAGGAAACAGATTTTAATGACAATGTGTGTTTTCAGTGGATAAAACCCCGCCCACCCCGCCGCCCGCAGGTGCTGTTGCCGTGGCGGCCGCTGGAATGCGGCCCGGGCGCATCCCCAAGGGAAAAGGAGGCACAAAATGAGGAACTGGGAAGTAAAAGGGGAAGGCTGCACAGCGCCCGCGGCGCCCCGAGAGCGAGGAGCAGCCCCCGCTCCTCTGAGGGCCCATCTCTGCCCCCTGTCCATGTGCCGTGCCCGGGGAAGAGCAGAGTCTGGGATCAAAGAACCACCCAGTCTCCCACAGCAAGGAAAGCCCGGCACCCCGGTGTTTCAGGGGCACACCAAGGGCTGTGCAGGGCAGGGAAGGACCAGCAGGACCTTTCTCCTCCTCAGCCCCTGCTCCAAGGCGCAGCAGCCCCAGGTGTGAGCGGCCAGGATGAGGAGGGGGCGGCTCCTGCCAGAGGCCGTTCTCCGAGGGTTCCCCGGGCACAGCTGTGCAGGGAGCTGCTGGTCCAGAGGGGCAATGGGGGCATCCCGAGTGTCCCTCCAGGGACAATGGTCAGAGCATCCGGCAGGAGCTGGGGAGCAGCCGGAGGCACCTGGGCACAGAGCACTGCTCCCAGAAAATGCCCAGGGAAAACCCCTCGTGCCAAGGGGCAGCACCTGAGCAGGCAGGGCAGCATGTGGGGTCCCAGGGAAACATTCCACTTTCCCCTTTCATCTTGGCAGCTCTTCCCCAGTGCCCCCAGAAAAAAAGGGGGGTTATGAGGAGAAAAGGGATTTAAACAGAGGGAAAAAACGTCCTTTTCCATAATTGTCTGTGTTGAAATTGAGGGGGAATCCCCTTCCTCTGCAATTTTAAGGGTATCAGTTGAAGGAAACCCTGCCTTTTCCATTCTCTTAGGGGTATCACTTGACAGGGAATCCCCATTTTCCATTATTCTCCAGTTTAAATAGAAGGGGAAAACCTTGACAATGCTGTTTTATTGGTTTGAATTAAGCATAACTCCCCCATTTTCATCATCCCAAGGTTTAAATTGAGGGAAAAACCCGGTTGTCCCTCCTTTATAAGGGTTTGAATTGAGGGAGAAATCCCCCTTTTTCCATCACTGGAGAGACCTGAAGTAAGGAAAACCCCTCTTTTTCCAGTATTTTCGGGGATTCAGAGGAGAGAACCCATTTATTGCTATGGCATCTATTTAAGTAGAGACAAACACTCCCTAGTCTCTCATTTGAAGGGGTTCAATTGAAAGAAGCTCCCCCTTTTTCAGCATTTTAAGAATTTAAATCTGTACCTCAGGGCACTTCTAGCTGGGTAGTGGTACCCAATCTCTCACAAGGGAGCGAGCCCAGCACTCACAAAACCCTCCTGCTGCCAGAGAGCCCATTATTTTTTCAGTTTTATTTATAATGAATACAGCCCTAATTAGAGACCCCAACAGGAGTTACACCATGTATATTACTACTATTCTTCTCCACCCTCCATATTCCTGTGACTCAATAGTCACTAATGAACAATTACAGAACTTAACAAGGAAGAATGCAACTCATCTGTCTACGCTGCCAAAACAAGGAGTGTTTTTACCCTTTCAGTGGATGCAGCTGTAGTAAAACAGAAGGCATCTACAGAGCCCTTCACTCACCTGGAATTTAAGGCAGAGCAGCCAAACAGCTGCAGCTCCTCCCAGTGCTTTTATCCCTTATGGTAAAATTGCCTCCTCCCTTTTCCCCGGGCATGGTGGGAAAGAGAGGCGGGCCCGGCCAGGGGTATATTAACCCCAGCCCAGGGTAAAAGAGGCCCATTCCTGTTGTGGGGTTAGTGGGGGTGAGGGTGTCTTCTTATTTCCATGAAGGGGGGGGGGGGTCTTTCGGGTTTTTTCAGCTTTCTTTCAGCAGGTATTTTTGGCATCTAAAGCAATAGAGGCTTTGAAGACACTGTAAAGAAGATAGCATTGAGTCCGTAGTTCATGATTTTTGGATTGAGTGTTCAGGGTTGATAAGGTGCTTGGTACTTTTTGTAATTTTTTTTTCCCCTTGTTTTTCTTAGAAGCATTGCAACTTGCTGAAATTCCAGATTGTGTCAAGTATGACACTTCAAATTTGTTCAGCAGATTCATTGTGCTGCAAGAGGGAGCTACCCTGGGTCAGAGATGACATTGGAGATGGAGGCTTCTGATAGGTAAGTTAAAGACTGCAAGTATGAGTGGGAGCGGGAGCAGGGTCCCAGTTAGCAGCTGACTTGTTGGGATTTGGCTTGTATGCCACTACACTGGTGCATTGATTTTGGTTTTCTTTGTCACAGCTGACTAAGAGGCCAACCTGGGGATCCCAGTGCCTTTGGAGATGGCTGAGGTGGACTCCTTTGCATCCAGTGTGGATTCACATCACTGGTCATCTGAAAGCTAAGTTGGGGGCTGGGGCCCGGAGAAGGGATGATAGCAGGATAGTGGGTTGGAAATTGCTGGGAGAGATTTAAAAAGTAGTGTAGGGGAAAGGGATGCTCTCCAAGGGCCTTCTTAGGTAAGCTAAAGGGAGTAGCCCTACTTTTGACTGCAACTGTAGGGTGTGCAGCGCAGAGCAGTTCCAGTGTGTGTTGTCTTGTCCGGTGTGTGTTCTGTGTCTTTGGCTTCCCTTGGATCAGATCTCTCTGCCTTTTATCCTTAAGGGGCTTGTCATAAGCATTGGCCATCATCTCTAGCTTCTTGAACTTTCGTACTTCTTGGTAGGATGCCAATATCACTTGTTCTTTTACCAGTGGGCTTGGCCACATCTTGGAATCACATCTTGAAAGCATTGAGTCGGATCTCTTTGGAGGCCTTGTTCCCGGCTGTACTGCCATCCATCCTTTCCAGCCGTGAGCTGTAATGTCCTGGGGCTTGTAAGATTGTCAGGATATGGGAGCATTCTAAATGTGGCCTTGTCTCTCACAGCCATCTTGATCATTGTGACTGACAGTTCTTAGAACAGGTCACTGTTCCAGTCTTTTCTTCTGCTCCTTAGAGCCCCCTTCATCCACCAATGCCATACTATTGGTTGTTTCTTTTGGCGTCATCTCTGTCCTTGCCATCGTTCTTCTTGCCGAGAGGTTTTTTTATCATCTTCATATCACGCTGCTTGTAGTATAATGTGTTGTTTGAGTTTGTGTCTAGCCTGGAATTGCTCTGCCCTGTAGAGTAGTCCTGGTGGGGGGATAGGTGGAGAAGAAAGGAGACTTTACAGGGAGCCTTTTGCTTTGCTCAGCCACCTGAGCCACGCCTCGGATGGAGTGACTGTGGCCAGTCTGTGTGGTGTTCAGTGGAGACGTGGGAGTGGTGCAGTGGTGTCTTGCAGTTTCATAGTAGTTTGTCCTAAGGCCCACTGCTGTGGGATCCTAGGCAGTTTGCTTTGAGGAATGAGAACTTGGGAAAGGCTAAGCTGGGTAACTTTGACAAATAATTCTTTTGCAGAGGGAGAGCATGTAAACCTGATGTGAACAGAGGAGCACAGCAACGAGGTGGGTCAGTGCCTGAAGTCCAAGCTACGGCCTGACTTTGGGCTCTATGTTTACCTCACTGTTTGGATTTTCATTTTGAAGATGCGAGGCACTTGGCACAGCAGGGTATTGGCACCGGGGGGACCATGAGCTGGATGAGTATTGATTCAAGCACAGAACTGGCTGCTACTGGAGTTGTTGTATTAGTGATGAAACTATAAGCCTTTGATTTTTTTTTTTTTTGTGTTTTACAGGTGGTCTGCAGCATTCAAATCGCTACTCCAACATGACAGACACCCTTGCAGAAAGAGGTCACAGTCGAGCACTTTCAGGTGGAACCTACCTTGGCAATGCAACACTTTTGGACGCTACATGGGCATGTGCCTTTCCATTTTGTTTTGCCCCTTCTCCCCTGGGAAGGTTGGTCATCATTCAGCTTTTCAGGGGTGGTGTTTCATTTTGGTTATGTTGCAGGGCTGTTCTTTCTCTTTATTTTTAGGAAGTAAACCTGGATATCAGCAATCAAGGTCAAGTGAGTGAGGTAAGCAGTGACCAGTACCAGTGACCAGGTATTGCTTGGGTGCGAAATTCTGGGGCAGCTCAAAGCATGCATTGTCTAAGCATCCATTTGTGTGTTTTAGGTGGCCCACTTGTATTATGCCTGCAGGGGCTGAACCCCCTCATGGACCAGCTGATGGAGCCAGTTTATCACCCTTGAGCTGCCCCTGTGAGCCTTCCAGAAGTATTACAGGGCTCTGCAATGAAGCCTGTACCTTTTCTGTTTGAAGGTGCCATCTGGGCAGCTTTTGGCAATGGCTGAGGAGTTGTGGCGAGTCGGGGAGGGAGGGAGGAGCGAGGGTCCACTCAAGTTTCAGCAATGCCACATCACCTTGTCTCCCCTTAACCCAGGGATACCCTGCGACGGCGGCGTCGGAGTGCGGCCCCAGCGTGTGAGCCGAGGACCGGGGCGTTCTCAGGAGCCGGTGAGTAGTGGAATTGTTGGGTTTTGGCTGATGTGCTGCTGAGTTCAGGCACTGATGTTTGGTTTTCTTTATTGCAGTAGACTAAGAGAGAAGAGCCCTCTGAGGGCAGGAACTTCCCAGATGATGAGGCGGCCTTCTTTTGCACCTGATGAGGATTTGCATCCCTGGATATCTGAGAGCTAAGTCGAGGGCTACACCTCAGGGAGGGGGATGAGAGTGGGGTGCTGGGTCAGGACTTGGTGGGAGGGATTTTTGAATTAGCTTTGGAGATGGGGATGTCCACGAGAGGGGCCCTTAGGCCACGTAAAGGGCAAGTCTCGCTTTTGATCACAATGCTGAGGTGTGCAGGGCAGAGCAGTCCCGGTGTGTGTTGTGTCACTTGTCTATTGTGTGTTCTGTGTCTCTATTGTGGGCATCTTGTGTCACATGTCTTTTGCCTTACCCCTTTGAGGGGCTTATCGGAAATGCTGGGCATCATCCTTAGCAGCTCCTTTGCGTTCCTTGGCCCGACGCTGGTACCCTTGAACCTTTGACTTGCAGGCTCGGACATGCATCGGAATCGCATCTCTCTTTAGCACAATTGAGTCAGACACCTTTTACAGTCTTGTTCTGAGCTGTATTGACAGCTGTGCACTGCAACAATCCCTTATAACAGATTAGGACTTGGGAGAATGCGAGGATAGGTAGAGGATTCCAACCGTACGATTCTCGGGCGTCCATCTTTGTGGTTCTTGGCATAAGTCCTTCTGTTAGGGTCTTTTTCTGCCAGAGCTCTTTGAGCCTTATCGGCCTCATCTAGGTCATGTCATTGGTAATTCTTCTTGCTGAGACTTTCCTCTCCTTGTTGCATCCCCTTGTTTGTCATCTCCTGTGTCACAGGTGTCTGTGTGTTTGGCCTGGGGCTGCTTTGCCCTGCTACATAGTCTGGGTGTAGGTGTAATAGGATAAGTCCTAGGGACTTGACACTTGTAATGTAGGGATTAGTTGGACTCAAGATGGTATTTCTAGATTGACACAAGATGTCTGGAGCTGCTAAGTTCTGATGCAGCACTTTGACTTTTGTCATAACTTTCTTTCAGATGCAGATGGATTGAATCTGTGGCAGAGTGCCCCATACCAGGTGAGGTGGTTCCCACAGGAAGGTCAGTCACCGTTTGTCTTTGCAGGGCAAGTGTAAATGGTGCCTGTGTTACAGCTTTGTTCTTCATCTTTATTTGTAGGAAGTAATGCTGAAGATCAGTGGTCAAGGTCGATGGAGCGAGGTGAGCGGTGACTGGTGGCCAGAATGAGTTGTTACTGCTTGGGTATCAGTTTCTGGTGCAGCTCTAAGCATCTGTTTTTGTTTATGCATTTTAGGTGGTCCCGGCCCTGGGATGCTGGAGGCCAGGTGGGTGCAAGCTTAAGCTATAGGTGTGGTGTACTTCAGTTGGAGCAGGGAGGCTGTGGTTTCAGTCTCTCAGCATGTTTTTTTGCTTTGCTTCTCTGCAGGTGCTGCTGCTGCCCTGGGCATGCCAAGGGACAGAGGCGAGCAGGTGAGTTGGCATTTAGGTGGGGCGACTGATAGGTGAGAGGTACGTGGCAGCATGCGAAGCGTGTCCCTTTTCGCTTTGCAGGTATCGTCCGGGCCACCTCTGGAGTCAGATGGAGATTTGAGGTGAGCCTGGGCCAGTGGTGCAGAGGGAGCCCGTGCATTTATTCTTCTGGAGGGCAACAGTCGCAGTTTCTGTTTTGTTGTCTTAGGTACTACAAGTAGGTGCAGAGCCTAAGTTTGGAAATGGCCGGTGAGCGATGAGCCTCGGCAGTTATGAGGGAGAGGGGCATTGTGCAAGGGGTCACTTCTGGGATGTGTCATCACAGTCTGAATTTTGTCATTATTCTCTATCTTTTGTAGCTGCCCAAGTGGGCTGTGGGCCATGTATTGACATCCACGGTGCTGAAGCATTCTTTTCTGTCGAGGATGGATTTTGTCTGCTGGTCTTTGGAGAGCTAAGTGTGGGGACTGTTGGTTGGGAGAAGGCAAAAACCTTTGGAATCACAGGAGGCCATTTGAAGTTAGCTTAGAGGAGAGGGCTGTAGTAGGCCGGGCCCCTTGGAGTTAAGGGAGAGAGGGTTTCTCTTCAGCATCACTCGAGCCTTTGCCGGGCCGGGCAGTTCCAACCCATCTCCATGTTCTTGTGAGCTTCGCATCATTGGATTTTGAGTCTCGATGTCATTGTCCATCTTTTCACCTGAGGAGCCTGCCTTCAGGTCTGGCATGATTGCCACGGTCTAAAGTTTGCCTACTCTTCAGTGTAGCCACGCTTTGGAGCACTTTTGAACATAGCACGCAGGCACCTTGCATCTTGGCCATTTGTTGGTCGGTCATGTTTTGTGATGTCACTTCAGCCTTTGGCGGCAGAATCATTCTCTAGGGATCCCTTTGTATCAGCTGGCAGTCGTTGCCTCCTTCTCTAGGCCTACTGCGCTTCTTGAGCATCCTCTTACCAGCTTTGGCACTAACTTCTCATAAGGAGTTTACATTTCACTGTCCCGTACTACTGCCATAGAGCCTTCTTTCCTTCGGCGTCATTGGCCTCTGACTCATCTTGCGCTAGGAATCTTGGTCCATCAAGTAAAATTGCTGGGCAGTTTCAGTTGATGTCTGTTATGTGGTCTGTGTCCGTTGTCTTCAGTGTCATAGGGCTTTGTGATGTCTCAATGCTTTACAGGCATCGTTATGGGCCATATTGGCAGCAGGAGCACTTGCATACTTTCCTGGATCGGGCTTATTCTGGCATCTTTATGGTTTTGCTTTTTGAGACCAGAAGAAGTACGCAAGGTGTTCCTATCCATCTTCCTTCTCAGTTTTGGTAGTATCTTTTTTTCATGTGCCATTCCCTTGGACTTCTATATGAAGTGTACTAGACCTTCCTCACTGCAGTAGTTTCGTAGCTTCCGTTGCCTCAAAGCATCCTGGTCTCAAGAATTTATCTTCTGAAGCGTTATCTCAAGTCTTCGTGTCATCTCTGCTTATATTTGATGCACTGTGTGTCCATGTGCTGCTTATGCTTGGAGCTGCCCTGCCCTGGCACATTCAGTCATGGCTAGTTTGAACAGTTTTAAACTCTCATCTCTTGTCTATGGGCTTTTGGGTAGAAAGCTTATGGGCCTGGTGTGGGGATAACTCCTATCTGTCAGCTACTTGCAGACTGCCTCATGCTGTCTTGCAGGTCCCCGAGGCAGATTTTGATCCCTATGGTCACTGATGCTACCAATTTTCCCAGGATCTACTGTTCCACATCAAGGAGCAGCAGATGGAAGAAGATGTTAAAGCATCTTCTTTAGGGGGGACTGTTTCTAGTAAGGGCCGCAGTCAGCGTGTAAGCTGAGGAAGGGGTGTCTGAGGGTGTGTCTGTCTGTGTGTGTGTTGACTGGCTCTAACCTTATGCATGTGTTGTTTCTTGCCTTTCAGGTTCTTCAGTTCATTTTAAAATTTAGAATACAAAAAACCCAGCTGGTCCTGCCCATGCTGTGGGGTCAGTCAGAGGGACACAGGGTTCCTCTTCTCCTCTGTGCTTGGATGAACTGCCTAGGGAATGCCATTTCTGACACCCCAGTCCTACCTGTGTCCTTTGGAAAAGGGCAGAGGTGAAGAGGCAACTGCCAGAGTTGCTTGGGGATGATGGAATTGTGGTGTTTGGCTGTGCCCAGAGGGGCAGGTTGGGCATTATTTGTGTGTCTGAGGACTGGGGAGCCGAGCTCTCAGTGCATTCCCAGCTCTCCCAGGGGCAGCAGCTGGTGCAGGGCTGGGTGACAGCCTCTGGTCGGGCTTGGGGCAGGCCCTGGCCCCGGCACAGACACGGGGTGGTTTGGGGACACTTGGGGAGCAATGGGAGGAAAATGAGGGATGGTGCTGGGCGGAGCGATCGGCCTGTGCTCGTGTCAGCGCAGCCGTGCAGGGCACTGGGATCTGGGTAAAACTCCAGCTCTCCTGGTGTTCAGGGATGCAAGGTCTGAGGGACTGGATTTACTTGGGCTTTCCAGGAACAAGGGGAAATGCGGTGCCAGAGCTGTGCCCCGTCAGGTTCTGTTTCCCTTTGGGGACAGGGAGTCTCTGGGCTGAGGTGAGATTGCTGTGTGAGTGGCAGGGAACAGGGAGCTCAGAATTGCAGGCACTGATGGAATAATTGTCTTAGGTCTGTTTGGTTTGTGTTTGTGAAAACTGGGATTTGGGCTGGAGAGGTGCTCTTGGGAACAAGGGATAGAGTACATTTGCTCCATGGTTGTGTAAGGAAGGACAGGGAAGGGGAGTATTTATAAACTGTTCTCAGTATTTCATGCAAATTTGGGGTGGAGCAGCGATGCAGGTGGGTGGGTTTGGCCTGGGCCTGTCAGGACTAACCACAAAGAATCCAACCAAGCCCCTGACCCCTCAAGGCATCTGTGAAACACTTCCACAGCAACCCAAGTCAGAAATCCAGTGATTATGGAGGTAAAATTATAGGTAATTGCCTATGATCCGTGGGGCATTTCCTTTGGAATTATCAATCAAGGCAGAGCATATCTTTCAGCTCTTTTCCTGATGTGCAGTTTCCTCTCTGGTTTAAATGAGTTTGTGTGCTCCTGTTAACAAGCAGTGTGTTTTCACCCTGAAATTTGGGGTGATAGTCTTTCTTTAGCGTTTTTCCCACAACTGAATAATCCCTTCCATGAATAGTTCATGTATTTCTACACAGCTGCTTTGGCCGTGGCTCAGAGAGAGAGAAGGGAAATGACTTTTTACAGGGGTGAAATTTCTCCAGGCAGGAGTGGGATGTTGTCTTGCTCCTCCCCAGAGCCCTGCAGGCGCATGGGAGTAGCTCAGTGCCAGCGCAGCTCTCTGAGAAATAACAACGCTTGCGAGGTTTGAGTGTTGATAACAACTCTCCTGTCTCCTGGTAGCAGTCCTAGGCAGAGGAGGGAAAAATGGAACTTGTGTTATTCATGGAAAACTTTCTGCTGTTTCTTGTGCAGAGTTTTAGATCTTTGTATGATTTGCTATCTGGTGTCTGTAGGAAGAGAATGACTTATTTTAGGTAAAAATTGAGATAATCAGTAATGGACAGGTAGGGAAAACTTTTGAACTAAACTCAAGGTGACCTGTAGTGGAGAGCATGAAGATTTTGAAGTAAACTATAGCAATCAGTTGTGCACAGGTAGGGAAACCTTTAGGGGTTAAATACAAGGTCATCTCTAGGTGAGGGAATGAACACTTTTTGAGGTAAACTGAGTGAATCAGTTGTGGAAGTATTAGTAAATTCTGGGGGTGAAACTTGATGTAACCTCCATGGTAGAAAATAAATCAATCTTTTGAGGTAAAAAGGAAGTAATCAGTGTTGGAGAGGCAGGGAGATTTTGAGAGTAAACTTGAGTCTGTAGTGCAGAGAACGAACATACTGAAGTTAAACGGAGGTAGTAACTTGCAGACAGGGAAAAAATGTGGGGGTCAAGTCTGAGGTAATCTCTAGGGGAGACAGCATTTTTGAGGTAAACTGAGGCAATCACTAGGTGAGAGGTTGGAAAAGTTTTGGGGGGTAGAAATTAAAATGACCTGTTGGGCAGAGAATGGACCTACTGAAGTGAAAATCAGGTAATAAGTAGTGGACAAGCAGCAATAATTTTGGAGGTGAAATCTGGGGTGAAGTGTGGCAGGGAGAGCGTACATCATGAGGTAAAGTGAGACAGTACTGGAAAGATAGTGAAATATTTCAGGGTAAAACTTGATGAAATCTCCAGGGTAGAAAGAGAGTATTTATAGGTCAAAAAGAGTAAATAGTTAGTGGGCAGGTAGGGAAAATACTGGGGGTAAAATCTGAGGTTATCTGTAGGGGGAGAGAATGAACATACTGAGGTAAAAATCAGGCAATGACTAGTGAATGTTAGGGAAATTTTGGGGGGTAAAACTGGAGCTAGTCTCCAGAGTAGTGAATGAATACTTTCTTGTAAAAAAGAAGAAAGCAGAAGTGGACAGACAGGGACAGCTTGGAGGGAAAATCTGGAGCAATCCCCAGGGAAGAGAATGAACAGCATGAGGTAAACTGAGGTAGTCACTTGCAGAGACACAGTGAAAATTTTGGGGATAGACACTGAGACATTCTTGAGGATAGAGAAAATTACTTTTTGGGGTAAAAATGGGATGATGGGTAGGGCAAAGCTTGTGGGAAAAACTTGAAATAATCTGTAGGAAAGAGCATGAGCATTTTGATGGAAAAATGAGATATTTTTCTTTACTTCCCTTTGGGATAACTTAATCTGCACTGTTCCATGAGCAATTCCTTTGCTTCTCCTGGAGAAAACCCCACGGCAGAGGCAGTCTGCAAAGGAGCCAAAATCGAGAGCAAAGGTTGGTTTGGGTTTGAGTACTTGAAATAACTTTTGAAAGAGAAGCAATAACCTTTTGCTGCTTCTTTCTTTCTTGCACATGCTGGGATTGCCTCTGTGGACATGTGCTGAGCTCTCCCTGCAGGGAACTGTCAGCCCTGAATGCCTGTGCAATAACTCAGAGCCTCAGCCATGAAGGGCCAGGCTGTGTTTAAAACAGCCCAAGGTGCCAGAGAGCTGGAGTCATTTCCTAGCAGGTAACTTGACTTGGAAGCTGCATTCTAAAATTTGTCCACATTTAATTGATGTCCCACATGGAGACACTTAAAGAAGCAGAGGTGGGGTGTCCCAGATTTTCCCAAGGCATGCACCCCTCCAAAAGCGTACCTTGAATCAGTAGATGTATTTCCCTTCTTGTGTGCTAAATCTTCCAGTGTGCATAGTCCCCCCATCAACTAAAGCCTACCCTGACATTCTTTTTCCTTGGACACATCTGGAAGAACCGTCTCCAGATATTATTTCCTTCTGCAAGGGCTCGTTCCTCGAGATGGAACTTTGGCGTTTTGCTTCTCCTTTCAGAGGAGCAGCAGAAGCGGTCGTTGCCAGGGGAACGGTGCAGGCGAGGGAGGGAGGGGGGGTAGGAGGTGGGGATCCTCTCGGAGGCCGATTCCTCCAGGACCGGGGGAGCAAAGGCGGAGGCTGCTGCCGGCACCGCCAAGGGCAGAGCAGCTCTTGGGGCCGGTACCAGAGGCTGGCGTGGAGCCTCTGCACGGGTCGGCAGCAGCCACGGCGCCAGGAGGCCGAGCTGCCGGTGAGCCCAGCGCGGCCCGCGGGGCCGAAGCCGGGTTCAATGGAGCCGCGGCAGAGAACGCAGCGGGGGCAGGGGCTGCTGGAACGGCCGCGGACATCGGGAGCGGGGCTGGGGCTGGGGCCGGGGCGGGGCCGGGGTGGGCCCCAAAAGCGGCGGGCTGGGCTGGTGTGGAGCGGAGAGCCGGGCTAGGGACGGGCACAGGGGCACCGAAAGCGGCGGGCTGGGCTACCGCTGGAGCCGCAGGGGCTGGAGGGGGCGGCGGGAACAGCGGGGCTACCGGCGGAGCCGCCGCCGCTGGGACAAGCGGTGGAGCCGCGGGCGGTGCCTGAGAGCCGGCACAGGCGCGACCTCGGGCTCCGGGAGCGGCGCTGCAGCTGCGAGCGGCGCCACAGGAGCCTGGGCTTGGGGCGAGACAGGCGGGAGTGGAGGGGGCGATGCTTCCAGGGGCTCCCAGCCCTTCTCTTTCTTGCTTTCCCTTTGCTCCTTTCCTTGGGTCTCGGACAACTTTAAAATTCTTATCCCCTTAGACTCTGTTTCCCACCCAGCATGAAGCGTACTTGCTTTCTTCTGTGTTAACGAGTTCTTTTGAATTTACCAATACTTGTAAAGCCTGACAGATCCAGACTTCAAGAGCCATGTCTGGGCCAGAAGACATGGTCAGATCTTATTTCCTTCTCGGCCCAACCAAACATACAAAACTGGATCATTTTGACTTTGCTCGTTTCCTTTGTACTTGGGTTTGTATTCCAGTTAGCCAGCATAACTCCCCAAGGGCTTTCCTGGGGTATTTCCACTGGCACGCCTCTATTCCCTTTTTTTATTCCCTGACTCTTGCTTACTAGTTTTATGTCCCATTTTCTCAGAATCTTATCTATCTTTCCCAGGCCTTTGTTTCCCACCTTTTTAATAAAAACCAACAAAACAACTCTTCAAACTTCACCACCTCTTTCCCGTTTCTTCTCCTAGAATACAACAGTTCCCTCCTCTTAATAAAATATGCCTCCTTCCAGAAAAGTTATATTTCAAGCTTTAGCATTTCTATCACATACATTCTCATTGCTCCTTTTTATTGTTCCAACTTCTCTTTCTCAAGCGTTATCAGTCACAACCACACAAGGCTTAGGTCCCTTTTAATTTCAAATTGTTAGCCGATGCTCACCCCTGGGCCCAAAATTCCAGGTTTCTTGAAGTAATCCTCAATTTGACAGAATTAAGCCTGGATTTCTTGAATTTTTTTTTTTTTTTTTTTTTTTTTTAAACTTTCAATCCAGCAGCCTCAAGCCCCAAATGTCTCGGATTTGTCCTCAATTTGGCAGAATTAAGCCTGGATTTCTTGAAATCTTTTAAACTCTCAATCCAGCAGTCTCAAAACCCAAATGTCTCGGAACTAACCCTCCATTTAGCAGGATTTTTGAACCCTCAATCCAGCAGTCTTAAACCCTAAATTTCTTGGATCCAATACTAGGAAATTCTTGACTCCCCTCCTTCAAGGACTCCAATCCCTTCCCTGAAAACCCGTCCCAGTTAACCCGGGGCTTCTCTCACTCCTTTTATCTTTGGCTTCGCCTCTTTACTGACTGCTTCCCTGGTGGCAGAGCAGAGCCGCAGCCTCAGAGGCTCCACACTCGCTTCGCAGCTCTGGGGTAACCAGCCCGTGTCTCATGCACACACTTTCATCCCCCTTATCCCCCCAAAAAGAGGAAAGAAAAAATACTCACTTTTCTCGGAGTCTTGGTGCACAAGATTTTACGTGTTTAATTACCATGGTACCTCAGGGAGCCTTTTCTTTCCTTTCTTGTTGCTTTGTCTCCTCTCTTGCCCTCCGGGTGTTTGACTGCAAACCCCCCTGACCCTGCCGGGAAACACAAAGCGAGGCCGCCAAAAGTGGGCGGGGGCACCCCCCTGCTCTGGGTTCCCCGGGAGATCCCAGAGCTGAGCCTTTATCCCCGTATGGGCCACCAAATTGTGAAAAACGAGGTTCGCTATTTGTAAAATTTGAAGGAAAGTTGAAGAAAAGGGACAATTAGGAGACAACAGCAAAAAGGGCGGTACGGCCGGGTGCTTCGGCAGAGAACCAAAGGCGCACCTGTACAGCCAAAAGATCCTCTTTAAAAGTACATAGCTTATTTTTATTCATCACCATCGTGCATCATTCATTAATTCTTTGGAGCTGCTGAGTATCATCTTATCAGTCTTATCTTTTTCCTTGGCTCCATTCCGTCTGCTTTCGGGTCCTTTTCTTCTGATAAGATTTTCCAGGAATGTGAAGACACCCCCCCCCCCCCCCCCCCCCCCATCCTTCCCAAACTGGGCACCCAAACTACAGACATTCTACAGCGTTACATTACAGAACCCAGGCAAAGCTTTTCTCACATTAAGGACCATGAAAAAACCAACATCACAATCCATTCCTAACACTGATGGAACATGCAAAAAGCCAACATCACAATCCCGTTCAGAACAGAGGGATCAGCGGTGATGCGGCCCTGCCCGCGGAGGGATCAGCGGTTATGCGCATGCGCAGGCGGAGTGATCCGCCAGGAGGGACTATTTGTGATGCGGTCCTGCCCGCGGAGGCATCACCGGTGATGCGCCCCCACGCGGAGTGATACGCCAAAAGGGACTATTTGTGATGCGGTCCTGCCCGCGGAGGCATCACCGGTGATGCGTCCCCGCCCACGCATGCGCACTGATCCGCGCGCCCCGGCCATCTGCGCACGCGGAAGGATCCGCGCACGCGCAGCTGCCAAAACGAGCTTCACTCTAGAATTTGAAGGAAAGTTGAAGAAAAGGGACCGTTTAAGAAAAGTTTAAGGAAATCAGGAGACAGCAGCACAAAGGGCGCTACGGCCGGGTGCTTCGCACAGAGACAAAGGCGCACCCAAACACCCAAAAGATCGCCTTTAACAGCGAGCTCCCGCAGCCAGCTCACAATCCCAGCCCGCCTTCCCGGGCAGGGTTTCTTTCGGACCTGGGCTGCATTTCCATCCCCCGCTCTGGGAGTCACCAGGTGCGTTAGGAGCGAGCCGATCCCGCTCCCTGAGACACAAGGGCTTGCTCGAGGAGACTGTTCCTGTTCCTCTCTTCCAGCCACTCTGCTCTCCCCAAAACACCCATTTCCTCGGAGCTCCTCTGAAACTGCATTTCCATGGACCCAGGGCTCCAGAAGCTGCAGAGTCGTGCAATGGGGTTTTTTTGGGAAGGGACCTTAAGCTCTTGCACTTCCACCTCTGTCATGAGAATTTCAGGGCTCTAAGACTCACAGAACCATTTGGGCTTGGAAGGACCTTCAAGCTCATCCAGTGCCAGCGCTGCCACGGGCAGGGACACCTCCCACTGTCCTGGGCTCTTCCCAGCCCCAATGTCCAGCCTGGCCTGGAACATTCCAGGGGATCCAGGAGCAGATCCCCCCTCTCTGGGCAGACAGAATGAGCTAAACCTGGCTATTCCTGAGGGAGTGATGGCAGCACAGCCGAGTCCTGCATCCCTGATTCCCACTGGGAATCTCCATGTCCTTCCTGCTGTGGGATCCAGGAGTTGCAGTAGGATTTTTGTGTTTTGTGCTGCATTCCCAGCACAGCAGAACCTGTCACCCTCGGAAACACGGCCAGCGTGACAAGTTTTTTGCTCCCTTTCTGCTTTGTTTTTGCTGTGTTTTGTTTCTCTCGACAGCTGGTTTAGAACTTCTGTGTTGCTGTTTAGACATCAAGCTTTGGGGCTGAGGTTTTTTATTCCCAGGTGCTTGCTGGCAGTAAAAATACACATCTGCAGTGTGTGCACGTGGCTTGGGCTGTGGATTCACAGTTCTGGGGCAAAAAGAAGTCCCTTCACATCTGTGCTGCTGGTGGTGTCCCCTGTGAGAAGTTTGGTGGCTTGTTTGTGGCTCTCTCAGTTGTTCCCTTTCACAGAGCCCGGCATTTCTCCCCTTTTCAGTTTCATCCTGCAGAGCTTCGTTCCTGCTGCCGCAGCGTGTTCTGAACCCTCCGCTCGCAGCCTGGGGGTGCCTTTTGTGCTGCTCCTCCGTGGGGCTGACTTGAGAGCGGAATCAAGGTTGGAAAAGACCTCGGAGATCACTGAGTGCAACCAGCACCACCACGGCCACCGCTGACCACGTCCGCCCATGCCACAGCCACAGGTGTTGGAGCACTCCCGGGGTGGGCACTCCAAACCTCCCTGGGCAGCTGTGCCAAGGCCGGAGCGCCCTTTCCATGGAGGAATTTCCCCAATATCCACCCTGAGCCTCCCCTGGCCCAGCCTGAGGCCGTTCCCTCTCCTCCTGTCCCTGTTCCCTGGGAGCAGAGCCCGACCCCCCCGGCTGCCCCCTCCTGTCAGGGACTTGTGCAGAGCCACAAGGTCCCCCCTGAGCCTCCTTTGCTCCAGCCTGAGCCCCTTTCCCAGCTCCCTCAGGAACTCTCCAGCCCCTTCCCAGCTCCGTTCCCTTCCCTGGACTGGCTCCAGCCCCTCCATGTCCCTCTTGTCCCAGAGCTGCCCCCAGCACTGGAGGTGCCCCAGCAGTGCCAGCACAGGGACGGGCACTGCCCCGGCCCTGCTGTCACCCCAAGGTGGCACAGCCCAGGTGCCCTTGGCTTTGCCCACCTGGGCACACCCAGCTCGTGTCCAGCTGCTGTCCCCAGCACCCCCAGGGCCTTTCCCAGTTTTCCAGCCCCTGTTCCCCCAGCCTGGAGTGTTCCACGGTGGCCCAGGTGCAGGAGGCGGCACCATCTCACTCCATGGTGGGATTTTTACATTCCTTTCATTTTGCCACTCCGAACGCTTATGCAGCTGCATCTGGGCTGGAAAAGTCACTTTTTTACTGGTGTAGCTACTCAGGAGATCTGTGATAACTCTGTTATCCAAGAACAGGGAAGGATGTGTGATGTCCAAGGCCCTGTGCCAGCAAATCCCAGTTTTTGTGGTGTCTGTTCTCCCCCAGCACAGTTTGATGAGATTTGTCCAAAACAGCTTTCCTGGGGAAGCTCTTCGTTGTGTGGTCATTAAGGGAGAAATGGAAACAATGCTGAGCATGCGCGGTGTTGTGGGAAGGGAAGCGCAGGAGCAGTGCTGTGCCTGGTTACGTCATGTGGTGTTGAAGGGCGGGGCGGAGCCGGGCAGCGCTGCGCATGCGCACTGGCTTTACCCGCCCGGTGCTGTTGCTCTGTGGGTACCGTCGGGCGCTGCCCGGGAGCGGCTTGGGAGCGCCGGGTTCGGTTCCCGGCTGCGGCAGCGGTGGGCGAGGGTTGTGGTGACAATGGAGGAGGGCGGCTGTTGCTGTGGCTGCAGCGGGGTGGAAAGTGAGCGGAGAACGGCGACGCAGCGTGTGCCGGGAAAAGACCCGAGGGGGGGCGGCCCCGGAGCAGAGCCGGGCGGGAGCGGGCGGCGGGGGCTGCGCGGGGTGAAGGCGGTCCCGGCGCGGGCGCGGAGCCGGGGAGGAGCTGCGGGGCTGGGGCTGGGGCCGGGGCCGGGGCTTGCGGGCGGCACGGCGGGACCTCCCTGCAGAGCCTTTCCTGGGAAACAAAACCTGGAGTTTGTCCCACCTCGGCCCCGTGGCAAGGGGCAGCGCAACCGAGGGGAGCAGCGCCTGAGCAGGGGCGGCAGTGTGCGGGCGCAGGGAAGACGCGGCTGGTGCTGGAGCGAGAACGTGCAGGTTTCTTACATTTAAATGAACGTGGAAAGCAGGGAGAGAGGTGGTATAAAAGCACCGGGTGCTCGGGCAGGTGAGACAGGACTCAGGGGAGGGAGTCGCTTTCCTGAGCTCCTGAAGTTCCACTTGACTCTCTCAGGAGCACTCGTGAGAAGTTTCCCATTTGGAGTTGGGCTCGAAAAAGAAGGAACTTGAAACTGCTTCTTCTGATAAATCCATAAGTATGGGAGGCCCTATGAAGCCCACGGGTGTAAGCAGCCAATAACTCCCACGAGTATTTTAACTACTAAAAATAGCAACTTTTATTTCTTCTGCACACAAACGACTTGGCTGTCCTGTGCAGGGTTCACTGAGGCTGTGAATTGCAATCCAGGGCATCTTCAGGCTCCTGGTGCTCGGGACTGTGGCGTTTGGTGTGCAGAAAAGATCCCAGGCTGTCCAGCTTGGGTGTGGATGTGCATTTCCACAGTTCCTCAGAGTGGGAAAAGGCCAAGAGGGTGATGGGAAGGCCTTTCTTCTAGGCCTGGGCATCCTCAAGACACCTCAAGGATGTTTTTTAAATGTTTGTTGTCTTTTGTTTCCCAGCCCAGGGCTGAGCTGGAGAACGGGTGGAGACAGTGGCAAGCGGGAGTCCCATGTTTACATCTGCCCTTGGATTCCAGTTTCTTCCAGTGGGTCTGTGCTGCCCGAAGTACAAAAGAAGGAGGTGTTGGAGTACCTGTTTGTTCACCTGTTGAGCTTGGAAGAGATGCTGAGTGTGAAATTCCAGGGGTGCCAGCTCCTTGCGAGCTGTTGGTTGCTCAGGAGATTGGGTCGGGGAAAGGGGGGGAGAGTCCGAGCACAGCACAGTGGTAGGAGCTGGATCTCAATCTAAGGCATCTCAAAGCCTGATAAGCTGGAAAGAAGACTTTGCTGTGTTAATGCACAATTACATTTTTGTGCAATTTTTTGAAATTAGGGCTGGGATCAGTCTGGGGAGGTTATCTGGCCCAATTCCCTGTGCCCTGCTTTGCCATGAGGAATGGATGCCTGACCTCTTTGCAGAGAGCTGCTGCTGCTAAAGATTTCTCAGTTTCTATAGTGAATTTATCCCAGTACTTTGCTGCTATAAAGAAATCTCCTCTTGCTGCCATTTCCCCTTATTACATTTAAGATCAGCTCCAGCTGAGTTAGAATTTAATCCCGACCTTTCCCCCCTTTTTTTTTTCCCAAGAGGCCTCAGCTATCTCGCTATTTCTTTCCTCTCTCACCCTCCAGGTCCTGTTTTTCAGACCTCGTTCTTTCCTTATAAAACCCTTGATAACCCATTCCCCACTTAAGGCTTTGTTGTATCCTTGTTTTGCTACCTTCTGGGTGCTATGGATGAAGGTCTGGCTTTGAGGAGCACACCCTGCTCCCTTTGCTCAAGGGATTGCAGTTATTCCAATCTCCTGCTGCTGAGGGCTTCCTTAGGCTCTTGCTGAAATGAAAAATATCCAGGAAGTTTTTCCTTTTTTGAGATTAGACTGGTTTCTGCAGGTCCTTGAGATGTGACCATGATGGTTAAAAACCCACAGTGCAAATGAAGGTTTCTCCTGTCTTCCCCCTTGCCCCCCACCTGCTCCATGCACAGTTCATTACTTTGTAATCACAACTGCTAAGGAAACCTTTCTAATCCTGTCAATTGGCAATGCAACTGCTTTTAAATTCTGGTTTAAAATAGGTTTTGAAGTCAGGCTCTGCCCTTGCTATTGATTTGAATTCTTGACTGAGTAAATTATTGGTGCTTAACAAGCCCTTTGTTGCTTTAAAGCCTTTCTCCAAGGGTCAGAGAATAACACTGACAGGGAGTGAAGGAGCGCTGCCCAGTAGTTGCTTAGAAACGGAGTGTGTTAAACCCGGTTTCTTTAAAAGCAGTTTTGAGTAAGTGAAATTCAGGCACTTGAATTACTTTGGGAAATGGTCCATTTAGGATAGATCCACACTGACAGAAGCTGTTTATCTGAGGTCAGTACATGCTTTGATCAGTGCAGGGCCTTCCCCTCAAGAAATGCATGAGCCAAGCCCAGCAAGGTAGAGGAAAAGACACAAGTTCAGCTTAGGGAGCTGCACAGGTGAAATCCCATGGATGTGCCTGGAGCATGGCCCTCCCCAGCAGCTTTTCTTACAGTTAAATTCTTTAAAAAGCTAAAAGCTGATGCTCAGTACTTTGGGATCTGGCTCAAAACTGTGGAGAGGATAAACTCCCTTACTGGAACTCAGGCAGTGGAGTGCTCACAAGCCAGCAACCACATTGCTTCTTGTTCAGCTTCAATTCAACGTTGGCTTTTTGTTGTTGTTTTGGTTGGTTGGCTGGTTTTAAAGTATTCCTAGAGATGCTACAAGTGGAAGAAGAGAACAGAAATAGAGTGGAGCACCACTGGCACAGTAACTGATATTTTACTGTTCCTCTTTTTCTTTTAAAAATTTATGTAGATAACATGAACTTTTAAACTCTGTGACTTGGGAGAAACACTCTTTTTTCTCCCTCTCTTTGGAAGAGATATGCAAGTCCTGAGCCGTTGGGCCAATGCTTGCTGCATTTTGTTTACGATTTTACAATCAAACAAGGGGCTGATAAGATTGACAAGGAAGATACAACTCAGGAGCTCACTAGGCAGCAGCCTCCAAACTCTTTGGGTGATGCAATAGAGTCTGAAGACTGTTTTCCAGTGCGAGATTAATCCATAATAACATGCTCACTGACATAAAAGTCACTTCTTATAAGCCACTTCTTATTCCCTGAAGTGCAGGAGCTGAGGTGTTTGACAAAGCCTTGGCAGAATGATGAAGTATGTCCCTGTCAGATTTCTCCTGCTAGCAAGAGCAATCCATCTTCTTTAAGGGTTTTGTTCCTTTGGGATTGTGTGTAGTTTAGAGGGAGAACAGTACCCAGAAGCATTAATTATTTAATCTGCACTGCTTTTTTCCTCGACGTGTGAGGTCTGAGTATTGTGCTGGGAAGTGGGGCCAATAAAATTTCTGGGAGTCAGACTTGGAGCTTGAAAGTTTTAGAATTAACACTGGAGACTCAGCTCTCTCTATGGTCAGAAGAGGGGGAGACACCTTCCTTCAGGATGTCTCTCCAGGGAATGCTTTTGCAAAGTTTTCTCTCGTAACGGCTGAAGTCTTGCCTCTCCCTGAAATTGCGGTGTAGGTCCCACTGGAGGCAGTAAATCTCTCAAATGTATGAGCTTGGGCCTACACACCTGCTAAGGTGTGACTAGAGGTGTGAGAGCTTTTGCAAATGAATTTGGAATAATGAGAATCATAGAACCACTGAGGTTGGAAAAGCCCTCTAAGGTCATCGAGTCCAACGTGTGCCCAATCCCTACCTTGTCACCCAGCCCAGAGCACTGAGTGCCATGTCCAGGTGTTCCTCGGACACCTCCAGGAACGGGGACTCCAAACCTCCCTGGGCAGCCCCTGCCAAGGCCTGACCACCCTTTCCAGGAAGAAAGTCCTCTTGATGTCCAACCCTGGTGCGGCTTGAGGCCGTTTCCTCTTGTCCTGTTCCTGGTTGCCTGGGAGAAGCAGCCAATCCTCACCTGGCTACACCCTCCTGTCAGGGAGTTGTAGAGAGCAAGGTCTTCTCTGGGCCTGTTCTTCTTAGGACTGGTATGGAATCACTATTTTGCATTAAAGGACAATAAGCAGATGTTTTGAAAAAATACTTTGAAATGTTTTTGCATTGCCCTGGAAATCTGCCAAGAAATGGAGTTGCTTACCAGGTTAGGTGTTCTTGCCTGCAGCTTCCCAGGGGCTGCTGGAGGTGGGATGAGGCTATTGCAGAGGAATTACAAGTACGTGGTTTCTCACTCAGGAGACTCTGGGTTTACTGTAGTTATGGGACTGGTTTTCCAGACTAGAGGAACCCCTTAAAGGACTGCAGAGGGAGGTGGAGATGGGATTTGGGGTTTGCATCCCCACCTCCTGAGCACACATGGGGTTAGATGCCCCTTGGCAGAGCTGTAAGGTGTAATGTGGGCAGCAGCTCCTCCTCTCTTTGGGGGCCTAAATTGAAACGCTCAGGAGCCAAATCACCTCTGAGCTGCTCTGTTGTGAGCAGGAGAGGAAGGGACACCTCCAAAGGCCACACAGCTCACTCATAGTCAGAAAAATCCTACTGCTGAACCTGGAACCCCCCCAAGGACGCCCGGGACCCCCCGGGCCCCTCTGTGATCCTCGACAATGCACCCCCCCATCATCAGACCATGCAGTGTCCCCCAGTGTTCTGCCAGTGGGAGCACTGGAAGAGATACTGGGAACACTGGGAGGGAACTGGGAGGAAACTTCCCACCACTCTCCAACGTGCAGCAGCCCCAAGTGCGACCAGTGAGGCGGAGGAAGTGCTCCTAGTGCCCCGCCCCCGCCCCCCCCCCAAAAAAAAAGTTGGGGGGGGTGCGGGGGGGAGTACGAGAAGAAAAAGGATTTAAATGGAGGAGAAAACAGTTTCTGTAACTGTGTTTGAACTTAGGAGGATCCCACTTCATCTACGATTTGGAAGGTCTCAATTGAAGGAACACACATTTTCATGATTTTGTATCTCAATTGGCAGGGAATCACCGTTTTCCATTATTTTTGTATCTAAATGGAAGAAGAAAGCCTTTATGGTGCTGTTTGATGGATTTGAATTGAGGGAAACCGCCCCATTTTCATCATCTTAAGGTTAAAATTGAGGGCAAAACACCACCGTCCCTGGTTTTAAAGGGCTTCCCTTGAGAAGAACCTCTTTATGTGCCATTATAAGAGTTCCATCGAGGGGGGACCCTCATTTGAAGGGACCTTCAGAGAGGAAAAATGTGTCCAAAAGACCCCAAAATGGTGTTTCTTGAGGGAAATTGAAGAGGGAGCTGCATTTCCCCTCATTTTAGGAGGCAAAATTGAGCAAAACTCCTCCTTGATTCACTTTTTATTTGGGTTTAAATTTAGGGGAGACCCTCCTTATGCATCAATTACGGGTCTAAATTGAGAGGGAACCTCCGTTTTCCCCTTGATTCAAGGCTTTGAAATGGCGACTAAAGGGAGTTTTCCCTTAATTCATTAAGAAATTGAAAAAGAACAGTAAAGATGAGCTGGCGCTGCCGGTTTGGACTCAATTTATCTGTCGGGATTGCAAACTCCGACAGACACCGAGCGCCGACGGACGCCCAGCAGTGACTGTGTCACGCCCCGACAGATCAAACAGGGGCTGGAAGCTCCATGGAGCAGCTCAGCGCCTGCTCCACTCTTGCCCCCCAAAGCCCGGGATGGACCGGCGGGTCTGGACACATCCCCATTGAGGAGGGGCAGAGCCGCTGCTCGGGGGCCCCGGGGGATCCTTTATCCCCCTCGTGCAGCTGCGAGCTGCCGAGGAAAAAGTCCTCGTTCCTAGGCTTGAACCCCTGCAGCTTTACCTCTCATTCTCTTGCTCTGATTTGTTTGACAAGAAATTCAATTTATTCCCCCCAGTCGTGTTTCTTGCTCCAGTGACCGGTGAGTGATCTGTCTAGGCCCTTTTCCCGATCCTCAAGTCTTTCCTGATGTGTTCTGTTCCCTGCCCAGGGTGAGGAGGAGAGGGACAGAGCGGTTTCGCTGGCACCAGGCACCTGACCAGGCCCAGCCCACCCCAATAATCCCTGCGATAATTCACGCCACCATTACCCAGGCGCGCGGCGGGTCCGGCTCCGCGGGCAGGCGGCTACAGTAGTTCAAAGTGGGCAAACTGGGACGGAGTGAGAGGAAGCAGGTGGTGCCGGTGGGTGAAATGTCTCTGCTGCGACCTGCCTGGGAAAGGAGGAGGGAGAACCTGGTGCAAAGTAAAGGGGAGAGAAAGAGGGACAAGGCTGGAGCTGTGGAAGGAAGCGGAGATGGCCAAGGGGCAGCTGAGCATTTTGCTTTCCAACTCTGTGGGGGGGAAAGAAAGCGCTGTCAAATCCATCCAGGAAAACAGAGGAGAAATAGCATGTGGTGGGAATCGCCGGCAATTTGGATTCAATATGTCTGTCTGAACTGCAAACGCCGACAGACACCGAGCACCGCTGGACGCCTGCTGGCGTTGCCGTGTGTCCTGCTCCGGCGGCAGCCCGCCTGTCGAGGCCCCCAGCAGCAGCTGCCCGGGGGCTGCGGATCGAGCAGCAGCCAATCGGAAGCGTCGCAGCGTCCGGCAGCCAATAGGAGCCCTGGCCACTCCGGCAGCCAATGGAAAGCGCCGTTACCTGAGGGACCAGGCACAGCTCGAAGCCCCTCACAGCTGCTTCGTTTTTTGGGACATTTGTGGAAAGCTCGGAGTTCTATTTTTTTTCTTTACCTTACCTCTTCCAGGACAGGAGGGATTCCGGCGCGGGGGATATCATGCCTCGGGCGCTTCTGGGCGATTTTGAGGCGGGGGGAGCCCACCGCGGCAGTGGCGGGAAAAGGGGGTGCGGAGTATAAAAGGGGGCGCCGGCGTCGCGGCCCCTCAGTCGGGGGGCGGCGGCGGCGGCGGCAGGAGCTCCGCGGGCTGGCCCGGATGCGGGGACGCCGCCCTGTGCGGCCGAAGGCGCCGGCCCTGAGGCGCGGAGAGAGCGGCGTGGCAGCCGCGCATCGGCTCCGTCATCGGCAGCGCCGCTTCGTGCCGGTAGGGAGCGGGAGAACGCGGCGGCGGGCGGCGGGTGGTGAGTGCCGTCGGCGAGACGGGGCTTGGGCCGCGTGCGGTGTGCGATCTCCCGAGAGCAGCGGGGAGGCCCCCGGGGAGCGGCGGCGGGCGGGGCGCTGTGGGAGCCGGCGCATGTCCCCGAATGAGGCGCCCGGCGCAACGCGCGAGGTGCCAATGAAATAAAATAGAAAACGGTAAAGTGCTATAGAGGAGCCGCACCTAGAGGGCTCTCGGCCCCTGCCCCGTGTCACTAAGGGAGCTGCACCGCGGGAGCGTCGGGGCAGCGCTGCTGGTTAAACAGAGCAGCACGGAAAGGCTGGGAAACGTGAGCGGAATAAAATATTGAGAATGGTCTAAGAAATACTCAAAAGGTACAGCAGCAGGAGTGGCCGCTGCGTGGGTTCACTAAAAGAGCTGCACCGCGGCACCTTTGGGGTGGTGTTGATGGTAAACGTGCGGCACGTAAAAGGACTGGAGGTGTGAGGGAAATAAAATATAGAGAAAGGTCTGAGAAATAATAACAACACCGCAGCAGGAGTAGCCACTTCCTCAGGATAAAATGAGCTGCACCGCGGCGCACCCGGAGCAGGGGCGCTGCTTCAAAGGTGTCACGGCAAAGGTCGAATCTGTGAAGGGTATAAAATAAAATGGTCGAAAATCCTTTAAAAGTACTGCAGCAGGAGTGGCTGCTGCCCCGTGTCACTAAAAGAGCTGCACCGCGGGAGCGTCGGGGCAGCGCTGCTGGTTAAACAGAGCAGCATGGGAAAGGCTGGGAAGTGTGAGCGCAATAAAATACTGACAATGGTCTAAGAAATATTGTAAAGGTACTGCAGCAGGAGTGGCCGCTGCCCCGCGTCACTAAAAGAGCTGCACCGCGGGACGGTCGGGGCAGCGCTGCTGGTTAAAAAGGGGTCCGGAAAGCGTGAGAGGTGTAAAGGGAATGAAATGCTGAGCATGGTAAAAGACGTACAATAAAGATACTGCTGCAGGAGTGGCCGCTGCCCCGCATCACTAAAAGAGCTGCACCGCGGGAGCGTCGGGGCAGCGCTGCTGGTTAAACAGAGCAGCACGGGAAAGGCTGGGAAGTGTGAGCGCAATAAAATACTGACAATGGTCTAAGAAATATTGTAAAGGTACTGCAGCAGGAGTGGCCGCTGCCCCGCGTCACTAAAAGAGCTGCACCGCGGGAGCGTCGGGGCAGCGCTGCTGGTTAAAAAGGGGCCCGGAAAGCGTGAGAGGTGTAAAGGGAATAAAATGCTGAGCATGGTAAACGAGGTACAATAAAGGTACTGCAGCAGGAGTGGCCGCTGCCCCGCGTCACTAAAAGAGCTGCACCGCGGGAGCGTCGGGGCAGCGCTGCTGGTTAAAAAGAGCAGCACGGGAAAGGCTGAGAGGTGTAAAGGGAATGAAATGCTGAGCATGGTAAACGAGGTACAATAAAGGTACAGCAGCAGTTGTGGCCGCTGCGTGGGTTCACTAAAACAGCTGCACCGCGGGACCTTTGGGGTGGTGCTGATGGTAAACGTGCGGCACGTAAAAGGACTGGAGGGGTGAGGGAAATAAAATATAGAGAAAGGTCTGAGAAATAATAACAACACCGCAGCAGGAGTAGCCACTTCCTCAGGATAAAATGAGCTGCACCGCGGCGCACGTGGGGCAGGGGCGCTGCTTCAAAGGTGTCACGGCAAAGGTCGCATCTGTGAAGGGTATAAAATAAAATGGTCGAAAATCCTTTAAAAGTACTGCAGCAGGAGTGGCTGCTGCCCCGTGTCACTAAAAGAGCTGCACCGCGGGAGCGTCGGGGCAGCGCTGCTGGTTAAAAAGGGCTCCGGAAAGCGTGAGAGGTGTAAAGGGAATGAAATGCTGAGCATGGTAAACGAGGTACAATAAAGGTACAGCAGCAGGTGTGGCCGCTGCCCCGCATCACTAAAAGAGCTGCACCTCGGGAACGTCGGGGCAGCGCTGCTGGTTAAAAAGAGCGGCACGGGAAAGGCTGAGAGGTGT
The DNA here is from genome assembly GCF_965178545.1 of Coloeus monedula. NCBI lineage: Eukaryota > Metazoa > Chordata > Aves > Passeriformes > Corvidae > Coloeus > Coloeus monedula. Next base: position 190,674 of record NW_028120744.1, on the reverse strand, counting down.
AAAGGGAATGAAATGCTGAGCATGGTAAACGAGGTACAATAAAGGTACTGCAGGAGGGGTGGCCGCTGCTCCTTGTCACTAGAAGAGCTTCTCCGAGGCGCCGGTGGGGCTGCGCCGTTCCCGCCTCGGGCGCTTCTGGGCGATTTTGAGGCGGGGGGAGCCCACCGCGGCAGTGGCGGGAAAAGGGGGTGCGGAGTATAAAAGGGGGCGCCGGCGTCGCGGCCCCTCAGTCGGGGGGCGGCGGCGGCGGCGGCAGGAGCTCCGCGGGCTGGCCCGGATGCGGGGACGCCGCCCTGTGCGGCCGAAGGCGCCGGCCCTGAGGCGCGGAGAGAGCGGCGTGGCAGCCGCGCATCGGCTCCGTCATCGGCAGCGCCGCTTCGTGCCGGTAGGGAGCGGGAGAACGCGGCGGCGGGCGGCGGGTGGTGAGTGCCGTCGGCGAGACGGGGCTTGGGCCGCGTGCGGTGTGCGATCTCCCGAGAGCAGCGGGGAGGCCCCCGGGGAGCGGCGGCGGGCGGGGCGCTGTGGGAGCCGGCGCATGTCCCCGAATGAGGCGCCCGGCGCAACGCGCGAGGTGCCAATGAAATAAAATAGAAAACGGTAAAGTGCTATAGAGGAGCCGCACCTAGAGGGCTCTCGGCCCCTGCCCCGTGTCACTAAGGGAGCTGCACCGCGGGAGCGTCGGGGCAGCGCTGCTGGTTAAACAGAGCAGCACGGGAAAGGCTGAGAAACGTCAGCGCAATAAAGTATTGACAATGGTCTAAGAAATATTGTAAAGGTACAGCAGCAGGAGTGGCCGCTGCCCCGCATCACTAAAAGAGCTGCACCGCGGGAGCGTCGGGGCAGCGCTGCTGGTTAAAAAGGGGTCCGGAAAGCGTGAGAGGTGTAAAGGGAATGAAATGCTGAGCATGGTAAACGAGGTACAATAAAGGTACAGCAGCAGGAGTGGCCGCTGCTCCGCATCACTAAAAGAGCTGCACCGCGGGAGCGTCGGGGCAGTGCTGCTGGTTAAAAAGGGGTCCGGAAAGCGTGAGAGGTGTAAAGGGAATAAAATGCTGAGCATGGTAAACGAGGTACAATAAAGGTACTGCAGCAGGAGTGGCCGCTGCTCCGCATCACTAAAAGAGCTGCACCGCGGGACCGTCGGGGCAGCGCTGCTGGTTAAAAAGAGCGGCACGGGAAAGGCTGAGAGGTGTAAAGGGAATAAAATGCTGAGCATGGTAAACGAGGTACAATAAAGGTACAGCAGCAGGAGTGGCCGCTGCCCCGCATCACTAAAAGAGCTGCACCGCGGGACGGTCGGGGCAGCGCTGCTGGTTAAAAAGGGGTCCGGAAAGCGTGAGAGGTGTAAAGGGAATAAAATGCTGAGCATGGTAAACGAGGTACAATAAAGGTACTGCAGCAGGAGTGGCCGCTGCCCCGTGTGACTAAAAGAGCTGCACCGCGGGAGCGTCGGGGCAGCGCTGCTGGTTAAAAAGGGGTCCGGAAAGCGTGAGAGGTGTAAAGGGAATAAAATGCTGAGCATGGTAAACGAGGTACAATAAAGGTACTGCAGCAGGAGTGGCCGCTGCCCCGTGTGACTAAAAGAGCTGCACCGCGGGAGCGTCGGGGCAGCGCTGCTGGTTAAAAAGAGCGGCACGGGAAAGGCTGAGAGGTGTAAAGGGAATGAAATGCTGAGCATGGTAAACGAGGTACAATAAAGGTACTGCAGCAGGAGTGGCCGCTGCCCCGCGTCACTAAAAGAGCTGCACCGCGGGAGCGTCGGGGCAGCGCTGCTGGTTAAAAAGAGCGGCACGGAAAGGCTGGGAAGTGTGAGCGCAATAAAATATTGACAATGGTTTAAGAAATACTGTAAAGGTACAGCAGCAGGAGTGGCCGCTGCCCCGCATCACTAAAAGAGCTGCACCGCGGGAGCGTCGGGGCAGCGCTGCTGGTTAAAAAGGGGTCCGGAAAGCGTGAGAGGTGTAAAGGGAATAAAATGCTGAGCATGGTAAACGAGGTACAATAAAGGTACAGCAGCAGGAGTGGCCGCTGCTCCGCGTCACTAAAAGAGCTGCACCGCGGGAGCGTCGGGGCAGCGCTGCTGGTTAAAAAGAGCGGCACGGGAAAGGCTGAGAGGTGTAAAGGGAATAAAATGCTGAGCATGGTAAACGAGGTACAAGAAAGGTACTGCAGCAGGTGTGGCCGCTGCCCCGCGTCACTAAAAGAGCTGCACCGCGGGAGCGTCGGGGCAGCGCTGCTGGTTAAAAAGAGCGGCACGGGAAAGGCTGAGAGGTGTAAAGGGAATGAAATGCTGAGCATGGTAAACGAGGTACAATAAAGATACTGCTGCAGGAGTGGCCGCTGCCCCGCATCACTAAAAGAGCTGCACCGCGGGAGCGTCGGGGCAGCGCTGCTGGTTAAAAAGAGCAGCACGGAAAGGCTGGGAAGTGTGAGCGGAATAACATATTGACAATGGTCTAAGAAATATTGAAAAGGTACTGCAGCAGGAGTGGCCGCTGCCCCGCATCACTAAAAGAGCTGCACCGCGGGACGGTCGGGGAAGCGCTGCTGGTTAAAAAGGGGTCCGGAAAGCGTGAGAGGTGTAAAGGGAATGAAATGCTGAGCATGGTAAACGAGGTACAATAAAGGTACTGCAGCAGGTGTGGCCGCTGCCCCGCATCACTAAAAGAGCTGCACCGCGGGAGCGTCGGGGCAGCGCTGCTGGTTAAAAAGAGCGGCACGGGAAAGCGTGAGAGGTGTAAAGGGAATAAAATGCTGAGCATGGTAAACGAGGTACAATAAAGGTACTTCAGGAGGGGTGGCCGCTGCTCCTTGTCACTAGAAGAGCTTCTCCGAGGCGCCGGTGGGGCTGCGCCGTTCCCGCCTCGGGCGCTTCTGGGCGATTTTGAGGCGGGGGGAGCCCACCGCGGCAGTGGCGGGAAAAGGGGGTGCGGAGTATAAAAGGGGGCGCCGGCGTCGCGGCCCCTCAGTCGGGGGGCGGCGGCGGCGGCGGCAGGAGCTCCGCGGGCTGGCCCGGATGCGGGGACGCCGCCCTGTGCGGCCGAAGGCGCCGGCCCTGAGGCGCGGAGAGAGCGGCGTGGCAGCCGCGCATCGGCTCCGTCATCGGCAGCGCCGCTTCGTGCCGGTAGGGAGCGGGAGAACGCGGCGGCGGGCGGCGGGTGGTGAGTGCCGTCGGCGAGACGGGGCTTGGGCCGCGTGCGGTGTGCGATCTCCCGAGAGCAGCGGGGAGGCCCCCGGGGAGCGGCGGCGGGCGGGGCGCTGTGGGAGCCGGCGCATGTCCCCGAATGAGGCGCCCGGCGCAACGCGCGAGGTGCCAATGAAATAAAATAGAAAACGGTAAAGTGCTATAGAGGAGCCGCACCTAGAGGGCTCTCGGCCCCTGCCCCGTGTCACTAAGGGAGCTGTACCGCGGGAGCGTCGGGGCAGCGCTGCTGGTTAAACAGAGCAGCACGGGAAAGGCTGAGAGGTGTAAAGGGAATAAAATGCTGAGCATGGTAAACGAGGTACAATAAAGGTACTGCAGCAGGTGTGGCCGCTGCCCCGTGTCACTAAAAGAGCTGCACCGCGGGAGCGTCGGGGCAGCGCTGCTGGTTAAACAGAGCAGCACGGGAAAGGCTGGGAAACGTCAGCGCAATAAAGTATTGACAATGGTCTAAGAAATATTGTAAAGGTACTGCAGCAGGAGTGGCCGCTGCCCCGCATCACTAAAAGAGCTGCACCGCGGGACGGTCGGGGCAGCGCTGCTGGTTAAAAAGGGGTCCGGAAAGCGTGAGAGGTGTAAAGGGAATAAAATGCTGAGCATGGTAAACGAGGTACAATAAAGGTACTGCAGCAGGAGTGGCCGCTGCCCCGTGTGACTAAAAGAGCTGCACCGCGGGAGCGTCGGGGCAGCGCTGCTGGTTAAAAAGAGCGGCACGGGAAAGGCTGAGAGGTGTAAAGGGAATGAAATGCTGAGCATGGTAAACGAGGTACAATAAAGGTACAGCAGCAGGAGTGGCCGCTGCTCCGCATCACTAAAAGAGCTGCACCGCGGGAGCGTCGGGGCAGCGCTGCTGGTTAAAAAGGAGTCCGGAAAGCTTGAGAGGTGTAAAGGGAATAAAATGCTGAGCATGGTAAACGAGGTACAATAAAGGTACAGCAGCAGGTGTGGCCGCTGCCCCGTGTGACTAAAAGAGCTGCACCGCGGGAGCGTCGGGGCAGCGCTGCTGGTTAAAAAGAGCGGCACGGGAAAGGCTGAGAGGTGTAAAGGGAATGAAATGCTGAGCATGGTAAACGAGGTACAATAAAGATACTGCTGCAGGAGTGGCCGCTGCCCCGCATCACTAAAAGAGCTGCACCGCGGGAGCGTCGGGGCAGCGCTGCTGGTTAAAAAGAGCAGCATGGGAAAGGCTGGGAAGTGTGAGCGGAATAAAATATTGACAATGGTCTAAGAAATACTGTAAAGGTACAGCAGCAGGAGTGGCCGCTGCCCCGCATCACTAAAAGAGCTGCACCGCGGGACGGTCGGGGCAGCGCTGCTGGTTAAAAAGGGGTCCGGAAAGCGTGAGAGGTGTAAAGGGAATAAAATGCTGAGCATGGTAAACGAGGTACAATAAAGGTACAGCAGCAGGAGTGGCCGCTGCTCCGCATCACTAAAAGAGCTGCACCGCGGGAGCGTCGGGGCAGCGCTGCTGGTTAAAAAGAGCAGCATGGGAAAGGCTGGGAAGTGTGATCGCAATAAAATATTGACAATGGTTTAAGAAATACTGTAAAGGTACAGCAGCAGGAGTGGTCGCTGCCCCGTGTGACTAAAAGAGCTGCACCTCGGGAGCGTCGGGGCAGCGCTGCTGGTTAAAAAGAGCGGCACGGGAAAGCGTGAGAGGTGTAAAGGGAATGAAATCCTGAGCATTGTAAACGAGGTACAATAAAGGTACTGCAGCAGGTGTGGCCGCTGCCCCGCGTCACTAAAAGAGCTGCACCGCGGGACGGTCGGGGCAGCGCTGCTGGCTAAAAAGGGGTCCGGAAAGCGTGAGAGGTGTAAAGGGAATGAAATGCTGAGCATGGTAAAAGAGGTACAATAAAGATACTGCTGCAGGAGTGGCCGCTGCCCCGTGTGACTAAAAGAGCTGCACCGCGGGAGCGTCGGGGCAGCGCTGCTGGTTAAAAAGGAGTCCGGAAAGCTTGAGAGGTGTAAAGGGAATAAAATGCTGAGCATGGTAAACGAGGTACAATAAAGGTACTGCAGCAGGTGTGGCCGCTGCCCCGTGTGACTAAAAGAGCTGCACCGCGGGACCGTCGGGGCAGCGCTGCTGGTTAAAAAGAGCGGCACGGGAAAGGCTGAGAGGTGTAAAGGGAATGAAATGCTGAGCATGGTAAACGAGGTACAATAAAGGTACAGCAGCAGGAGTGGCCGCTGCCCCGCGTCACTAAAAGAGCTGCACCGCGGGACCGTCGGGGCAGCGCTGCTGGTTAAAAAGGGGTCCGGAAAGCGTGAGAGGTGTAAAGGGAATAAAATGCTGAGCATGGTAAACGAGGTACAATAAAGGTACAGCAGCAGGAGTGGCCGCTGCTCCGCATCACTAAAAGAGCTGCACCGCGGGAGCGTCGGGGCAGCGCTGCTGGTTAAAAAGAGCGGCACTGGAAAGCGTGAGAGGTGTAAAGGGAATGAAATGCTGAGCGTGGTAAAAGAGGTACAATAAAGGTACAGCAGCAGGTGTGGCCGCTGCCCCGCATCACTAAAAGAGCTGCACCGCGGGAGCGTCGGGGCAGTGCTGGGGGTTAAAAAGGGGTCCGGAAAGCGTGAGAGGTGTAAAGGGAATAAAATGCTGAGCATGGTAAGCGAGGTACAATAAAGGTACAGCAGCAGGTGAGGGCGCTGCCCCGTGTCACTAAAAGAGCTGCACCGCGGGAGCGTCGGGGCAGCGCTGCTGGTTAAAATGAGCGGCACGGGAAAGGCTGAGAGGTGTAAAGGGAATGAAATGCTGAGCATGGTAAACGAGGTACAATAAAGGTACAGCAGCAGGTGTGGCCGCTGCCCCGCGTCACTAAAAGAGCTGCACCGCGGGACGGTCGGGGCAGCGCTGCTGGTTAAAAAGGGGTCCGGAAAGCGTGAGAGGTGTAAAGGGAATAAAATGCTGAGCATGGTAAACGAGGTACAATAAAGGTACTGCAGCAGGTGTGGCCGCTGCCCCGCATCACTAAAAGAGCTGCACCGCGGGAGCGTCGGGGCAGCGCTGCTGTTGAAAAAGAGCGGCACGGGAAAGGCTGAGAGGTGTAAAGGGAATGAAATGCTGAGCATGGTAAAAGAGGTACAATAAAGATACTGCAGCAGGAGTGGCCGCTGCCCCGCGTCACTAAAAGAGCTGCACCGCGGGACCGTCGGGGCAGCGCTGCTGGTTAAAAAGGGGTCCGGAAAGCGTGAGAGGTGTAAAGGGAATGAAATGCTGAGCATGGTAAACGAGGTACAATAAAGGTACAGCAGCAGGTGTGGCCGCTGCCCCGCGTCACTAAAAGAGCTGCACCGCGGGAGCGTCGGGGCAGCGCTGCTGGTTAAAAAGAGCGGCACGGGAAAGGCTGAGAGGTGTAAAGGGAATAAAATGCTGAGCATGGTAAACGAGGTACAATAAAGGTACTGCAGCAGGTGTGGCCGCTGCCCCGCGTCACTAAAAGAGCTGCACCGCGGGACGGTCGGGGCAGCGCTGCAGGTTAAAAAGGGGTCCGGAAAGCGTGAGAGGTGTAAAGGGAATAAAATGCTGAGCATGGTAAAAGAGGTTCAATAAAGATACTGCAGCAGGAGTGGCCGCTGCCCCGCATCACTAAAAGAGCTGCACCGCGGGAGCGTCGGGGCAGCGCTGCTGGTTAAAAAGAGCAGCACGGGAAAGGCTGAGAGGTGTAAAGGGAATGAAATGCTGAGCATGGTAAAAGAGGTACAATAAAGGTACAGCAGCAGGAGTGGCCGCTGCCCCGCATCACTAAAAGAGCTGCACCGCGGGAGCGTCGGCGTAGCGCTGCTGGTTAAAAAGAGCGGCACGGGAAAGGCTGAGAGGTGTAAAGGGAATGAAATGCTGAGCATGGTAAACGAGGTACAATAAAGGTACAGCAGCAGGTGTAGCTGCCCCGTGTCACTAAAAGAGCTGCACCGCGGGAGCGTCGGGGCAGTGCTGCTGGTTAAAAAGGGGTCCGGAAAGCGTGAGAGGTGTAAAGGGAATGAAATGCTGAGCATGGTAAACGAGGTACAATAAAGGTACTGCAGCAGGTGTAGCTGCCCCGTGTCACTAAAAGAGCTGCACCGCGGGAGCGTCGGGGCAGCGCTGCTGGTTAAAAAGAGCGGCACGGGAAAGGCTGAGAGGTGTAAAGGGAATAAAATGCTGAGCATGGTAAACGAGGTACAATAAAGGTACAGCAGCAGGTGTAGCTGCCCCGTGTCACTAAAAGAGCTGCACCGCGGGACGGTCGGGGCAGCGCTGCTGGTTAAAAAGGGGTCCGGAAAGCGTGAGAGGTGTAAAGGGAATGAAATGCTGAGCATGGTAAAAGAGGTACAATAAAGATACTGCAGCAGGTGTGGCCGCTGCCCCGCATCACTAAAAGAGCTGCACCGCGGGAGCGTCGGGGCAGCTCTGCTGGTTAAAAAGGGGTCCGGAAAGCGTGAGAGGTGTAAAGGGAATGAAATGCTGAGCATGGTAAACGAGGTACAATAAAGGTAGTGCAGCAGGTGTGGCCGCTGCCCCGCATCACTAAAAGAGCTGCACCTCGGGAGCGTCGGGGCAGCGCTGCTGGTTAAACAGAGCAGCATGGGAAAGGCTGGGAAGTGTGAGCGCAATAAAATATTGAAAATGGTCTAAGAAATATTGAAAAGGTACAGCAGCAGGAGTGGCCGCTGCCCCGCATCACTAAAAGAGCTGCACGCGGGAGCGTCGGCGTAGCGCTGCTGGTTAAAAAGAGCGGCACGGGAAAGGCTGAGAGGTGTAAAGGGAATGAAATGCTGAGCATGGTAAACGAGGTACAATAAAGGTACTGCAGCAGGTGTGGCCGCTGCCCCGTGTCACTAAAAGAGCTGCACCGCGGGAGCGTCGGGGCAGCGCTGCTGGTTAAAAAGAGCGGCACGGGAAAGGCTGAGAGGTGTAAAGGGAATGAAATGCTGAGCATGGTAAACGAGGTACAATAAAGGTACTGCAGCAGGTGTGGCCGCTGCCCCGCATCACTAAAAGAGCTGCACCGCGGGACGGTCGGGGCAGCGCTGCTGGTTAAAAAGGGGTCCGGAAAGCGTGAGAGGTGTAAAGGGAATGAAATGCTGAGCATGGTAAAAGAACTACAATAAAGATACTGCTGCAGGAGTGGCCGCTGCCCCGCATCACTAAAAGAGCTGCACCGCGGGAGCGTCGGGGCAGTGCTGCTGGTTAAAAAGGGGTCCGGAAAGCGTGAGAGGTGTAAAGGGAATAAAATGCTGAGCATGGTAAAAGAGGTACAATAAAGATACTGCAGCAGGTGTGGCCGCTGCCCCGCATCACTAAAAGAGCTGCACCGCGGGACGGTCGGGGCAGCGCTGCTGGTTAAAAAGGGGTCCGGAAAGCGTGAGAGGTGTAAAGGGAATGAAATGCTGAGCATGGTAAACGAGGTACAATAAAGGTACTGCAGCAGGTGTGGCCGCTGCCCCGCATCACTAAAAGAGCTGCACCGCGGGAGCATCGGGGCAGCGCTGCTGGTTAAACAGAGCAGCATGGGAAAGGCTGGGAAGTGTGAGCGCAATAAAATATTGAAAATGGTCTAAGAAATATTGAAAAGGTACTGCAGCAGGAGTGGCCGCTGCCCCGCATCACTAAAAGAGCTGCACCGCGGGACGGTCGGGGCAGCGCTGCTGGTTAAAAAGGGGTCCGGAAAGCGTGAGAGGTGTAAAGGGAATGAAATGCTGAGCATGGTAAACGAGGTACAATAAAGGTACTGCAGCAGGTGTGGCCGCTGCCCCGTGTGACTAAAAGAGCTGCACCGCGGGAGCGTCGGGGCAGCGCTGCTGGTTAAAAAGAGCGGCACGGGAAAGGCTGAGAGGTGTAAAGGGAATGAAATGCTGAGCATGGTAAACGAGGTACAATAAAGGTACTGCAGCAGGTGTAGCTGCCCCGTGTCACTAAAAGAGCTGCACCGCGGGAGCGTCGGGGCAGCGCTGCTGGTTAAAAAGAGCGGCACGGGAAAGGCTGAGAGGTGTAAAGGGAATAAAATGCTGAGCATGGTAAACGAGGTACAATAAAGGTACAGCAGCAGGTGTAGCTGCCCCGTGTCACTAAAAGAGCTGCACCGCGGGAGCGTCGGGGCAGTGCTGCTGGTTAAAAAGGGGTCCGGAAAGCGTGAGAGGTGTAAAGGGAATGAAATGCTGAGCATGGTAAACGAGGTACAATAAAGGTACAGCAGCAGGTGTGGCCGCTGCCCCGCGTCACTAAAAGAGCTGCACCGCGGGAGCGTCGGGGCAGCGCTGCTGGTTAAAAAGAGCGGCACGGGAAAGGCTGAGAGGTGTAAAGGGAATAAAATGCTGAGCATGGTAAACGAGGTACAATAAAGGTACTGCAGCAGGTGTGGCCGCTGCCCCGCGTCACTAAAAGAGCTGCACCGCGGGACGGTCGGGGCAGCGCTGCAGGTTAAAAAGGGGTCCGGAAAGCGTGAGAGGTGTAAAGGGAATAAAATGCTGAGCATGGTAAAAGAGGTTCAATAAAGATACTGCAGCAGGAGTGGCCGCTGCCCCGCATCACTAAAAGAGCTGCACCGCGGGAGCGTCGGGGCAGCGCTGCTGGTTAAACAGAGCAGCATGGGAAAGGCTGAGAGGTGTAAAGGGAATGAAATGCTGAGCATGGTAAACGAGGTACAATAAAGATACTGCAGCAGGTGTGGCCGCTGCCCCGCATCACTAAAAGAGCTGCACCGCGGGACCGTCGGGGCAGCGCTGCTGGTTAAAAAGAGCAGCACGGAAAGGCTGGGAAGTGTGAGCGGAATAAAATATTTACAATGGTCTAAGAAATATTGTAAAGGTACAGCAGCAGGAGTGGCCGCTGCCCCGCATCACTAAAAGAGCTGCACCGCGGGACGGTCGGGGCAGCGCTGCTGGTTAAAAAGTGGTCCGGAAAGCGTGAGAGGTGTAAAGGGAATGAAATGCTGAGCATGGTAAACGAGGTACAATAAAGGTACTGCAGCAGGTGTGGCCGCTGCCCCGCATCACTAAAAGAGCTGCACCGCGGGAGCATCGGGGCAGCGCTGCTGGTTAAACAGAGCAGCATGGGAAAGGCTGGGAAGTGTGAGCGCAATAAAATATTGAAAATGGTCTAAGAAATATTGAAAAGGTACTGCAGCAGGAGTGGCCGCTGCCCCGCATCACTAAAAGAGCTGCACCGCGGGACGGTCGGGGCAGCGCTGCTGGTTAAAAAGGGGTCCGGAAAGCGTGAGAGGTGTAAAGGGAATGAAATGCTGAGCATGGTAAACGAGGTACAATAAAGGTACAGCAGCAGGTGTGGCCGCTGCCCCGCACCACTAAAAGAGCTGCACCGCGGGAGCGTCGGGGCAGCGCTGCTGGTTAAACAGAGCAGCATTGGAAAGGCCTGGAAGTGTGAGCGCAATAAAATATTGACAATGGTTTAAGAAATACTGTAAAGGTACTGCACCAGGTGTGGCCGCTGCCCCGCATCACTAAAAGAGCTGCACCGCGGGAGCGTCGGGGCAGCGCTGCTGGTTAAAAAGAGCGGCACGGGAAAGCGTGAGAGGTGTAAAGGGAATAAAATGCTGAGCATGGTAAAAGAGGTACAATAAAGATACTGCAGCAGGTGTGGCCGCTGCCCCGCATCACTAAAAGAGCTGCACCGCGGGACCGTCGGGGCAGCGCTGCTGGCTAAAAAGGGGTCCGGAAAGCGTGAGAGGTGTAAAGGGAATGAAATGCTGAGCATGGTAAAAGAGGTACAATAAAGATACTGCAGCAGGTGTGGCCGCTGCCCCGCATCACTAAAAGAGCTGCACCTCGGGAGCGTCGGGGCAGCGCTGCTGGTTAAAAAGGGGTCCGGAAAGCGTGAGAGGTGTAAAGGGAATGAAATGCTGAGCATGGTAAACGAGGTACAATAAAGGTACAGCAGCAGGTGTGGCCGCTGCCCCGTGTCACTAAAAGAGCTGCACCGCGGGAGCGTCGGGGCAGTGCTGCTGGTTAAAAAGGGGTCCGGAAAGCGTGAGAGGTGTAAAGGGAATAAAATGCTGAGCATGGTAAGCGAGGTACAATAAAGGTACAGCAGCAGGTGAGGGCGCTGCCCCGTGTCACTAAAAGAGCTGCACCGCGGGAGCGTCGGGGCAGCGCTGCTGGTTAAAATGAGCGGCACGGGAAAGGCTGAGAGGTGTAAAGGGAATGAAATGCTGAGCATTGTAAACGAGGTACAATAAAGGTACAGCAGCAGGTGTGGCCGCTGCCCCGCATCACTAAAAGAGCTGCACCGCGGGACGGTCGGGGCAGCGCTGCTGGTTAAAAAGAGCGGCACGGGAAAGGCTGAGAGGTGTAAAGGGAATGAAATGCTGAGCATGGTAAAAGAGGTACAATAAAGATACTGCAGCAGGAGTGGCCGCTGCCCCGCGTCACTAAAAGAGCTGCACCGCGGGACCGTCGGGGCAGCGCTGCTGGTTAAAAAGGGGTCCGGAAAGCGTGAGAGGTGTAAAGGGAATAAAATGCTGAGCATGGTAAACGAGGTACAATAAAGGTACAGCAGCAGGTGTGGCCGCTGCCCCGTGTCACTAAAAGAGCTGCACCGCGGGAGCGTCGGGGCAGCGCTGCTGGTTAAAAAGAGCGGCACGGGAAAGGCTGAGAGGTGTAAAGGGAATGAAATGCTGAGCATGGTAAACGAGGTACAATAAAGGTACAGCAGCAGGTGTGGCCGCTGCCCCGCGTCACTAAAAGAGCTGCACCGCGGGACGGTCGGGGCAGCGCTGCAGGTTAAAAAGGGGTCCGGAATGCGTGAAAGGTGTAAAGGGAATAAAATGCTGAGCATGGTAAAAGAGGTTCAATAAAGATACTGCAGCAGGAGTGGCCGCTGCCCCGCATCACTAAAAGAGCTGCACCGCGGGAGCGTCGGGGCAGCGCTGCTGGTTAAACAGAGCAGCACGGGAAAGGCTGAGAGGTGTAAAGGGAATGAAATGCTGAGCATGGTAAACGAGGTACAATAAAGGTACAGCAGCAGGAGTGGCCGCTGCTCCGCATCACTAAAAGAGCTGCACCGCGGGAGCGTCGGGGCAGCGCTGCTGGTTAAAAAGAGCAGCACGGGAAAGGCTGAGAGGTGTAAAGGGAATGAAATGCTGAGCATGGTAAAAGAGGTACAATAAAGGTACAGCAGCAGGAGTGGCCGCTGCCCCGCATCACTAAAAGAGCTGCACCGCGGGACCGTCGGGGCAGTGCTGCTGGTTAAAAAGGGGTCCGGAAAGCGTGAGAGGTGTAAAGGGAATGAAATGCTGAGCATGGTAAACGAGGTACAATAAAGGTACAGCAGCAGGTGTGGCCGCTGCCCCGTGTGACTAAAAGAGCTGCACCGCGGGACCGTCGGCGCAGCGCTGCTGGTTAAAAAGAGCGGCACGGGAAAGGCTGAGAGGTGTAAAGGGAATGAAATGCTGAGCATGGTAAACGAGGTACAATAAAGGTACAGCAGCAGGTGTGGCCGCTGCCCCGTGTCACTAAAAGAGCTGCACCGCGGGAGCGTCGGGGCAGCGCTGCTGGTTAAAAGGAGCGGCACGGGAAAGCGTGAGAGGTGTAAAGGGAATAAAATGCTGAGCATGGTAAACGAGGTACAATAAAGGTACTGCAGCAGGTGTGGCCGCTGCTCCGCATCACTAAAAGAGCTGCACCGCGGGACGGTCGGGGCAGCGCTGCTGGCTAAAAAGGGGTCCGGAAAGCGTGAGAGGTGTAAAGGGAATGAAATGCTGAGCATGGTAAAAGAGGTACAATAAAGGTACTGCAGCAGGTGTGGCCGCTGCCCCGCATCACTAAAAGAGCTGCACCGCGGGAGCGTCGGGGCAGTGCTGCTGGTTAAAAAGGGGTCCGGAAAGCGTGAGAGGTGTAAAGGGAATGAAATGCTGAGCATGGTAAACGAGGTACAATAAAGGTAGTGCAGCAGGTGTGGCCGCTGCCCCGTGTGACTAAAAGAGCTGCACCGCGGGAGCGTCGGGGCAGCGCTGCTGGTTAAAAAGAGCGGCACGGGAAAGGCTGAGAGGTGTAAAGGGAATGAAATGCTGAGCATGGTAAACGAGGTACAATAAAGGTACAGCAGCAGGTGTGGCCGCTGCCCCGCATCACTAAAAGAGCTGCACCGCGGGAGCGTCGGGGCAGCGCTGCTGGTTAAACAGAGCAGCACGGGAAAGGCTGAGAGGTGTAAAGGGAATGAAATGCTGAGCATGGTAAACGAGGTACAATAAAGGTACAGCAGCAGGTGTAGCCGCTGCCCCGTGTCACTAAAAGAGCTGCACCGCGGGAGCGTCGGGGCAGTGCTGCTGGTTAAAAAGGGGTCCGGAAAGCGTGAGAGGTGTAAAGGGAATGAAATGCTGAGCATGGTAAACGAGGTACAATAAAGGTACTGCAGCAGGTGTGGCCGCTGCCCCGCGTCACTAAAAGAGCTGCACCGCGGGACCGTCGGGGCAGCGCTGCTGGTTAAAAAGGGGTCCGGAAAGCGTGAGAGGTGTAAAGGGAATAAAATGCTGAGCATGGTAAACGAGGTACAATAAAGGTACTGCAGCAGGTGTAGCTGCCCCGTGTGACTAAAAGAGCTGCACCGCGGGAGCGTCGGGGCAGTGCTGCTGGTTAAAAAGAGCGGCACGGGAAAGGCTGAGAGGTGTAAAGGGAATGAAATGCTGAGCATGGTAAACGAGGTACAATAAAGGTACTGCAGCAGGTGTGGCCGCTGCCCCGTGTGACTAAAAGAGCTGCACCGCGGGACCGTCGGGGCAGCGCTGCTGGTTAAAAAGTGCGGCACGGGAAAGGCTGAGAGGTGTAAAGGGAATGAAATGCTGAGCATGGTAAACGAGGTACAATAAAGGTACAGCAGCAGGTGTGGCCGCTGCCCCGCATCACTAAAAGAGCTGCACCGCGGGAGCGTCGGGGCAGCGCTGCTGGTTAAAAAGAGCAGCATGGGAAAGGCTGGGAAGTGTGAGCGCAATAAAATATTGACAATGGTTTAAGAAATACTGTAAAGGTACAGCAGCAGGAGTGGCCGCTGCCCCGTGTGACTAAAAGAGCTGCACCTCGGGAGCGTCGGGGCAGCGCTGCTGGTTAAAAAGAGCGGCACGGGAAAGGCTGAGAGGTGTAAAGGGAATGAAATGCTGAGCATGGTAAACGAGGTACAATAAAGGTACTGCAGCAGGTGTGGCCGCTGCCCCGCGTCACTAAAAGAGCTGCACCGCGGGACGGTCGGGGCAGCGCTGCTGGTTAAAAAGGGGTCCGGAAAGCGTGAGAGGTGTAAAGGGAATGAAATGCTGAGCATGGTAAAAGAGGTACAATAAAGATACTGCAGCAGGTGTGGCCGCTGCCCCGCATCACTAAAAGAGCTGCACCGCGGGACCGTCGGGGCAGCTCTGCTGGTTAAAAAGGGGTCCGGAAAGCGTGAGAGGTGTAAAGGGAATGAAATGCTGAGCATGGTAAACGAGGTACAATAAAGGTACAGCAGCTGGAGTGGCCGCTGCTCCGCGTCACTAAAAGAGCTGCACCGCGGGAGCGTCGGGGCAGCGCTGCTGGTTAAACAGAGCAGCATGGGAAAGGCTGGGAAGTGTGAGCGCAATAAAATATTGAAAATGGTCTAAGAAATATTGAAAAGGTACAGCAGCAGGAGTGGCCGCTGCCCCGCATCACTAAAAGAGCTGCACGCGGGAGCGTCGGCGTAGCGCTGCTGGTTAAAAAGAGCGGCACGGGAAAGGCTGAGAGGTGTAAAGGGAATGAAATGCTGAGCATGGTAAACGAGGTACAATAAAGGTTACTGCAGCAGGAGTGGCCGCTGCCCCGCATCACTAAAAGAGCTGCACCGCGGGACCGTCGGGGCAGCGCTGCTGGTTAAAAAGAGCAGCACGGAAAGGCTGGGAAGTGTGAGCGGAATAAAATATTGACAATGGTCTAAGAAATATTGTAAAGGTACAGCAGCAGGAGTGGCCGCTGCCCCGCATCACTAAAAGAGCTGCACCGCGGGACGGTCGGGGCAGCGCTGCTGGTTAAAAAGGGGTCCGGAAAGCGTGAGAGGTGTAAAGGGAATAAAATGCTGAGCATGGTAAACGAGGTACAATAAAGGTACAGCAGCAGGAGTGGCCGCTGCTCCGCGTCACTAAAAGAGCTGCACCGCGGGAGCGTCGGGGCAGCGCTGCTGGTTAAACAGAGCAGCATGGGAAAGGCTGGGAAGTGTGAGCGCAATAAAATATTGAAAATGGTCTAAGAAATATTGAAAAGGTACTGCAGCAGGAGTGGCCGCTGCCCCGCATCACTAAAAGAGCTGCACCGCGGGACCGTCGGGGCAGCGCTGCTGGTTAAAAAGGGGTCCGGAAAGCGTGAGAGGTGTAAAGGGAATGAAATGCTGAGCATGGTAAACGAGGTACAATAAAGGTACAGCAGCAGGAGTGGCCGCTGCTCCGCATCACTAAAAGAGCTGCACCGCGGGACGGTCGGGGCAGCGCTGCTGGTTAAAAAGGGGTCCGGAAAGCGTGAGAGGTGTAAAGGGAATAAAATGCTGAGCATGGTAAACGAGGTACAATAAAGGTACTGCAGCAGGTGTGGCCGCTGCCCCGTGTGACTAAAAGAGCTGCACCGCGGGAGCGTCGGGGCAGCGCTGCTGGTTAAAAAGAGCGGCACGGGAAAGGCTGAGAGGTGTAAAGGGAATGAAATGCTGAGCATGGTAAACGAGGTACAATAAAGGTACTGCAGGAGGGGTGGCCGCTGCTCCTTGTCACTAGAAGAGCTTCTCCGAGGCGCCGGTGGGGCTGCGCCGTTCCCGCCTCGGGCGCTTCTGGGCGATTTTGAGGCGGGGGGAGCCCACCGCGGCGGTGGCGGGAAAAGGGGGTGCGGAGTATAAAAGGGGGCGCCGGCGTCGCGGCCCCTCAGTCGGGGGGCGGCGGCGGCGGCGGCAGGAGCTCCGCGGGCTGGCCCGGATGCGGGGACGCCGCCCTGTGCGGCCGAAGGCGCCGGCCCTGAGGCGCGGAGAGAGCGGCGTGGCAGCCGCGCATCGGCTCCGTCATCGGCAGCGCCGCTTCGTGCCGGTAGGGAGCGGGAGAACGCGGCGGCGGGCGGCGGGTGGTGAGTGCCGTCGGCGAGACGGGGCTTGGGCCGCGTGCGGTGTGCGATCTCCCGAGAGCAGCGGGGAGGCCCCCGGGGAGCGGCGGCGGGCGGGGCGCTGTGGGAGCCGGCGCATGTCCCCGAATGAGGCGCCCGGCGCAACGCGCGAGGTGCCAATGAAATAAAATAGAAAACGGTAAAGTGCTATAGAGGAGCCGCACCTAGAGGGCTCTCGGCCCCTGCCCCGTGTCACTAAGGGAGCTGCACCGCGGGAGCGTCGGGGCAGCGCTGCTGGTTAAACAGAGCAGCACGGGAAAGGCTGGGAAACGTCAGCGCAATAAAGTATTGACAATGGTCTAAGAAATATTGTAAAGGTACTGCAGCAGGAGTGGCCGCTGCCCCGCATCACTAAAAGAGCTGCACCGCGGGACGGTCGGGGCAGCGCTGCTGGTTAAAAAGGGGTCCGGAAAGCGTGAGAGGTGTAAAGGGAATGAAATGCTGAGCATGGTAAACGAGGTACAATAAAGGTACTGCAGCAGGTGTGGCCGCTGCCCCGCATCACTAAAAGAGCTGCACCGCGGGAGCATCGGGGCAGCGCTGCTGGTTAAACAGAGCAGCATGGGAAAGGCTGGGAAGTGTGAGCGCAATAAAATATTGAAAATGGTCTAAGAAATATTGAAAAGGTACTGCAGCAGGAGTGGCCGCTGCCCCGCATCACTAAAAGAGCTGCACCGCGGGACGGTCGGGGCAGCGCTGCTGGTTAAAAAGGGGTCCGGAAAGCGTGAGAGGTGTAAAGGGAATGAAATGCTGAGCATGGTAAACGAGGTACAATAAAGGTACTGCAGCAGGTGTGGCCGCTGCCCCGTGTGACTAAAAGAGCTGCACCGCGGGAGCGTCGGGGCAGCGCTGCTGGTTAAAAAGAGCGGCACGGGAAAGGCTGAGAGGTGTAAAGGGAATGAAATGCTGAGCATGGTAAACGAGGTACAATAAAGGTACTGCAGCAGGTGTAGCTGCCCCGTGTCACTAAAAGAGCTGCACCGCGGGAGCGTCGGGGCAGCGCTGCTGGTTAAAAAGAGCGGCACGGGAAAGGCTGAGAGGTGTAAAGGGAATAAAATGCTGAGCATGGTAAACGAGGTACAATAAAGGTACTGCAGCAGGTGTAGCTGCCCCGTGTCACTAAAAGAGCTGCACCGCGGGAGCGTCGGGGCAGTGCTGCTGGTTAAAAAGGGGTCCGGAAAGCGTGAGAGGTGTAAAGGGAATGAAATGCTGAGCATGGTAAACGAGGTACAATAAAGGTACAGCAGCAGGTGTGGCCGCTGCCCCGCGTCACTAAAAGAGCTGCACCGCGGGAGCGTCGGGGCAGCGCTGCTGGTTAAAAAGAGCGGCACGGGAAAGGCTGAGAGGTGTAAAGGGAATAAAATGCTGAGCATGGTAAACGAGGTACAATAAAGGTACTGCAGCAGGTGTGGCCGCTGCCCCGCGTCACTAAAAGAGCTGCACCGCGGGACGGTCGGGGCAGCGCTGCAGGTTAAAAAGGGGTCCGGAAAGCGTGAGAGGTGTAAAGGGAATAAAATGCTGAGCATGGTAAAAGAGGTTCAATAAAGATACTGCAGCAGGAGTGGCCGCTGCCCCGCATCACTAAAAGAGCTGCACCGCGGGAGCGTCGGGGCAGCGCTGCTGGTTAAACAGAGCAGCATGGGAAAGGCTGAGAGGTGTAAAGGGAATGAAATGCTGAGCATGGTAAACGAGGTACAATAAAGATACTGCAGCAGGTGTGGCCGCTGCCCCGCATCACTAAAAGAGCTGCACCGCGGGACCGTCGGGGCAGCGCTGCTGGTTAAAAAGAGCAGCACGGAAAGGCTGGGAAGTGTGAGCGGAATAAAATATTTACAATGGTCTAAGAAATATTGTAAAGGTACAGCAGCAGGAGTGGCCGCTGCCCCGCATCACTAAAAGAGCTGCACCGCGGGACGGTCGGGGCAGCGCTGCTGGTTAAAAAGTGGTCCGGAAAGCGTGAGAGGTGTAAAGGGAATGAAATGCTGAGCATGGTAAACGAGGTACAATAAAGGTACTGCAGCAGGTGTGGCCGCTGCCCCGCATCACTAAAAGAGCTGCACCGCGGGAGCATCGGGGCAGCGCTGCTGGTTAAACAGAGCAGCATGGGAAAGGCTGGGAAGTGTGAGCGCAATAAAATATTGAAAATGGTCTAAGAAATATTGAAAAGGTACTGCAGCAGGAGTGGCCGCTGCCCCGCATCACTAAAAGAGCTGCACCGCGGGACGGTCGGGGCAGCGCTGCTGGTTAAAAAGGGGTCCGGAAAGCGTGAGAGGTGTAAAGGGAATGAAATGCTGAGCATGGTAAACGAGGTACAATAAAGGTACAGCAGCAGGTGTGGCCGCTGCCCCGCACCACTAAAAGAGCTGCACCGCGGGAGCGTCGGGGCAGCGCTGCTGGTTAAACAGAGCAGCATTGGAAAGGCCTGGAAGTGTGAGCGCAATAAAATATTGACAATGGTTTAAGAAATACTGTAAAGGTACTGCACCAGGTGTGGCCGCTGCCCCGCATCACTAAAAGAGCTGCACCGCGGGAGCGTCGGGGCAGCGCTGCTGGTTAAAAAGAGCGGCACGGGAAAGCGTGAGAGGTGTAAAGGGAATAAAATGCTGAGCATGGTAAAAGAGGTACAATAAAGATACTGCAGCAGGTGTGGCCGCTGCCCCGCATCACTAAAAGAGCTGCACCGCGGGACCGTCGGGGCAGCGCTGCTGGCTAAAAAGGGGTCCGGAAAGCGTGAGAGGTGTAAAGGGAATGAAATGCTGAGCATGGTAAAAGAGGTACAATAAAGATACTGCAGCAGGTGTGGCCGCTGCCCCGCATCACTAAAAGAGCTGCACCTCGGGAGCGTCGGGGCAGCGCTGCTGGTTAAAAAGGGGTCCGGAAAGCGTGAGAGGTGTAAAGGGAATGAAATGCTGAGCATGGTAAACGAGGTACAATAAAGGTACAGCAGCAGGTGTGGCCGCTGCCCCGTGTCACTAAAAGAGCTGCACCGCGGGAGCGTCGGGGCAGTGCTGCTGGTTAAAAAGGGGTCCGGAAAGCGTGAGAGGTGTAAAGGGAATAAAATGCTGAGCATGGTAAGCGAGGTACAATAAAGGTACAGCAGCAGGTGAGGGCGCTGCCCCGTGTCACTAAAAGAGCTGCACCGCGGGAGCGTCGGGGCAGCGCTGCTGGTTAAAATGAGCGGCACGGGAAAGGCTGAGAGGTGTAAAGGGAATGAAATGCTGAGCATTGTAAACGAGGTACAATAAAGGTACAGCAGCAGGTGTGGCCGCTGCCCCGCATCACTAAAAGAGCTGCACCGCGGGACGGTCGGGGCAGCGCTGCTGGTTAAAAAGGGGTCCGGAAAGCGTGAGAGGTGTAAAGGGAATGAAATGCTGAGCATGGTAAACGAGGTACAATAAAGGTACTGCAGCAGGTGTGGCCGCTGCCCCGCATCACTAAAAGAGCTGCACCGCGGGAGCGTCGGGGCAGCGCTGCTGGTTAAAAAGAGCGGCACGGGAAAGGCTGAGAGGTGTAAAGGGAATGAAATGCTGAGCATGGTAAAAGAGGTACAATAAAGATACTGCAGCAGGAGTGGCCGCTGCCCCGCGTCACTAAAAGAGCTGCACCGCGGGACCGTCGGGGCAGCGCTGCTGGTTAAAAAGGGGTCCGGAAAGCGTGAGAGGTGTAAAGGGAATAAAATGCTGAGCATGGTAAACGAGGTACAATAAAGGTACAGCAGCAGGTGTGGCCGCTGCCCCGTGTCACTAAAAGAGCTGCACCGCGGGAGCGTCGGGGCAGCGCTGCTGGTTAAAAAGAGCGGCACGGGAAAGGCTGAGAGGTGTAAAGGGAATGAAATGCTGAGCATGGTAAACGAGGTACAATAAAGGTACAGCAGCAGGTGTGGCCGCTGCCCCGCGTCACTAAAAGAGCTGCACCGCGGGACGGTCGGGGCAGCGCTGCAGGTTAAAAAGGGGTCCGGAATGCGTGAAAGGTGTAAAGGGAATAAAATGCTGAGCATGGTAAAAGAGGTTCAATAAAGATACTGCAGCAGGAGTGGCCGCTGCCCCGCATCACTAAAAGAGCTGCACCGCGGGAGCGTCGGGGCAGCGCTGCTGGTTAAACAGAGCAGCACGGGAAAGGCTGAGAGGTGTAAAGGGAATGAAATGCTGAGCATGGTAAACGAGGTACAATAAAGGTACAGCAGCAGGAGTGGCCGCTGCTCCGCATCACTAAAAGAGCTGCACCGCGGGAGCGTCGGGGCAGCGCTGCTGGTTAAAAAGAGCAGCACGGGAAAGGCTGAGAGGTGTAAAGGGAATGAAATGCTGAGCATGGTAAAAGAGGTACAATAAAGGTACAGCAGCAGGAGTGGCCGCTGCCCCGCATCACTAAAAGAGCTGCACCGCGGGACCGTCGGGGCAGTGCTGCTGGTTAAAAAGGGGTCCGGAAAGCGTGAGAGGTGTAAAGGGAATGAAATGCTGAGCATGGTAAACGAGGTACAATAAAGGTACAGCAGCAGGTGTGGCCGCTGCCCCGTGTGACTAAAAGAGCTGCACCGCGGGACCGTCGGCGCAGCGCTGCTGGTTAAAAAGAGCGGCACGGGAAAGGCTGAGAGGTGTAAAGGGAATGAAATGCTGAGCATGGTAAACGAGGTACAATAAAGGTACAGCAGCAGGTGTGGCCGCTGCCCCGTGTCACTAAAAGAGCTGCACCGCGGGAGCGTCGGGGCAGCGCTGCTGGTTAAAAGGAGCGGCACGGGAAAGCGTGAGAGGTGTAAAGGGAATAAAATGCTGAGCATGGTAAACGAGGTACAATAAAGGTACTGCAGCAGGTGTGGCCGCTGCTCCGCATCACTAAAAGAGCTGCACCGCGGGACGGTCGGGGCAGCGCTGCTGGCTAAAAAGGGGTCCGGAAAGCGTGAGAGGTGTAAAGGGAATGAAATGCTGAGCATGGTAAAAGAGGTACAATAAAGGTACTGCAGCAGGTGTGGCCGCTGCCCCGCATCACTAAAAGAGCTGCACCGCGGGAGCGTCGGGGCAGCGCTGCTGGTTAAAAAGAGCGGCACGGGAAAGGCTGAGAGGTGTAAAGGGAATGAAATGCTGAGCATGGTAAACGAGGTACAATAAAGGTACAGCAGCAGGTGTGGCCGCTGCCCCGCATCACTAAAAGAGCTGCACCGCGGGACCGTCGGGGCAGCGCTGCTGGTTAAACAGAGCAGTATGGGAAAGGCTGGGAAGTGTGAGCGCAATAAAATATTGAAAATGGTCTAAGAAATATTGAAAAGGTACTGCAGCAGGTGTGGCCGCTGCCCCGCATCACTAAAAGAGCTGCACCGCGGGACGGTCGGGGCAGCGCTGCTGGTTAAAAAGGGGTCCGGAAAGCGTGAGAGGTGTAAAGGGAATGAAATGCTGAGCATGGTAAACGAGGTACAATAAAGGTACAGCAGCAGGTGTAGCCGCTGCCCCGTGTCACTAAAAGAGCTGCACCGCGGGAGCGTCGGGGCAGTGCTGCTGGTTAAAAAGGGGTCCGGAAAGCGTGAGAGGTGTAAAGGGAATGAAATGCTGAGCATGGTAAACGAGGTACAATAAAGGTACTGCAGCAGGTGTGGCCGCTGCCCCGCGTCACTAAAAGAGCTGCACCGCGGGACCGTCGGGGCAGCGCTGCTGGTTAAAAAGGGGTCCGGAAAGCGTGAGAGGTGTAAAGGGAATAAAATGCTGAGCATGGTAAACGAGGTACAATAAAGGTACTGCAGCAGGTGTAGCTGCCCCGTGTGACTAAAAGAGCTGCACCGCGGGAGCGTCGGGGCAGTGCTGCTGGTTAAAAAGAGCGGCACGGGAAAGGCTGAGAGGTGTAAAGGGAATGAAATGCTGAGCATGGTAAACGAGGTACAATAAAGGTACAGCAGCAGGTGTGGCCGCTGCCCCGTGTGACTAAAAGAGCTGCACCGCGGGACCGTCGGGGCAGCGCTGCTGGTTAAAAAGTGCGGCACGGGAAAGGCTGAGAGGTGTAAAGGGAATGAAATGCTGAGCATGGTAAACGAGGTACAATAAAGGTACTGCAGCAGGTGTGGCCGCTGCCCCGCATCACTAAAAGAGCTGCACCGCGGGAGCGTCGGGGCAGCGCTGCTGGTTAAAAAGAGCAGCATGGGAAAGGCTGGGAAGTGTGAGCGCAATAAAATATTGACAATGGTTTAAGAAATACTGTAAAGGTACAGCAGCAGGAGTGGCCGCTGCCCCGTGTGACTAAAAGAGCTGCACCTCGGGAGCGTCGGGGCAGCGCTGCTGGTTAAAAAGAGCGGCACGGGAAAGGCTGAGAGGTGTAAAGGGAATGAAATGCTGAGCATGGTAAACGAGGTACAATAAAGGTACTGCAGCAGGTGTGGCCGCTGCCCCGCGTCACTAAAAGAGCTGCACCGCGGGACGGTCGGGGCAGCGCTGCTGGTTAAAAAGGGGTCCGGAAAGCGTGAGAGGTGTAAAGGGAATGAAATGCTGAGCATGGTAAAAGAGGTACAATAAAGATACTGCAGCAGGTGTGGCCGCTGCCCCGCATCACTAAAAGAGCTGCACCGCGGGACCGTCGGGGCAGCTCTGCTGGTTAAAAAGGGGTCCGGAAAGCGTGAGAGGTGTAAAGGGAATGAAATGCTGAGCATGGTAAACGAGGTACAATAAAGGTACAGCAGCTGGAGTGGCCGCTGCTCCGCGTCACTAAAAGAGCTGCACCGCGGGAGCGTCGGGGCAGCGCTGCTGGTTAAACAGAGCAGCATGGGAAAGGCTGGGAAGTGTGAGCGCAATAAAATATTGAAAATGGTCTAAGAAATATTGAAAAGGTACAGCAGCAGGAGTGGCCGCTGCCCCGCATCACTAAAAGAGCTGCACGCGGGAGCGTCGGCGTAGCGCTGCTGGTTAAAAAGAGCGGCACGGGAAAGGCTGAGAGGTGTAAAGGGAATGAAATGCTGAGCATGGTAAACGAGGTACAATAAAGGTTACTGCAGCAGGAGTGGCCGCTGCCCCGCATCACTAAAAGAGCTGCACCGCGGGACCGTCGGGGCAGCGCTGCTGGTTAAAAAGAGCAGCACGGAAAGGCTGGGAAGTGTGAGCGGAATAAAATATTGACAATGGTCTAAGAAATATTGTAAAGGTACAGCAGCAGGAGTGGCCGCTGCCCCGCATCACTAAAAGAGCTGCACCGCGGGACGGTCGGGGCAGCGCTGCTGGTTAAAAAGGGGTCCGGAAAGCGTGAGAGGTGTAAAGGGAATAAAATGCTGAGCATGGTAAACGAGGTACAATAAAGGTACAGCAGCAGGAGTGGCCGCTGCTCCGCGTCACTAAAAGAGCTGCACCGCGGGAGCGTCGGGGCAGCGCTGCTGGTTAAACAGAGCAGCATGGGAAAGGCTGGGAAGTGTGAGCGCAATAAAATATTGAAAATGGTCTAAGAAATATTGAAAAGGTACTGCAGCAGGAGTGGCCGCTGCCCCGCATCACTAAAAGAGCTGCACCGCGGGACCGTCGGGGCAGCGCTGCTGGTTAAAAAGGGGTCCGGAAAGCGTGAGAGGTGTAAAGGGAATGAAATGCTGAGCATGGTAAACGAGGTACAATAAAGGTACAGCAGCAGGAGTGGCCGCTGCTCCGCATCACTAAAAGAGCTGCACCGCGGGACGGTCGGGGCAGCGCTGCTGGTTAAAAAGGGGTCCGGAAAGCGTGAGAGGTGTAAAGGGAATAAAATGCTGAGCATGGTAAACGAGGTACAATAAAGGTACTGCAGCAGGTGTGGCCGCTGCCCCGTGTGACTAAAAGAGCTGCACCGCGGGAGCGTCGGGGCAGCGCTGCTGGTTAAAAAGAGCGGCACGGGAAAGGCTGAGAGGTGTAAAGGGAATGAAATGCTGAGCATGGTAAACGAGGTACAATAAAGGTACTGCAGGAGGGGTGGCCGCTGCTCCTTGTCACTAGAAGAGCTTCTCCGAGGCGCCGGTGGGGCTGCGCCGTTCCCGCCTCGGGCGCTTCTGGGCGATTTTGAGGCGGGGGGAGCCCACCGCGGCGGTGGCGGGAAAAGGGGGTGCGGAGTATAAAAGGGGGCGCCGGCGTCGCGGCCCCTCAGTCGGGGGGCGGCGGCGGCGGCGGCAGGAGCTCCGCGGGCTGGCCCGGATGCGGGGACGCCGCCCTGTGCGGCCGAAGGCGCCGGCCCTGAGGCGCGGAGAGAGCGGCGTGGCAGCCGCGCATCGGCTCCGTCATCGGCAGCGCCGCTTCGTGCCGGTAGGGAGCGGGAGAACGCGGCGGCGGGCGGCGGGTGGTGAGTGCCGTCGGCGAGACGGGGCTTGGGCCGCGTGCGGTGTGCGATCTCCCGAGAGCAGCGGGGAGGCCCCCGGGGAGCGGCGGCGGGCGGGGCGCTGTGGGAGCCGGCGCATGTCCCCGAATGAGGCGCCCGGCGCAACGCGCGAGGTGCCAATGAAATAAAATAGAAAACGGTAAAGTGCTATAGAGGAGCCGCACCTAGAGGGCTCTCGGCCCCTGCCCCGTGTCACTAAGGGAGCTGTACCGCGGGAGCGTCGGGGCAGCGCTGCTGGTTAAACAGAGCAGCACGGGAAAGGCTGGGAAACGTCAGCGCAATAAAGTATTGACAATGGTCTAAGAAATATTGTAAAGGTACAGCAGCAGGAGTGGCCGCTGCCCCGCATCACTAAAAGAGCTGCACCGCGGGACGGTCGGGGCAGCGCTGCAGGTTAAAAAGGGGTCCGGAATGCGTGAAAGGTGTAAAGGGAATAAAATGCTGAGCATGGTAAAAGAGGTACAATAAAGATACTGCTGCAGGAGTGGCCGCTGCCCCGCATCACTAAAAGAGCTGCACCGCGGGAGCGTCGGGGCAGCGCTGCTGGTTAAACAGAGCAGCATGGGAAAGGCTGAGAGGTGTAAAGGGAATGAAATGCTGAGCATGGTAAACGAGGTACAATAAAGGTACAGCAGCAGGAGTGGCCGCTGCTCCGCATCACTAAAAGAGCTGCACCGCGGGAGCGTCGGGGCAGCGCTGCTGGTTAAAAAGAGCGGCACGGGAAAGGCTGAGAGGTGTAAAGGGAATGAAATGCTGAGCATGGTAAAAGAGGTACAATAAAGGTACAGCAGCAGGAGTGGCCGCTGCCCCGCATCACTAAAAGAGCTGCACCGCGGGACCGTCGGGGCAGTGCTGCTGGTTAAAAAGGGGTCCGGAAAGCGTGAGAGGTGTAAAGGGAATGAAATGCTGAGCATGGTAAACGAGGTACAATAAAGGTACAGCAGCAGGTGTGGCCGCTGCCCCGTGTGACTAAAAGAGCTGCACCGCGGGACCGTCGGCGCAGCGCTGCTGGTTAAAAAGAGCGGCACGGGAAAGGCTGAGAGGTGTAAAGGGAATGAAATGCTGAGCATGGTAAACGAGGTACAATAAAGGTACAGCAGCAGGTGTGGCCGCTGCCCCGTGTGACTAAAAGGGCTGCACCGCGGGAGCGTCGGGGCAGCGCTGCTGGTTAAACAGAGCAGCATGGGAAAGGCCTGGAAGTGTGAGCGCAATAAAATATTGACAATGGTCTAAGAAATACTGTAAAGGTACTGCACCAGGTGTGGCCGCTGCCCCGTGTCACTAAAAGAGCTGCACCGCGGGAGCGTCGGGGCAGCGCTGCTGGTTAAAAGGAGCGGCACGGGAAAGCGTGAGAGGTGTAAAGGGAATAAAATGCTGAGCATGGTAAACGAGGTACAATAAAGGTACAGCAGCAGGTGTGGCCGCTGCTCCGCATCACTAAAAGAGCTGCACCGCGGGACGGTCGGGGCGGCGCTGCTGGCTAAAAAGGGGTCCGGAAAGCGTGAGAGGTGTAAAGGGAATGAAATGCTGAGCATGGTAAAAGAGGTACAATAAAGGTACAGCAGCAGGTGTGGCCGCTGCCCCGCATCACTAAAAGAGCTGCACCGCGGGACCGTCGGGGCAGCGCTGCTGGTTAAACAGAGCAGTATGGGAAAGGCTGGGAAGTGTGAGCGCAATAAAATATTGAAAATGGTCTAAGAAATATTGAAAAGGTACTGCAGCAGGTGTGGCCGCTGCCCCGCATCACTAAAAGAGCTGCACCGCGGGACGGTCGGGGCAGCGCTGCTGGTTAAAAAGGGGTCCGGAAAGCGTGAGAGGTGTAAAGGGAATGAAATGCTGAGCATGGTAAACGAGGTACAATAAAGGTACAGCAGCAGGTGTAGCCGCTGCCCCGTGTCACTAAAAGAGCTGCACCGCGGGAGCGTCGGGGCAGTGCTGCTGGTTAAAAAGGGGTCCGGAAAGCGTGAGAGGTGTAAAGGGAATGAAATGCTGAGCATGGTAAACGAGGTACAATAAAGGTACTGCAGCAGGTGTGGCCGCTGCCCCGCATCACTAAAAGAGCTGCACCGCGGGAGCGTCGGGGCAGCGCTGCTGGTTAAAAAGAGCAGCATGGGAAAGGCTGGGAAGTGTGAGCGCAATAAAATATTGACAATGGTTTAAGAAATACTGTAAAGGTACAGCAGCAGGAGTGGCCGCTGCCCCGTGTGACTAAAAGAGCTGCACCTCGGGAGCGTCGGGGCAGCGCTGCTGGTTAAAAAGAGCGGCACGGGAAAGGCTGAGAGGTGTAAAGGGAATGAAATGCTGAGCATGGTAAACGAGGTACAATAAAGGTACTGCAGCAGGTGTGGCCGCTGCCCCGCGTCACTAAAAGAGCTGCACCGCGGGAGCGTCGGGGCAGCGCTGCTGGTTAAAAAGGGGTCCGGAAAGCGTGAGAGGTGTAAAGGGAATGAAATGCTGAGCATGGTAAAAGAGGTACAATAAAGATACTGCAGCAGGTGTGGCCGCTGCCCCGCATCACTAAAAGAGCTGCACCGCGGGAGCGTCGGGGCAGCTCTGCTGGTTAAAAAGGGGTCCGGAAAGCGTGAGAGGTGTAAAGGGAATGAAATGCTGAGCATGGTAAACGAGGTACAATAAAGGTACAGCAGCTGGAGTGGCCGCTGCTCCGCGTCACTAAAAGAGCTGCACCGCGGGAGCGTCGGGGCAGCGCTGCTGGTTAAACAGAGCAGCATGGGAAAGGCTGGGAAGTGTGAGCGCAATAAAATATTGAAAATGGTCTAAGAAATATTGAAAAGGTACAGCAGCAGGAGTGGCCGCTGCCCCGCATCACTAAAAGAGCTGCACGCGGGAGCGTCGGCGTAGCGCTGCTGGTTAAAAAGAGCGGCACGGGAAAGGCTGAGAGGTGTAAAGGGAATGAAATGCTGAGCATGGTAAACGAGGTACAATAAAGGTTACTGCAGCAGGAGTGGCCGCTGCCCCGCATCACTAAAAGAGCTGCACCGCGGGACCGTCGGGGCAGCGCTGCTGGTTAAAAAGAGCAGCACGGAAAGGCTGGGAAGTGTGAGCGGAATAAAATATTGACAATGGTCTAAGAAATATTGTAAAGGTACAGCAGCAGGAGTGGCCGCTGCCCCGCATCACTAAAAGAGCTGCACCGCGGGACGGTCGGGGCAGCGCTGCTGGTTAAAAAGGGGTCCGGAAAGCGTGAGAGGTGTAAAGGGAATAAAATGCTGAGCATGGTAAACGAGGTACAATAAAGGTACAGCAGCAGGAGTGGCCGCTGCTCCGCGTCACTAAAAGAGCTGCACCGCGGGAGCGTCGGGGCAGCGCTGCTGGTTAAACAGAGCAGCATGGGAAAGGCTGGGAAGTGTGAGCGCAATAAAATATTGAAAATGGTCTAAGAAATATTGAAAAGGTACTGCAGCAGGAGTGGCCGCTGCCCCGCATCACTAAAAGAGCTGCACCGCGGGACCGTCGGGGCAGCGCTGCTGGTTAAAAAGGGGTCCGGAAAGCGTGAGAGGTGTAAAGGGAATGAAATGCTGAGCATGGTAAACGAGGTACAATAAAGGTACAGCAGCAGGAGTGGCCGCTGCTCCGCATCACTAAAAGAGCTGCACCGCGGGACGGTCGGGGCAGCGCTGCTGGTTAAAAAGGGGTCCGGAAAGCGTGAGAGGTGTAAAGGGAATAAAATGCTGAGCATGGTAAACGAGGTACAATAAAGGTACTGCAGCAGGTGTGGCCGCTGCCCCGTGTGACTAAAAGAGCTGCACCGCGGGAGCGTCGGGGCAGCGCTGCTGGTTAAAAAGAGCGGCACGGGAAAGGCTGAGAGGTGTAAAGGGAATGAAATGCTGAGCATGGTAAACGAGGTACAATAAAGGTACTGCAGGAGGGGTGGCCGCTGCTCCTTGTCACTAGAAGAGCTTCTCCGAGGCGCCGGTGGGGCTGCGCCGTTCCCGCCTCGGGCGCTTCTGGGCGATTTTGAGGCGGGGGGAGCCCACCGCGGCAGTGGCGGGAAAAGGGGGTGCGGAGTATAAAAGGGGGCGCCGGCGTCGCGGCCCCTCAGTCGGGGGGCGGCGGCGGCGGCGGCAGGAGCTCCGCGGGCTGGCCCGGATGCGGGGACGCCGCCCTGTGCGGCCGAAGGCGCCGGCCCTGAGGCGCGGAGAGAGCGGCGTGGCAGCCGCGCATCGGCTCCGTCATCGGCAGCGCCGCTTCGTGCCGGTAGGGAGCGGGAGAACGCGGCGGCGGGCGGCGGGTGGTGAGTGCCGTCGGCGAGACGGGGCTTGGGCCGCGTGCGGTGTGCGATCTCCCGAGAGCAGCGGGGAGGCCCCCGGGGAGCGGCGGCGGGCGGGGCGCTGTGGGAGCCGGCGCATGTCCCCGAATGAGGCGCCCGGCGCAACGCGCGAGGTGCCAATGAAATAAAATAGAAAACGGTAAAGTGCTATAGAGGAGCCGCACCTAGAGGGCTCTCGGCCCCTGCCCCGTGTCACTAAGGGAGCTGTACCGCGGGAGCGTCGGGGCAGCGCTGCTGGTTAAACAGAGCAGCACGGGAAAGGCTGGGAAACGTCAGCGCAATAAAGTATTGACAATGGTCTAAGAAATATTGTAAAGGTACTGCAGCAGGAGTGGCCGCTGCCCCGCATCACTAAAAGAGCTGCACCGCGGGACGGTCGGGGCAGCGCTGCTGGTTAAAAAGGGGTCCGGAAAGCGTGAGAGGTGTAAAGGGAATAAAATGCTGAGCATGGTAAACGAGGTACAATAAAGGTACAGCAGCAGGAGTGGCCGCTGCCCCGCATCACTAAAAGAGCTGCACCGCGGGAGCGTCGGGGCAGCGCTGCTGGTTAAAAAGAGCAGCACGGGAAAGGCTGAGAGGTGTAAAGGGAATGAAATGCTGAGCATGGTAAACGAGGTACAATAAAGGTACAGCAGCAGGTGTAGCTGCCCCGTGTCACTAAAAGAGCTGCACCGCGGGAGCGTCGGGGCAGTGCTGCTGGTTAAAAAGGGGTCCGGAAAGCGTGAGAGGTGTAAAGGGAATGAAATGCTGAGCATGGTAAACGAGGTACAATAAAGGTACTGCAGCAGGTGTGGCCGCTGCCCCGCATCACTAAAAGAGCTGCACCGCGGGAGCATCGGGGCAGCGCTGCTGGTTAAACAGAGCAGCATGGGAAAGGCTGGGAAGTGTGAGCGCAATAAAATATTGAAAATGGTCTAAGAAATATTGAAAAGGTACTGCAGCAGGAGTGGCCGCTGCCCCGCATCACTAAAAGAGCTGCACCGCGGGACGGTCGGGGGAGCGCTGCTGGTTAAAAAGGGGTCCGGAAAGCGTGAGAGGTGTAAAGGGAATGAAATGCTGAGCATGGTAAACGAGGTACAATAAAGGTACTGCAGCAGGTGTGGCCGCTGCCCCGTGTGACTAAAAGAGCTGCACCGCGGGACGGTCGGGGCAGCGCTGCTGGTTAAAAAGGGGTCCGGAAAGCGTGAGAGGTGTAAAGGGAATAAAATGCTGAGCATGGTAAACGAGGTACAATAAAGGTACAGCAGCAGGTGTAGCTGCCCCGTGTCACTAAAAGAGCTGCACCGCGGGAGCGTCGGGGCAGTGCTGCTGGTTAAAAAGGGGTCCGGAAAGCGTGAGAGGTGTAAAGGGAATGAAATGCTGAGCATGGTAAACGAGGTACAATAAAGGTACAGCAGCAGGTGTGGCCGCTGCCCCGCACCACTAAAAGAGCTGCACCGCGGGACCGTCGGGGCAGCGCTGCTGGTTAAACAGAGCAGCATTGGAAAGGCCTGGAAGTGTGAGCGCAATAAAATATTGACAATGGTTTAAGAAATACTGTAAAGGTACTGCACCAGGTGTGGCCGCTGCCCCGCATCACTAAAAGAGCTGCACCGCGGGAGCGTCGGGGCAGCGCTGCTGGTTAAAAAGAGCGGCACGGGAAAGCGTGAGAGGTGTAAAGGGAATAAAATGCTGAGCATGGTAAACGAGGTACAATAAAGATACTGCAGCAGGTGTGGCCGCTGCCCCGCATCACTAAAAGAGCTGCACCGCGGGACCGTCGGGGCAGCGCTGCTGGCTAAAAAGGGGTCCGGAAAGCGTGAGAGGTGTAAAGGGAATGAAATGCTGAGCATGGTAAAAGAGGTACAATAAAGATACTGCAGCAGGTGTGGCCGCTGCCCCGCATCACTAAAAGAGCTGCACCTCGGGAGCGTCGGGGCAGCGCTGCTGGTTAAAAAGGGGTCCGGAAAGCGTGAGAGGTGTAAAGGGAATGAAATGCTGAGCATGGTAAACGAGGTACAATAAAGGTACAGCAGCAGGAGTGGCCGCTGCCCCGCATCACTAAAAGAGCTGCACCGCGGGACGGTCGGGGCAGCGCTGCTGGTTAAAAAGGGGTCCGGAAAGCGTGAGAGGTGTAAAGGGAATGAAATGCTGAGCATGGTAAACGAGGTACAATAAAGGTACTGCAGCAGGTGTGGCCGCTGCCCCGTGTGACTAAAAGAGCTGCACCGCGGGACCGTCGGGGCAGCGCTGCTGGTTAAAAAGAGCGGCACGGGAAAGGCTGAGAGGTGTAAAGGGAATGAAATGCTGAGCATGGTAAACGAGGTACAATAAAGGTACAGCAGCAGGTGTAGCTGCCCCGTGTCACTAAAAGAGCTGCACCGCGGGAGCGTCGGGGCAGTGCTGCTGGTTAAAAAGGGGTCCGGAAAGCGTGAGAGGTGTAAAGGGAATGAAATGCTGAGCATGGTAAACGAGGTACAATAAAGGTACTGCAGCAGGTGTAGCTGCCCCGTGTCACTAAAAGAGCTGCACCGCGGGAGCGTCGGGGCAGTGCTGCTGGTTAAAAAGGGGTCCGGAAAGCGTGAGAGGTGTAAAGGGAATGAAATGCTGAGCATGGTAAACGAGGTACAATAAAGGTACAGCAGCAGGTGTGGCCGCTGCCCCGCACCACTAAAAGAGCTGCACCGCGGGAGCGTCGGGGCAGCGCTGCTGGTTAAACAGAGCAGCATTGGAAAGGCCTGGAAGTGTGAGCGCAATAAAATATTGACAATGGTTTAAGAAATACTGTAAAGGTACTGCACCAGGTGTGGCCGCTGCCCCGTGTGACTAAAAGAGCTGCACCTCGGGAGCGTCGGGGCAGCGCTGCTGGTTAAAAAGAGCGGCACGGGAAAGGCTGAGAGGTGTAAAGGGAATGAAATGCTGAGCATGGTAAACGAGGTACAATAAAGGTACAGCAGCAGGTGTGGCCGCTGCCCCGCATCACTAAAAGAGCTGCACCGCGGGAGCGTCGGGGCAGCGCTGCTGGTTAAAAAGAGCGGCACGGGAAAGCGTGAGAGGTGTAAAGGGAATAAAATGCTGAGCATGGTAAACGAGGTACAATAAAGATACTGCAGCAGGTGTGGCCGCTGCCCCGCATCACTAAAAGAGCTGCACCGCGGGACCGTCGGGGCAGCGCTGCTGGCTAAAAAGGGGTCCGGAAAGCGTGAGAGGTGTAAAGGGAATGAAATGCTGAGCATGGTAAACGAGGTACAATAAAGGTACAGCAGCAGGAGTGGCCGCTGCTCCGCATCACTAAAAGAGCTGCACCGCGGGAGCGTCGGGGCAGCGCTGCTGGTTAAAAAGAGCGGCACGGGAAAGGCTGAGAGGTGTAAAGGGAATGAAATGCTGAGCATGGTAAAAGAGGTACAATAAAGGTACAGCAGCAGGAGTGGCCGCTGCCCCGCATCACTAAAAGAGCTGCACCGCGGGAGCGTCGGGGCAGCGCTGCTGGTTAAACAGAGCAGCATGGGAAAGGCTGGGAAGTGTGAGCGCAATAAAATATTGAAAATGGTCTAAGAAATATTGAAAAGGTACTGCAGCAGGAGTGGCCGCTGCCCCGCATCACTAAAAGAGCTGCACCGCGGGATCGTCGGGGCAGCGCTGCTGGTTAAAAAGGGGTCCGGAAAGCGTGAGAGGTGTAAAGGGAATGAAATGCTGAGCATGGTAAACGAGGTACAATAAAGGTACAGCAGCAGGAGTGGCCGCTGCCCCGCATCACTAAAAGAGCTGCACCGCGGGACGGTCGGGGCAGCGCTGCTGGTTAAAAAGGGGTCCGGAAAGCGTGAGAGGTGTAAAGGGAATAAAATGCTGAGCATGGTAAACGAGGTACAATAAAGGTACTGCAGCAGGTGTGGCCGCTGCCCCGTGTGACTAAAAGAGCTGCACCGCGGGAGCGTCGGGGCAGCGCTGCTGGTTAAAAAGAGCGGCACGGGAAAGGCTGGGAGGTGTAAAGGGAATGAAATGCTGAGCATGGTAAACGAGGTACAATAAAGGTACTGCAGGAGGGGTGGCCGCTGCTCCTTGTCACTAGAAGAGCTTCTCCGAGGCGCCGGTGGGGCTGCGCCGTTCCCGCCTCGGGCGCTTCTGGGCGATTTTGAGGCGGGGGGAGCCCACCGCGGCAGTGGCGGGAAAAGGGGGTGCGGAGTATAAAAGGGGGCGCCGGCGTCGCGGCCCCTCAGTCGGGGGGCGGCGGCGGCGGCGGCAGGAGCTCCGCGGGCTGGCCCGGATGCGGGGACGCCGCCCTGTGCGGCCGAAGGCGCCGGCCCTGAGGCGCGGAGAGAGCGGCGTGGCAGCCGCGCATCGGCTCCGTCATCGGCAGCGCCGCTTCGTGCCGGTAGGGAGCGGGAGAACGCGGCGGCGGGCGGCGGGTGGTGAGTGCCGTCGGCGAGACGGGGCTTGGGCCGCGTGCGGTGTGCGATCTCCCGAGAGCAGCGGGGAGGCCCCCGGGGAGCGGCGGCGGGCGGGGCGCTGTGGGAGCCGGCGCATGTCCCCGAATGAGGCGCCCGGCGCAACGCGCGAGGTGCCAATGAAATAAAATAGAAAACGGTAAAGTGCTATAGAGGAGCCGCACCTAGAGGGCTCTCGGCCCCTGCCCCGTGTCACTAAGGGAGCTGCACCGCGGGAGCGTCGGGGCAGCGCTGCTGGTTAAACAGAGCAGCACGGGAAAGGCTGGGAAACGTCAGCGCAATAAAGTATTGACAATGGTCTAAGAAATATTGTAAAGGTACAGCAGCAGGAGTGGCCGCTGCCCCGCATCACTAAAAGAGCTGCACCGCGGGAGCGTCGGGGCAGCGCTGCTGGTTAAAAAGGGGTCCGGAAAGCGTGAGAGGTGTAAAGGGAATGAAATGCTGAGCATGGTAAACGAGGTACAATAAAGGTACAGCAGCAGGTGTAGCCGCTGCCCCGTGTCACTAAAAGAGCTGCACCGCGGGAGCGTCGGGGCAGCGCTGCTGGTTAAAAAGAGCAGCACGGGAAAGGCTGAGAGGTGTAAAGGGAATGAAATGCTGAGCATGGTAAACGAGGTACAATAAAGGTACAGCAGCAGGTGTAGCTGCCCCGTGTCACTAAAAGAGCTGCACCGCGGGAGCGTCGGGGCAGTGCTGCTGGTTAAAAAGGGGTCCGGAAAGCGTGAGAGGTGTAAAGGGAATGAAATGCTGAGCATGGTAAACGAGGTACAATAAAGGTACAGCAGCAGGAGTGGCCGCTGCCCCGCATCACTAAAAGAGCTGCACCGCGGGAGCGTCGGGGCAGCGCTGCTGGTTAAAAAGGGGTCCGGAAAGCGTGAGAGGTGTAAAGGGAATGAAATGCTGAGCATGGTAAACGAGGTACAATAAAGGTACAGCAGCAGGTGTAGCCGCTGCCCCGTGTCACTAAAAGAGCTGCACCGCGGGACCGTCGGGGCAGCGCTGCTGGTTAAAAAGAGCGGCACGGGAAAGGCTGAGAGGTGTAAAGGGAATGAAATGCTGAGCATGGTAAACGAGGTACAATAAAGGTACAGCAGCAGGTGTAGCTGCCCCGTGTCACTAAAAGAGCTGCACCGCGGGAGCGTCGGGGCAGTGCTGCTGGTTAAAAAGGGGTCCGGAAAGCGTGAGAGGTGTAAAGGGAATGAAATGCTGAGCATGGTAAACGAGGTACAATAAAGGTACTGCAGCAGGTGTGGCCGCTGCCCCGCATCACTAAAAGAGCTGCACCGCGGGAGCATCGGGGCAGCGCTGCTGGTTAAACAGAGCAGCATGGGAAAGGCTGGGAAGTGTGAGCGCAATAAAATATTGAAAATGGTCTAAGAAATATTGAAAAGGTACTGCAGCAGGAGTGGCCGCTGCCCCGCATCACTAAAAGAGCTGCACCGCGGGACGGTCGGGGGAGCGCTGCTGGTTAAAAAGGGGTCCGGAAAGCTGAGAGGTGTAAAGGGAATGAAATGCTGAGCATGGTAAACGAGGTACAATAAAGGTACTGCAGCAGGTGTGGCCGCTGCCCCGTGTGACTAAAAGAGCTGCACCGCGGGACCGTCGGGGCAGCGCTGCTGGTTAAAAAGGGGTCCGGAAAGCGTGAGAGGTGTAAAGGGAATAAAATGCTGAGCATGGTAAACGAGGTACAATAAAGGTACTGCAGCAGGTGTAGCTGCCCCGTGTCACTAAAAGAGCTGCACCGCGGGAGCGTCGGGGCAGTGCTGCTGGTTAAAAAGGGGTCCGGAAAGCGTGAGAGGTGTAAAGGGAATGAAATGCTGAGCATGGTAAACGAGGTACAATAAAGGTACAGCAGCAGGTGTGGCCGCTGCCCCGCACCACTAAAAGAGCTGCACCGCGGGACCGTCGGGGCAGCGCTGCTGGTTAAACAGAGCAGCATTGGAAAGGCCTGGAAGTGTGAGCGCAATAAAATATTGACAATGGTTTAAGAAATACTGTAAAGGTACTGCACCAGGTGTGGCCGCTGCCCCGCATCACTAAAAGAGCTGCACCTCGGGAGCGTCGGGGCAGCGCTGCTGGTTAAAAAGGGGTCCGGAAAGCGTGAGAGGTGTAAAGGGAATGAAATGCTGAGCATGGTAAACGAGGTACAATAAAGGTACAGCAGCAGGAGTGGCCGCTGCCCCGCATCACTAAAAGAGCTGCACCGCGGGACGGTCGGGGCAGCGCTGCTGGTTAAAAAGGGGTCCGGAAAGCGTGAGAGGTGTAAAGGGAATGAAATGCTGAGCATGGTAAACGAGGTACAATAAAGGTACTGCAGCAGGTGTGGCCGCTGCCCCGTGTGACTAAAAGAGCTGCACCGCGGGACCGTCGGGGCAGCGCTGCTGGTTAAAAAGAGCGGCACGGGAAAGGCTGAGAGGTGTAAAGGGAATGAAATGCTGAGCATGGTAAACGAGGTACAATAAAGGTACAGCAGCAGGTGTAGCTGCCCCGTGTCACTAAAAGAGCTGCACCGCGGGAGCGTCGGGGCAGTGCTGCAGGTTAAAAAGGGGTCCGGAAAGCGTGAGAGGTGTAAAGGGAATGAAATGCTGAGCATGGTAAACGAGGTACAATAAAGGTACTGCAGCAGGTGTAGCTGCCCCGTGTCACTAAAAGAGCTGCACCGCGGGAGCGTCGGGGCAGTGCTGCTGGTTAAAAAGGGGTCCGGAAAGCGTGAGAGGTGTAAAGGGAATGAAATGCTGAGCATGGTAAACGAGGTACAATAAAGGTACAGCAGCAGGTGTGGCCGCTGCCCCGCACCACTAAAAGAGCTGCACCGCGGGAGCGTCGGGGCAGCGCTGCTGGTTAAACAGAGCAGCATTGGAAAGGCCTGGAAGTGTGAGCGCAATAAAATATTGACAATGGTTTAAGAAATACTGTAAAGGTACTGCACCAGGTGTGGCCGCTGCCCCGTGTGACTAAAAGAGCTGCACCTCGGGAGCGTCGGGGCAGCGCTGCTGGTTAAAAAGAGCGGCACGGGAAAGGCTGAGAGGTGTAAAGGGAATGAAATGCTGAGCATGGTAAACGAGGTACAATAAAGATACTGCAGCAGGTGTGGCCGCTGCCCCGCATCACTAAAAGAGCTGCACCGCGGGACCGTCGGGGCAGCGCTGCTGGCTAAAAAGGGGTCCGGAAAGCGTGAGAGGTGTAAAGGGAATGAAATGCTGAGCATGGTAAAAGAGGTACAATAAAGATACTGCAGCAGGTGTGGCCGCTGCCCCGCATCACTAAAAGAGCTGCACCGCGGGAGCGTCGGGGCAGCGCTGCTGGTTAAAAAGGGGTCCGGAAAGCGTGAGAGGTGTAAAGGGAATGAAATGCTGAGCATGGTAAACGAGGTACAATAAAGGTACTGCAGCAGGTGTGGCCGCTGCCCCGCATCACTAAAAGAGCTGCACCGCGGGACGGTCGGGGCAGCGCTGCTGGTTAAAAAGGGGTCCGGAAAGCGTGAGAGGTGTAAAGGGAATGAAATGCTGAGCATGGTAAACGAGGTACAATAAAGGTACAGCAGCAGGTGTGGCCGCTGCCCCGTGTCACTAAAAGAGCTGCACCTCGGGAGCGTCGGGGCAGCGCTGCTGGTTAAAAAGAGCGGCACGGGAAAGGCTGAGAGGTGTAAAGGGAATGAAATGCTGAGCATGGTAAACGAGGTACAATAAAGGTACAGCAGCAGGTGTGGCCGCTGCCCCGTGTCACTAAAAGAGCTGCACCGCGGGAGCGTCGGGGCAGTGCTGCTGGTTAAAAAGGGGTCCGGAAAGCGTGAGAGGTGTAAAGGGAATAAAATGCTGAGCATGGTAAGCGAGGTACAATAAAGGTACAGCAGCAGGTGAGGGCGCTGCCCCGTGTCACTAAAAGAGCTGCACCGCGGGAGCGTCGGGGCAGCGCTGCTGGTTAAAAAGAGCGGCACGGGAAAGGCTGAGAGGTGTAAAGGGAATGAAATGCTGAGCATGGTAAAAGAGGTACAATAAAGGTACAGCAGCAGGTGTGGCCGCTGCCCCGCATCACTAAAAGAGCTGCACCGCGGGACCGTCGGGGCAGCGCTGCTGGTTAAACAGAGCAGCACGGGAAAGGCTGGGAAACGTCAGCGCAATAAAGTATTGACAATGGTCTAAGAAATATTGTAAAGGTACTGCAGCAGGAGTGGCCGCTGCCCCGCATCACTAAAAGAGCTGCACCGCGGGACGGTCGGGGCAGCGCTGCAGGTTAAAAAGGGGTCCGGAATGCGTGAAAGGTGTAAAGGGAATAAAATGCTGAGCATGGTAAAAGAGGTACAATAAAGATACTGCTGCAGGAGTGGCCGCTGCCCCGCATCACTAAAAGAGCTGCACCGCGGGAGCGTCGGGGCAGCGCTGCTGGTTAAACAGAGCAGCATGGGAAAGGCTGAGAGGTGTAAAGGGAATGAAATGCTGAGCATGGTAAACGAGGTACAATAAAGGTACAGCAGCAGGAGTGGCCGCTGCTCCGCATCACTAAAAGAGCTGCACCGCGGGAGCGTCGGGGCAGCGCTGCTGGTTAAAAAGAGCAGCACGGGAAAGGCTGAGAGGTGTAAAGGGAATGAAATGCTGAGCATGGTAAAAGAGGTACAATAAAGGTACTGCAGCAGGAGTGGCCGCTGCCCCGCATCACTAAAAGAGCTGCACCGCGGGACCGTCGGGGCAGTGCTGCTGGTTAAAAAGGGGTCCGGAAAGCGTGAGAGGTGTAAAGGGAATGAAATGCTGAGCATGGTAAACGAGGTACAAAAAAGGTACAGCAGCAGGAGTGGCCGCTGCCCCGTGTGACTAAAAGAGCTGCACCGCGGGAGCGTCGGGGCAGCGCTGCTGTTGAAAAAGAGCGGCACGGGAAAGGCTGAGAGGTGTAAAGGGAATGAAATGCTGAGCATGGTAAACGAGGTACAATAAAGGTACAGCAGCAGGTGTGGCCGCTGCCCCGTGTGACTAAAAGGGCTGCACCGCGGGAGCGTCGGGGCAGCGCTGCTGGTTAAACAGAGCAGCATGGGAAAGGCCTGGAAGTGTGAGCGGAATAAAATATTGACAATGGTCTAAGAAATACTGTAAAGGTACTGCACCAGGTGTGGCCGCTGCCCCGTGTCACTAAAAGAGCTGCACCGCGGGAGCGTCGGGGCAGCGCTGCTGGTTAAAAAGAGCGGCACGGGAAAGCGTGAGAGGTGTAAAGGGAATAAAATGCTGAGCATGGTAAACGAGGTACAATAAAGGTACTGCAGCAGGTGTGGCCGCTGCTCCGCATCACTAAAAGAGCTGCACCGCGGGACGGTCGGGGCAGCGCTGCTGGCTAAAAAGGGGTCCGGAAAGCGTGAGAGGTGTAAAGGGAATGAAATGCTGAGCATGGTAAAAGAGGTACAATAAAGGTACTGCAGCAGGTGTGGCCGCTGCCCCGCATCACTAAAAGAGCTGCACCGCGGGAGCGTCGGGGCAGTGCTGCTGGTTAAAAAGGGGTCCGGAAAGCGTGAGAGGTGTAAAGGGAATGAAATGCTGAGCATGGTAAACGAGGTACAATAAAGGTAGTGCAGCAGGTGTGGCCGCTGCCCCGTGTGACTAAAAGAGCTGCACCGCGGGAGCGTCGGGGCAGCGCTGCTGGTTAAAAAGAGCGGCACGGGAAAGGCTGAGAGGTGTAAAAGGAATGAAATGCTGAGCATGGTAAACGAGGTACAATAAAGGTACAGCAGCAGGTGTGGCCGCTGCCCCGCATCACTAAAAGAGCTGCACCGCGGGACCGTCGGGGCAGCGCTGCTGGTTAAACAGAGCAGTATGGGAAAGGCTGGGAAGTGTGAGCGCAATAAAATATTGAAAATGGTCTAAGAAATATTGAAAAGGTACTGCAGCAGGTGTGGCCGCTGCCCCGCATCACTAAAAGAGCTGCACCGCGGGACGGTCGGGGCAGCGCTGCTGGTTAAAAAGGGGTCCGGAAAGCGTGAGAGGTGTAAAGGGAATGAAATGCTGAGCATGGTAAACGAGGTACAATAAAGGTACAGCAGCAGGTGTAGCCGCTGCCCCGTGTCACTAAAAGAGCTGCACCGCGGGAGCGTCGGGGCAGTGCTGCTGGTTAAAAAGGGGTCCGGAAAGCGTGAGAGGTGTAAAGGGAATGAAATGCTGAGCATGGTAAACGAGGTACAATAAAGGTACAGCAGCAGGTGTGGCCGCTGCCCCGCATCACTAAAAGAGCTGCACCGCGGGAGCGTCGGGGCAGCGCTGCTGGTTAAAAAGAGCAGCATGGGAAAGGCTGGGAAGTGTGAGCGCAATAAAATATTGACAATGGTTTAAGAAATACTGTAAAGGTACAGCAGCAGGAGTGGCCGCTGCCCCGTGTGACTAAAAGAGCTGCACCTCGGGAGCGTCGGGGCAGCGCTGCTGGTTAAAAAGAGCGGCACGGGAAAGGCTGAGAGGTGTAAAGGGAATGAAATGCTGAGCATGGTAAACGAGGTACAATAAAGGTACTGCAGCAGGTGTGGCCGCTGCCCCGCGTCACTAAAAGAGCTGCACCGCGGGACGGTCGGGGCAGCGCTGCTGGTTAAAAAGGGGTCCGGAAAGCGTGAGAGGTGTAAAGGGAATGAAATGCTGAGCATGGTAAAAGAGGTACAATAAAGATACTGCAGCAGGTGTGGCCGCTGCCCCGCATCACTAAAAGAGCTGCACCGCGGGAGCGTCGGGGCAGCTCTGCTGGTTAAAAAGGGGTCCGGAAAGCGTGAGAGGTGTAAAGGGAATGAAATGCTGAGCATGGTAAACGAGGTACAATAAAGGTACAGCAGCTGGAGTGGCCGCTGCTCCGCGTCACTAAAAGAGCTGCACCGCGGGAGCGTCGGGGCAGCGCTGCTGGTTAAACAGAGCAGCATGGGAAAGGCTGGGAAGTGTGAGCGCAATAAAATATTGAAAATGGTCTAAGAAATATTGAAAAGGTACAGCAGCAGGAGTGGCCGCTGCCCCGCATCACTAAAAGAGCTGCACGCGGGAGCGTCGGCGTAGCGCTGCTGGTTAAAAAGAGCGGCACGGGAAAGGCTGAGAGGTGTAAAGGGAATGAAATGCTGAGCATGGTAAACGAGGTACAATAAAGGTTACTGCAGCAGGAGTGGCCGCTGCCCCGCATCACTAAAAGAGCTGCACCGCGGGACCGTCGGGGCAGCGCTGCTGGTTAAAAAGAGCAGCACGGAAAGGCTGGGAAGTGTGAGCGGAATAAAATATTGACAATGGTCTAAGAAATATTGTAAAGGTACAGCAGCAGGAGTGGCCGCTGCCCCGCATCACTAAAAGAGCTGCACCGCGGGACGGTCGGGGCAGCGCTGCTGGTTAAAAAGGGGTCCGGAAAGCGTGAGAGGTGTAAAGGGAATAAAATGCTGAGCATGGTAAACGAGGTACAATAAAGGTACAGCAGCAGGAGTGGCCGCTGCTCCGCGTCACTAAAAGAGCTGCACCGCGGGAGCGTCGGGGCAGCGCTGCTGGTTAAACAGAGCAGCATGGGAAAGGCTGGGAAGTGTGAGCGCAATAAAATATTGAAAATGGTCTAAGAAATATTGAAAAGGTACTGCAGCAGGAGTGGCCGCTGCCCCGCATCACTAAAAGAGCTGCACCGCGGGACCGTCGGGGCAGCGCTGCTGGTTAAAAAGGGGTCCGGAAAGCGTGAGAGGTGTAAAGGGAATGAAATGCTGAGCATGGTAAACGAGGTACAATAAAGGTACAGCAGCAGGAGTGGCCGCTGCTCCGCATCACTAAAAGAGCTGCACCGCGGGACGGTCGGGGCAGCGCTGCTGGTTAAAAAGGGGTCCGGAAAGCGTGAGAGGTGTAAAGGGAATAAAATGCTGAGCATGGTAAACGAGGTACAATAAAGGTACTGCAGCAGGTGTGGCCGCTGCCCCGTGTGACTAAAAGAGCTGCACCGCGGGAGCGTCGGGGCAGCGCTGCTGGTTAAAAAGAGCGGCACGGGAAAGGCTGAGAGGTGTAAAGGGAATGAAATGCTGAGCATGGTAAACGAGGTACAATAAAGGTACTGCAGGAGGGGTGGCCGCTGCTCCTTGTCACTAGAAGAGCTTCTCCGAGGCGCCGGTGGGGCTGCGCCGTTCCCGCCTCGGGCGCTTCTGGGCGATTTTGAGGCGGGGGGAGCCCACCGCGGCAGTGGCGGGAAAAGGGGGTGCGGAGTATAAAAGGGGGCGCCGGCGTCGCGGCCCCTCAGTCGGGGGGCGGCGGCGGCGGCGGCAGGAGCTCCGCGGGCTGGCCCGGATGCGGGGACGCCGCCGTGTGCGGCCGAAGGCGCCGGCCCTGAGGCGCGGAGAGAGCGGCGTGGCAGCCGCGCATCGGCTCCGTCATCGGCAGCGCCGCTTCGTGCCGGTAGGGAGCGGGAGAACGCGGCGGCGGGCGGCGGGTGGTGAGTGCCGTCGGCGAGACGGGGCTTGGGCCGCGTGCGGTGTGCGATCTCCCGAGAGCAGCGGGGAGGCCCCCGGGGAGCGGCGGCGGGCGGGGCGCTGTGGGAGCCGGCGCATGTCCCCGAATGAGGCGCCCGGCGCAACGCGCGAGGTGCCAATGAAATAAAATAGAAAACGGTAAAGTGCTATAGAGGAGCCGCACCTAGAGGGCTCTCGGCCCCTGCCCCGTGTCACTAAGGGAGCTGCACCGCGGGAGCGTCGGGGCAGCGCTGCTGGTTAAACAGAGCAGCACGGGAAAGGCTGGGAAACGTCAGCGCAATAAAGTATTGACAATGGTCTA
Organism: Coloeus monedula; assembly: GCF_965178545.1. Taxonomy (NCBI): domain Eukaryota; kingdom Metazoa; phylum Chordata; class Aves; order Passeriformes; family Corvidae; genus Coloeus; species Coloeus monedula. The sequence goes on along the minus strand of NW_028120744.1, from coordinate 148,647 downwards.
AGAAATATTGTAAAGGTACTGCAGCAGGAGTGGCCGCTGCCCCGCATCACTAAAAGAGCTGCACCGCGGGACGGTCGGGGCAGCGCTGCTGGTTAAAAAGGGGTCCGGAAAGCGTGAGAGGTGTAAAGGGAATAAAATGCTGAGCATGGTAAACGAGGTACAATAAAGGTACAGCAGCAGGAGTGGCCGCTGCCCCGCATCACTAAAAGAGCTGCACCGCGGGAGCGTCGGGGCAGCGCTGCTGGTTAAAAAGAGCAGCACGGGAAAGGCTGAGAGGTGTAAAGGGAATGAAATGCTGAGCATGGTAAACGAGGTACAATAAAGGTACAGCAGCAGGTGTAGCTGCCCCGTGTCACTAAAAGAGCTGCACCGCGGGAGCGTCGGGGCAGTGCTGCTGGTTAAAAAGGGGTCCGGAAAGCGTGAGAGGTGTAAAGGGAATGAAATGCTGAGCATGGTAAACGAGGTACAATAAAGGTACTGCAGCAGGTGTGGCCGCTGCCCCGCGTCACTAAAAGAGCTGCACCGCGGGACCGTCGGGGCAGCGCTGCTGGTTAAAAAGGGGTCCGGAAAGCGTGAGAGGTGTAAAGGGAATAAAATGCTGAGCATGGTAAACGAGGTACAATAAAGGTACTGCAGCAGGAGTGGCCGCTGCTCCGCGTCACTAAAAGAGCTGCACCGCGGGAGCGTCGGGGCAGCGCTGCTGGTTAAAAAGAGCAGCATGGGAAAGGCTGGGAAGTGTGAGCGCAATAAAATATTGACAATGGTTTAAGAAATACTGTAAAGGTACAGCAGCAGGAGTGGCCGCTGCCCCGTGTGACTAAAAGAGCTGCACCTCGGGAGCGTCGGGGCAGCGCTGCTGGTTAAAAAGAGCGGCACGGGAAAGGCTGAGAGGTGTAAAGGGAATGAAATGCTGAGCATGGTAAACGAGGTACAATAAAGGTACTGCAGCAGGTGTGGCCGCTGCCCCGCGTCACTAAAAGAGCTGCACCGCGGGACGGTCGGGGCAGCGCTGCTGGTTAAAAAGGGGTCCGGAAAGCGTGAGAGGTGTAAAGGGAATGAAATGCTGAGCCTGGTAAAAGAACTACAATAAAGATACTGCTGCAGGAGTGGCCGCTGCCCCGCATCACTAAAAGAGCTGCACCGCGGGAGCGTCGGGGCAGTGCTGCTGGTTAAAAAGGGGTCCGGAAAGCGTGAGAGGTGTAAAGGGAATAAAATGCTGAGCATGGTAAAAGAGGTACAATAAAGATACTGCAGCAGGTGTGGCCGCTGCCCCGCATCACTAAAAGAGCTGCACCGCGGGAGCGTCGGGGCAGCTCTGCTGGTTAAAAAGGGGTCCGGAAAGCGTGAGAGGTGTAAAGGGAATGAAATGCTGAGCATGGTAAACGAGGTACAATAAAGGTACTGCAGCAGGTGTGGCCGCTGCCCCGCATCACTAAAAGAGCTGCACCGCGGGAGCATCGGGGCAGCGCTGCTGGTTAAACAGAGCAGCATGGGAAAGGCTGGGAAGTGTGAGCGCAATAAAATATTGAAAATGGTCTAAGAAATATTGAAAAGGTACTGCAGCAGGAGTGGCCGCTGCCCCGCATCACTAAAAGAGCTGCACCGCGGGACGGTCGGGGCAGCGCTGCTGGTTAAAAAGGGGTCCGGAAAGCGTGAGAGGTGTAAAGGGAATGAAATGCTGAGCATGGTAAACGAGGTACAATAAAGGTACTGCAGCAGGTGTGGCCGCTGCCCCGTGTGACTAAAAGAGCTGCACCGCGGGACCGTCGGGGCAGCGCTGCTGGTTAAAAAGAGCGGCACGGGAAAGGCTGAGAGGTGTAAAGGGAATGAAATGCTGAGCATGGTAAACGAGGTACAATAAAGGTACAGCAGCAGGTGTAGCTGCCCCGTGTCACTAAAAGAGCTGCACCGCGGGAGCGTCGGGGCAGTGCTGCTGGTTAAAAAGGGGTCCGGAAAGCGTGAGAGGTGTAAAGGGAATGAAATGCTGAGCATGGTAAACGAGGTACAATAAAGGTACAGCAGCAGGAGTGGCCGCTGCCCCGCATCACTAAAAGAGCTGCACCGCGGGACGGTCGGGGCAGCGCTGCTGGTTAAAAAGGGGTCCGGAAAGCGTGAGAGGTGTAAAGGGAATGAAATGCTGAGCATGGTAAACGAGGTACAATAAAGGTACAGCAGCAGGAGTGGCCGCTGCCCCGCATCACTAAAAGAGCTGCACCGCGGGACGGTCGGGGCAGCGCTGCTGGTTAAAAAGGGGTCCGGAAAGCGTGAGAGGTGTAAAGGGAATAAAATGCTGAGCATGGTAAACGAGGTACAATAAAGGTACTGCAGCAGGTGTGGCCGCTGCCCCGTGTGACTAAAAGAGCTGCACCGCGGGAGCGTCGGGGCAGCGCTGCTGGTTAAAAAGAGCGGCACGGGAAAGGCTGGGAGGTGTAAAGGGAATGAAATGCTGAGCATGGTAAACGAGGTACAATAAAGGTACTGCAGGAGGGGTGGCCGCTGCTCCTTGTCACTAGAAGAGCTTCTCCGAGGCGCCGGTGGGGCTGCGCCGTTCCCGCCTCGGGCGCTTCTGGGCGATTTTGAGGCGGGGGGAGCCCACCGCGGCAGTGGCGGGAAAAGGGGGTGCGGAGTATAAAAGGGGGCGCCGGCGTCGCGGCCCCTCAGTCGGGGGGCGGCGGCGGCGGCGGCAGGAGCTCCGCGGGCTGGCCCGGATGCGGGGACGCCGCCCTGTGCGGCCGAAGGCGCCGGCCCTGAGGCGCGGAGAGAGCGGCGTGGCAGCCGCGCATCGGCTCCGTCATCGGCAGCGCCGCTTCGTGCCGGTAGGGAGCGGGAGAACGCGGCGGCGGGCGGCGGGTGGTGAGTGCCGTCGGCGAGACGGGGCTTGGGCCGCGTGCGGTGTGCGATCTCCCGAGAGCAGCGGGGAGGCCCCCGGGGAGCGGCGGCGGGCGGGGCGCTGTGGGAGCCGGCGCATGTCCCCGAATGAGGCGCCCGGCGCAACGCGCGAGGTGCCAATGAAATAAAATAGAAAACGGTAAAGTGCTATAGAGGAGCCGCACCTAGAGGGCTCTCGGCCCCTGCCCCGTGTCACTAAGGGAGCTGCACCGCGGGAGCGTCGGGGCAGCGCTGCTGGTTAAACAGAGCAGCACGGGAAAGGCTGGGAAACGTCAGCGCAATAAAGTATTGACAATGGTCTAAGAAATATTGTAAAGGTACAGCAGCAGGAGTGGCCGCTGCCCCGCATCACTAAAAGAGCTGCACCGCGGGAGCGTCGGGGCAGCGCTGCTGGTTAAAAAGGGGTCCGGAAAGCGTGAGAGGTGTAAAGGGAATGAAATGCTGAGCATGGTAAACGAGGTACAATAAAGGTACAGCAGCAGGTGTAGCCGCTGCCCCGTGTCACTAAAAGAGCTGCACCGCGGGAGCGTCGGGGCAGCGCTGCTGGTTAAAAAGAGCAGCACGGGAAAGGCTGAGAGGTGTAAAGGGAATGAAATGCTGAGCATGGTAAACGAGGTACAATAAAGGTACAGCAGCAGGTGTAGCTGCCCCGTGTCACTAAAAGAGCTGCACCGCGGGAGCGTCGGGGCAGTGCTGCTGGTTAAAAAGGGGTCCGGAAAGCGTGAGAGGTGTAAAGGGAATGAAATGCTGAGCATGGTAAACGAGGTACAATAAAGGTACTGCAGCAGGTGTGGCCGCTGCCCCGCATCACTAAAAGAGCTGCACCGCGGGAGCATCGGGGCAGCGCTGCTGGTTAAACAGAGCAGCATGGGAAAGGCTGGGAAGTGTGAGCGCAATAAAATATTGAAAATGGTCTAAGAAATATTGAAAAGGTACTGCAGCAGGAGTGGCCGCTGCCCCGCATCACTAAAAGAGCTGCACCGCGGGAGCGTCGGGGGAGCGCTGCTGGTTAAAAAGGGGTCCGGAAAGCGTGAGAGGTGTAAAGGGAATGAAATGCTGAGCATGGTAAACGAGGTACAATAAAGGTACTGCAGCAGGTGTGGCCGCTGCCCCGTGTGACTAAAAGAGCTGCACCGCGGGAGCGTCGGGGCAGCGCTGCTGGTTAAAAAGGGGTCCGGAAAGCGTGAGAGGTGTAAAGGGAATAAAATGCTGAGCATGGTAAACGAGGTACAATAAAGGTACTGCAGCAGGTGTAGCTGCCCCGTGTCACTAAAAGAGCTGCACCGCGGGAGCGTCGGGGCAGTGCTGCTGGTTAAAAAGGGGTCCGGAAAGCGTGAGAGGTGTAAAGGGAATAAAATGCTGAGCATGGTAAACGAGGTACAATAAAGGTACTGCAGCAGGTGTAGCTGCCCCGTGTCACTAAAAGAGCTGCACCGCGGGAGCGTCGGGGCAGTGCTGCTGGTTAAAAAGGGGTCCGGAAAGCGTGAGAGGTGTAAAGGGAATGAAATGCTGAGCATGGTAAACGAGGTACAATAAAGGTACAGCAGCAGGTGTGGCCGCTGCCCCGCACCACTAAAAGAGCTGCACCGCGGGACCGTCGGGGCAGCGCTGCTGGTTAAACAGAGCAGCATTGGAAAGGCCTGGAAGTGTGAGCGCAATAAAATATTGACAATGGTTTAAGAAATACTGTAAAGGTACTGCACCAGGTGTGGCCGCTGCCCCGCATCACTAAAAGAGCTGCACCTCGGGAGCGTCGGGGCAGCGCTGCTGGTTAAAAAGGGGTCCGGAAAGCGTGAGAGGTGTAAAGGGAATGAAATGCTGAGCATGGTAAACGAGGTACAATAAAGGTACAGCAGCAGGAGTGGCCGCTGCCCCGCATCACTAAAAGAGCTGCACCGCGGGACGGTCGGGGCAGCGCTGCTGGTTAAAAAGGGGTCCGGAAAGCGTGAGAGGTGTAAAGGGAATGAAATGCTGAGCATGGTAAACGAGGTACAATAAAGGTACAGCAGCAGGTGTAGCTGCCCCGTGTCACTAAAAGAGCTGCACCGCGGGAGCGTCGGGGCAGTGCTGCTGGTTAAAAAGGGGTCCGGAAAGCGTGAGAGGTGTAAAGGGAATGAAATGCTGAGCATGGTAAACGAGGTACAATAAAGGTACAGCAGCAGGTGTGGCCGCTGCCCCGCACCACTAAAAGAGCTGCACCGCGGGAGCGTCGGGGCAGCGCTGCTGGTTAAACAGAGCAGCATTGGAAAGGCCTGGAAGTGTGAGCGCAATAAAATATTGACAATGGTTTAAGAAATACTGTAAAGGTACTGCACCAGGTGTGGCCGCTGCCCCGTGTGACTAAAAGAGCTGCACCTCGGGAGCGTCGGGGCAGCGCTGCTGGTTAAAAAGAGCGGCACGGGAAAGGCTGAGAGGTGTAAAGGGAATGAAATGCTGAGCATGGTAAACGAGGTACAATAAAGGTACAGCAGCAGGTGTGGCCGCTGCCCCGCATCACTAAAAGAGCTGCACCGCGGGAGCGTCGGGGCAGCGCTGCTGGTTAAAAAGAGCGGCACGGGAAAGCGTGAGAGGTGTAAAGGGAATAAAATGCTGAGCATGGTAAACGAGGTACAATAAAGATACTGCAGCAGGTGTGGCCGCTGCCCCGCATCACTAAAAGAGCTGCACCGCGGGAGCGTCGGGGCAGCGCTGCTGGTTAAAAAGGGGTCCGGAAAGCGTGAGAGGTGTAAAGGGAATGAAATGCTGAGCATGGTAAACGAGGTACAATAAAGGTACTGCAGCAGGTGTGGCCGCTGCCCCGCATCACTAAAAGAGCTGCACCGCGGGACGGTCGGGGCAGCGCTGCTGGTTAAAAAGGGGTCCGGAAAGCGTGAGAGGTGTAAAGGGAATGAAATGCTGAGCATGGTAAACGAGGTACAATAAAGGTACAGCAGCAGGTGTGGCCGCTGCCCCGTGTCACTAAAAGAGCTGCACCGCGGGAGCGTCGGGGCAGTGCTGCTGGTTAAAAAGGGGTCCGGAAAGCGTGAGAGGTGTAAAGGGAATAAAATGCTGAGCATGGTAAGCGAGGTACAATAAAGGTACAGCAGCAGGTGAGGGCGCTGCCCCGTGTCACTAAAAGAGCTGCACCGCGGGAGCGTCGGGGCAGCGCTGCTGGTTAAAAAGAGCGGCACGGGAAAGGCTGGGAAGTGTGAGCGCAATAAAATATTGACAATGGTCTAAGAAATACTGTAAAGGTACTGCAGCAGGTGTGGCCGCTGCCCCGTGTGACTAAAAGAGCTGCACCGCGGGAGCGTCGGGGCAGCGCTGCTGGTTAAAAAGAGCGGCACGGGAAAGGCTGAGAGGTGTAAAGGGAATGAAATGCTGAGCATGGTAAAAGAGGTACAATAAAGGTACAGCAGCAGGTGTGGCCGCTGCCCCGCATCACTAAAAGAGCTGCACCGCGGGACCGTCGGGGCAGCGCTGCTGGTTAAAAAGAGCGGCACGGGAAAGGCTGAGAGGTGTAAAGGGAATGAAATGCTGAGCATGGTAAAAGAGGTACAATAAAGATACTGCAGCAGGAGTGGCCGCTGCCCCGCGTCACTAAAAGAGCTGCACCGCGGGAGCGTCGGGGCAGCGCTGCTGGTTAAAAAGGGGTCCGGAAAGCGTGAGAGGTGTAAAGGGAATAAAATGCTGAGCATGGTAAACGAGGTACAATAAAGGTACAGCAGCAGGTGTGGCCGCTGCCCCGTGTCACTAAAAGAGCTGCACCGCGGGAGCGTCGGGGCAGCGCTGCTGGTTAAAAAGGGGTCCGGAAAGCGTGAGAGGTGTAAAGGGAATGAAATGCTGAGCATGGTAAACGAGGTACAATAAAGGTACAGCAGCAGGTGTAGCTGCCCCGTGTCACTAAAAGAGCTGCACCGCGGGAGCGTCGGGGCAGTGCTGCTGGTTAAAAAGGGGTCCGGAAAGCGTGAGAGGTGTAAAGGGAATAAAATGCTGAGCATGGTAAAAGAGGTTCAATAAAGATACTGCAGCAGGAGTGGCCGCTGCCCCGCATCACTAAAAGAGCTGCACCGCGGGAGCGTCGGGGCAGCGCTGCTGGTTAAACAGAGCAGCATGGGAAAGGCTGAGAGGTGTAAAGGGAATGAAATGCTGAGCATGGTAAACGAGGTACAATAAAGGTACAGCAGCAGGAGTGGCCGCTGCTCCGCATCACTAAAAGAGCTGCACCGCGGGAGCGTCGGGGCAGCGCTGCTGGTTAAAAAGAGCGGCACGGGAAAGGCTGAGAGGTGTAAAGGGAATGAAATGCTGAGCATGGTAAACGAGGTACAATAAAGGTACAGCAGCAGGAGTGGCCGCTGCCCCGCATCACTAAAAGAGCTGCACCGCGGGACCGTCGGGGCAGTGCTGCTGGTTAAAAAGGGGTCCGGAAAGCGTGAGAGGTGTAAAGGGAATGAAATGCTGAGCATGGTAAACGAGGTACAATAAAGGTACAGCAGCAGGAGTGGCCGCTGCCCCGCATCACTAAAAGAGCTGCACCGCGGGACCGTCGGGGCAGCGCTGCTGGTTAAAAAGAGCAGCACGGAAAGGCTGGGAAGTGTGAGCGGAATAAAATATTGACAATGGTCTAAGAAATATTGTAAAGGTACAGCAGCAGGAGTGGCCGCTGCCCCGCATCACTAAAAGAGCTGCACCGCGGGACGGTCGGGGCAGCGCTGCTGGTTAAAAAGGGGTCCGGAAAGCGTGAGAGGTGTAAAGGGAATAAAATGCTGAGCATGGTAAACGAGGTACAATAAAGGTACTGCAGCAGGAGTGGCCGCTGCTCCGCGTCACTAAAAGAGCTGCACCGCGGGAGCGTCGGGGCAGCGCTGCTGGTTAAAAAGGGGTCCGGAAAGCGTGAGAGGTGTAAAGGGAATGAAATGCTGAGCATGGTAAACGAGGTACAATAAAGGTACAGCAGCAGGAGTGGCCGCTGCCCCGCATCACTAAAAGAGCTGCACCGCGGGACGGTCGGGGCAGCGCTGCTGGTTAAAAAGGGGTCCGGAAAGCGTGAGAGGTGTAAAGGGAATGAAATGCAGAGCATGGTAAACGAGGTACAATAAAGGTACTGCAGCAGGTGTGGCCGCTGCCCCGTGTGACTAAAAGAGCTGCACCGCGGGAGCGTCGGGGCAGCGCTGCTGGTTAAAAAGAGCGGCACGGGAAAGGCTGAGAGGTGTAAAGGGAATGAAATGCTGAGCATGGTAAACGAGGTACAATAAAGGTACTGCAGGAGGGGTGGCCGCTGCTCCTTGTCACTAGAAGAGCTTCTCCGAGGCGCCGGTGGGGCTGCGCCGTTCCCGCCTCGGGCGCTTCTGGGCGATTTTGAGGCGGGGGGAGCCCACCGCGGCAGTGGCGGGAAAAGGGGGTGCGGAGTATAAAAGGGGGCGCCGGCGTCGCGGCCCCTCAGTCGGGGGGCGGCGGCGGCGGCGGCAGGAGCTCCGCGGGCTGGCCCGGATGCGGGGACGCCGCCCTGTGCGGCCGAAGGCGCCGGCCCTGAGGCGCGGAGAGAGCGGCGTGGCAGCCGCGCATCGGCTCCGTCATCGGCAGCGCCGCTTCGTGCCGGTAGGGAGCGGGAGAACGCGGCGGCGGGCGGCGGGTGGTGAGTGCCGTCGGCGAGACGGGGCTTGGGCCGCGTGCGGTGTGCGATCTCCCGAGAGCAGCGGGGAGGCCCCCGGGGAGCGGCGGCGGGCGGGGCGCTGTGGGAGCCGGCGCATGTCCCCGAATGAGGCGCCCGGCGCAACGCGCGAGGTGCCAATGAAATAAAATAGAAAACGGTAAAGTGCTATAGAGGAGCCGCACCTAGAGGGCTCTCGGCCCCTGCCCCGTGTCACTAAGGGAGCTGCACCGCGGGAGCGTCGGGGCAGCGCTGCTGGTTAAACAGAGCAGCACGGGAAAGGCTGGGAAACGTCAGCGCAATAAAGTATTGACAATGGTCTAAGAAATATTGTAAAGGTACAGCAGCAGGAGTGGCCGCTGCCCCGCATCACTAAAAGAGCTGCACCGCGGGAGCGTCGGGGCAGCGCTGCTGGTTAAAAAGGGGTCCGGAAAGCGTGAGAGGTGTAAAGGGAATGAAATGCTGAGCATGGTAAACGAGGTACAATAAAGGTACAGCAGCAGGTGTAGCCGCTGCCCCGTGTCACTAAAAGAGCTGCACCGCGGGAGCGTCGGGGCAGTGCTGCTGGTTAAAAAGGGGTCCGGAAAGCGTGAGAGGTGTAAAGGGAATGAAATGCTGAGCATGGTAAACGAGGTACAATAAAGGTACTGCAGCAGGTGTGGCCGCTGCCCCGCATCACTAAAAGAGCTGCACCGCGGGAGCATCGGGGCAGCGCTGCTGGTTAAACAGAGCAGCATGGGAAAGGCTGGGAAGTGTGAGCGCAATAAAATATTGAAAATGGTCTAAGAAATATTGAAAAGGTACTGCAGCAGGAGTGGCCGCTGCCCCGCATCACTAAAAGAGCTGCACCGCGGGACGGTCGGGGCAGCGCTGCTGGTTAAAAAGGGGTCCGGAAAGCGTGAGAGGTGTAAAGGGAATGAAATGCTGAGCATGGTAAACGAGGTACAATAAAGGTACTGCAGCAGGTGTGGCCGCTGCTCCGCGTCACTAAAAGAGCTGCACCGCGGGAGCGTCGGGGCAGCGCTGCTGGTTAAACAGAGCAGCATGGGAAAGGCTGGGAAGTGTGAGCGCAATAAAATATTGAAAATGGTCTAAGAAATATTGAAAAGGTACTGCAGCAGGAGTGGCCGCTGCCCCGCATCACTAAAAGAGCTGCACCGCGGGACCGTCGGGGCAGCGCTGCTGGTTAAAAAGGGGTCCGGAAAGCGTGAGAGGTGTAAAGGGAATGAAATGCTGAGCATGGTAAACGAGGTACAATAAAGGTACAGCAGCAGGAGTGGCCGCTGCCCCGCATCACTAAAAGAGCTGCACCGCGGGAGCGTCGGGGCAGCGCTGCTGGTTAAAAAGAGCGGCACGGGAAAGGCTGAGAGGTGTAAAGGGAATGAAATGCTGAGCATGGTAAACGAGGTACAATAAAGGTACTGCAGGAGGGGTGGCCGCTGCTCCTTGTCACTAGAAGAGCTTCTCCGAGGCGCCGGTGGGGCTGCGCCGTTCCCGCCTCGGGCGCTTCTGGGCGATTTTGAGGCGGGGGGAGCCCACCGCGGCAGTGGCGGGAAAAGGGGGTGCGGAGTATAAAAGGGGGCGCCGGCGTCGCGGCCCCTCAGTCGGGGGGCGGCGGCGGCGGCGGCAGGAGCTCCGCGGGCTGGCCCGGATGCGGGGACGCCGCCGTGTGCGGCCGAAGGCGCCGGCCCTGAGGCGCGGAGAGAGCGGCGTGGCAGCCGCGCATCGGCTCCGTCATCGGCAGCGCCGCTTCGTGCCGGTAGGGAGCGGGAGAACGCGGCGGCGGGCGGCGGGTGGTGAGTGCCGTCGGCGAGACGGGGCTTGGGCCGCGTGCGGTGTGCGATCTCCCGAGAGCAGCGGGGAGGCCCCCGGGGAGCGGCGGCGGGCGGGGCGCTGTGGGAGCCGGCGCATGTCCCCGAATGAGGCGCCCGGCGCAACGCGCGAGGTGCCAATGAAATAAAATAGAAAACGGTAAAGTGCTATAGAGGAGCCGCACCTAGAGGGCTCTCGGCCCCTGCCCCGTGTCACTAAGGGAGCTGCACCGCGGGAGCGTCGGGGCAGCGCTGCTGGTTAAACAGAGCAGCACGGGAAAGGCTGGGAAACGTCAGCGCAATAAAGTATTGACAATGGTCTAAGAAATATTGTAAAGGTACAGCAGCAGGAGTGGCCGCTGCCCCGCATCACTAAAAGAGCTGCACCGCGGGAGCGTCGGGGCAGCGCTGCTGGTTAAAAAGGGGTCCGGAAAGCGTGAGAGGTGTAAAGGGAATGAAATGCTGAGCATGGTAAACGAGGTACAATAAAGGTACTGCAGCAGGTGTGGCCGCTGCCCCGCATCACTAAAAGAGCTGCACCGCGGGAGCATCGGGGCAGCGCTGCTGGTTAAACAGAGCAGCATGGGAAAGGCTGGGAAGTGTGAGCGCAATAAAATATTGAAAATGGTCTAAGAAATATTGAAAAGGTACTGCAGCAGGAGTGGCCGCTGCCCCGCATCACTAAAAGAGCTGCACCGCGGGACGGTCGGGGCAGCGCTGCTGGTTAAAAAGGGGTCCGGAAAGCGTGAGAGGTGTAAAGGGAATGAAATGCTGAGCATGGTAAACGAGGTACAATAAAGGTACTGCAGCAGGTGTGGCCGCTGCCCCGTGTCACTAAAAGAGCTGCACCGCGGGAGCGTCGGGGCAGTGCTGCTGGTTAAAAAGGGGTCCGGAAAGCGTGAGAGGTGTAAAGGGAATGAAATGCTGAGCATGGTAAACGAGGTACAATAAAGGTACAGCAGCAGGTGTGGCCGCTGCCCCGCACCACTAAAAGAGCTGCACCGCGGGAGCGTCGGGGCAGCGCTGCTGGTTAAACAGAGCAGCATTGGAAAGGCCTGGAAGTGTGAGCGCAATAAAATATTGACAATGGTTTAAGAAATACTGTAAAGGTACTGCACCAGGTGTGGCCGCTGCCCCGCATCACTAAAAGAGCTGCACCGCGGGAGCGTCGGGGCAGCGCTGCTGGTTAAAAAGAGCGGCACGGGAAAGGCTGAGAGGTGTAAAGGGAATAAAATGCTGAGCATGGTAAACGAGGTACAATAAAGGTACAGCAGCAGGTGTAGCTGCCCCGCATCACTAAAAGCGCTGCACCGCGGGAGCGTCGGGGCAGTGCTGCTGGTTAAAAAGGGGTCCGGAAAGCGTGAGAGGTGTAAAGGGAATGAAATGCTGAGCATGGTAAACGAGGTACAATAAAGGTACAGCAGCAGGTGTGGCCGCTGCCCCGCGTCACTAAAAGAGCTGCACCGCGGGACGGTCGGGGCAGCGCTGCAGGTTAAAAAGGGGTCCGGAATGCGTGAAAGGTGTAAAGGGAATAAAATGCTGAGCATGGTAAAAGAGGTTCAATAAAGATACTGCAGCAGGAGTGGCCGCTGCCCCGCATCACTAAAAGAGCTGCACCGCGGGAGCGTCGGGGCAGCGCTGCTGGTTAAAAAGAGCAGCACGGGAAAGGCTGAGAGGTGTAAAGGGAATGAAATGCTGAGCATGGTAAACGAGGTACAATAAAGGTACAGCAGCAGGAGTGGCCGCTGCTCCGCATCACTAAAAGAGCTGCACCGCGGGAGCGTCGGGGCAGCGCTGCTGGTTAAAAAGAGCAGCACGGGAAAGGCTGAGAGGTGTAAAGGGAATGAAATGCTGAGCATGGTAAAAGAGGTACAATAAAGGTACAGCAGCAGGAGTGGCCGCTGCCCCGCATCACTAAAAGAGCTGCACCGCGGGACCGTCGGGGCAGTGCTGCTGGTTAAAAAGGGGTCCGGAAAGCGTGAGAGGTGTAAAGGGAATGAAATGCTGAGCATGGTAAACGAGGTACAATAAAGGTACAGCAGCAGGTGTGGCCGCTGCCCCGTGTGACTAAAAGAGCTGCACCGCGGGACCGTCGGCGCAGCGCTGCTGGTTAAAAAGAGCGGCACGGGAAAGGCTGAGAGGTGTAAAGGGAATGAAATGCTGAGCATGGTAAACGAGGTACAATAAAGGTACTGCAGCAGGTGTGGCCGCTGCCCCGTGTGACTAAAAGAGCTGCACCGCGGGAGCGTCGGGGCAGCGCTGCTGGTTAAACAGAGCAGCATGGGAAAGGCCTGGAAGTGTGAGCGCAATAAAATATTGACAATGGTCTAAGAAATACTGTAAAGGTACTGCACCAGGTGTGGCCGCTGCCCCATGTCACTAAAAGAGCTGCACCGCGGGAGCGTCGGGGCAGCGCTGCTGGTTAAAAAGAGCGGCACGGGAAAGCGTGAGAGGTGTAAAGGGAATAAAATGCTGAGCATGGTAAACGAGGTACAATAAAGGTACTGCAGCAGGTGTGGCCGCTGCTCCGCATCACTAAAAGAGCTGCACCGCGGGACCGTCGGGGCAGCGCTGCTGGCTAAAAAGGGGTCCGGAAAGCGTGAGAGGTGTAAAGGGAATGAAATGCTGAGCATGGTAAAAGAGGTACAATAAAGGTACTGCAGCAGGAGTGGCCGCTGCCCCGCATCACTAAAAGAGCTGCACCTCGGGAGCGTCGGGGCAGCGCTGCTGGTTAAAAAGGGGTCCGGAAAGCGTGAGAGGTGTAAAGGGAATGAAATGCAGAGCATGGTAAACGAGGTACAATAAAGGTACTGCAGCAGGTGTGGCCGCTGCCCCGTGTGACTAAAAGAGCTGCACCGCGGGAGCGTCGGGGCAGCGCTGCTGGTTAAAAAGAGCGGCACGGGAAAGGCTGAGAGGTGTAAAGGGAATGAAATGCTGAGCATGGTAAACGAGGTACAATAAAGGTACTGCAGCAGGTGTGGCCGCTGCCCCGCATCACTAAAAGAGCTGCACCGCGGGACGGTCGGGGCAGCGCTGCTGGTTAAAAAGGGGTCCGGAAAGCGTGAGAGGTGTAAAGGGAATGAAATGCTGAGCATGGTAAACGAGGTACAATAAAGGTACAGCAGCAGGTGTAGCCGCTGCCCCGTGTCACTAAAAGAGCTGCACCGCGGGAGCGTCGGGGCAGCGCTGCTGGTTAAAAAGAGCAGCACGGGAAAGGCTGAGAGGTGTAAAGGGAATGAAATGCTGAGCATGGTAAACGAGGTACAATAAAGGTACAGCAGCAGGTGTAGCTGCCCCGTGTCACTAAAAGAGCTGCACCGCGGGAGCATCGGGGCAGCGCTGCTGGTTAAACAGAGCAGCATGGGAAAGGCTGGGAAGTGTGAGCGCAATAAAATATTGAAAATGGTCTAAGAAATATTGAAAAGGTACTGCAGCAGGAGTGGCCGCTGCCCCGCATCACTAAAAGAGCTGCACCGCGGGACGGTCGGGGCAGCGCTGCTGGTTAAAAAGGGGTCCGGAAAGCGTGAGAGGTGTAAAGGGAATAAAATGCTGAGCATGGTAAACGAGGTACAATAAAGGTACTGCAGCAGGTGTGGCCGCTGCCCCGCGTCACTAAAAGAGCTGCACCGCGGGAGCGTCGGGGCAGTGCTGCTGGTTAAAAAGGGGTCCGGAAAGCGTGAGAGGTGTAAAGGGAATGAAATGCTGAGCATGGTAAAAGAGGTACAATAAAGATACTGCTGCAGGAGTGGCCGCTGCCCCGCATCACTAAAAGAGCTGCACCGCGGGAGCGTCGGGGCAGCGCTGCTGGTTAAAAAGAGCGGCACGGGAAAGGCTGAGAGGTGTAAAGGGAATGAAATGCTGAGCATGGTAAAAGAGGTACAAAAAAGGTACTGCAGCAGGAGTGGCCGCTGCCCCGCATCACTAAAAGAGCTGCACCGCGGGACGGTCGGGGCAGCGCTGCTGGTTAAAAAGGGGTCCGGAAAGCGTGAGAGGTGTAAAGGGAATAAAATGCTGAGCATGGTAAACGAGGTACAATAAAGGTACTGCAGCAGGTGTGGCCGCTGCCCCGTGTGACTAAAAGAGCTGCACCGCGGGAGCGTCGGGGCAGCGCTGCTGGTTAAAAAGAGCGGCACGGGAAAGGCTGAGAGGTGTAAAGGGAATGAAATGCTGAGCATGGTAAACGAGGTACAATAAAGATACTGCTGCAGGAGTGGCCGCTGCCCCGCATCACTAAAAGAGCTGCACCTCGGGAGCGTCGGGGCAGTGCTGCCGGCTTAAAAGGGGTCCGGAAAGCGTGAGAGGTGTAAAGGGAATGAAATGCTGAGCATGGTAAACGAGGTACAATAAAGGTACTGCAGCAGGAGTGGCCGCTGCTCCTTGTCACTAGAAGAGCTTCTCCGAGGCGCCGGTGGGGCTGCGCCGTTCCCGCCTCGGGCGCTTCTGGGCGATTTTGAGGCGGGGGGAGCCCACCGCGGCAGTGGCGGGAAAAGGGGGTGCGGAGTATAAAAGGGGGCGCCGGCGTCGCGGCCCCTCAGTCGGGGGGCGGCGGCGGCGGCGGCAGGAGCTCCGCGGGCTGGCCCGGATGCGGGGACGCCGCCCTGAGCGGCCGAAGGCGCCGGCCCTGAGGCGCGGAGAGAGCGGCGTGGCAGCCGCGCATCGGCTCCGTCATCGGCAGCGCCGCTTCGTGCCGGTAGGGAGCGGGAGAACGCGGCGGCGGGCGGCGGGTGGTGAGTGCCGTCGGCGAGACGGGGCTTGGGCCGCGTGCGGTGTGCGATCTCCCGAGAGCAGCGGGGAGGCCCCCGGGGAGCGGCGGCGGGCGGGGCGCTGTGGGAGCCGGCGCATGTCCCCGAATGAGGCGCCCGGCGCAACGCGCGAGGTGCCAATGAAATAAAATAGAAAACGGTAAAGTGCTATAGAGGAGCCGCACCTAGAGGGCTCTCGGCCCCTGCCCCGTGTCACTAAGGGAGCTGCACCGCGGGAGCGTCGGGGCAGCGCTGCTGGTTAAACAGAGCAGCACGGGAAAGGCTGAGAAACGTCAGCGCAATAAAGTATTGACAATGGTCTAAGAAATATTGTAAAGGTACAGCAGCAGGAGTGGCCGCTGCCCCGCATCACTAAAAGAGCTGCACCGCGGGAGCGTCGGGGCAGCGCTGCTGGTTAAAAAGGGGTCCGGAAAGCGTGAGAGGTGTAAAGGGAATGAAATGCTGAGCATGGTAAACGAGGTACAATAAAGGTACAGCAGCAGGAGTGGCCGCTGCTCCGCGTCACTAAAAGAGCTGCACCGCGGGAGCGTCGGGGCAGCGCTGCTGGTTAAAAAGAGCGGCACGGGAAAGGCTGGGAAGTGTGAGCGCAATAAAATATTGAAAATGGTTTAAGAAATACTGTAAAGGTACAGCAGCAGGAGTGGCCGCTGCCCCGTGTGACTAAAAGAGCTGCACCTCGGGAGCGTCGGGGCAGCGCTGCTGGCTAAAAAGGGGTCCGGAAAGCGTGAGAGGTGTAAAGGGAATGAAATGCTGAGCATGGTAAAAGAGGTACAATAAAGATACTGCTGCAGGAGTGGCCGCTGCCCCGCATCACTAAAAGAGCTGCACCGCGGGAGCGTCGGCGCAGCGCTGCTGGTTAAAAAGAGCGGCACGGGAAAGGCTGAGAGGTGTAAAGGGAATAAAATGCTGAGCATGGTAAACGAGGTACAATAAAGGTACTGCAGCAGGTGTGGCCGCTGCCCCGTGTGACTAAAAGAGCTGCACCGCGGGAGCGTCGGGGCAGCGCTGCTGGTTAAACAGGGGTCCGGAAAGCGTGAGAGGTGTAAAGGGAATGAAATGCTGAGCATGGTAAACGAGGTACAATAAAGGTACAGCAGCAGGAGTGGCCGCTGCCCCGCATCACTAAAAGAGCTGCACCGCGGGACGGTCGGGTCAGCGCTGCTGGTTAAAAAGGGGTCCGGAAAGCGTGAGAGGTGTAAAGGGAATAAAATGCTGAGCATGGTAAACGAGGTACAATAAAGGTACAGCAGCAGGTGTGGCCGCTGCTCCGCATCACTAAAAGAGCTGCCCCGCGGGACCGTCGGGGCAGCGCTGCTGGCTAAAAAGGGGTCCGGAAAGCGTGAGAGGTGTAAAGGGAATGAAATGCTGAGCATGGTAAAAGAGGTACAATAAAGATACTGCTGCAAGAGTGGCCGCTGCCCCGCATCACTAAAAGAGCTGCACCGCGGGAGCGTCGGGGCAGCGCTGCTGGTTAAAAAGGGGTCCGGAAAGCGTGAGAGGTGTAAAGGGAATGAAATGCTGAGCATGGTAAACGAGGTACAATAAAGGTACTGCAGCAGGTGTGGCCGCTGCCCCGCATCACTAAAAGAGCTGCATCTCGGGAGCGTCGGGGCAGCGCTGCTGGTTAAAAAGGGGTCCGGAAAGGCTGAGAGGTGTAAAGGGAATGAAATGCTGAGCATGGTAAACGAGGTACAATAAAGGTACAGCAGCAGGTGTGGACGCTGCCCCGCGTCACTAAAAGAGCTGCACCGCGGGACGGTCGGGTCAGCGCTGCTGGTTAAAAAGGGGTCCGGAAAGCGTGAGAGGTGTAAAGGGAATAAAATGCTGAGCATGGTAAAAGAGGTACAATAAAGATACTGCAGCAGGAGTGGCCGCTGCCCCGCATCACTAAAAGAGCTGCACCGCGGGACCGTCGGGGCAGCGCTGCTGGCTAAAAAGGGGTCCGGAAAGCGTGAGAGGTGTAAAGGGAATGAAATGCTGAGCATGGTAAACGAGGTACAATAAAGGTACTGCAGCAGGTGTGGCCGCTGCCCCGCATCACTAAAAGAGCTGCACCGCGGGACCGTCGGGGCAGCGCTGCTGGTTAAAAAGGGGTCCGGAAAGCGTGAGAGGTGTAAAGGGAATGAAATGCTGAGCATGGTAAACGAGGTACAATAAAGGTACTGCAGCAGGTGTGGCCGCTGCCCCGTGTGACTAAAAGAGCTGCACCGCGGGACGCTCGGGGCAGCGCTGCTGGTTAAAAAGAGCAGCACGGGAAAGGCTGAGAGGTGTAAAGGGAATGAAATGCTGAGCATGGTAAACGAGGTACAATAAAGGTACTGCAGCAGGTGTGGCCGCTGCCCCGCATCACTAAAAGAGCTGCACCGCGGGACGGTCGGGGCAGCGCTGCTGGTTAAAAAGGGGTCCGGAAAGCGTGAGAGGTGTAAAGGGAATAAAATGCTGAGCATGGTAAACGAGGTACAATAAAGGTACTGCAGCAGGTGTGGCCGCTGCCCCGCGTCACTAAAAGAGCTGCACCGCGGGAGCGTCGGGGCAGTGCTGCTGGTTAAAAAGGGGTCCGGAAAGCGTGAGAGGTGTAAAGGGAATGAAATGCTGAGCATGGTAAAAGAGGTACAATAAAGGTACTGCAGCAGGAGTGGCCGCTGCCCCGCATCACTAAAAGAGCTGCACCGCGGGACGGTCGGGGCAGCGCTGCTGGTTAAAAAGGGGCCCGGAAAGCGTGAGAGGTGTAAAGGGAATAAAATGCTGAGCATGGTAAACGAGGTACAATAAAGGTACTGCAGCAGGTGTGGCCGCTGCCCCGTGTGACTAAAAGAGCTGCACCGCGGGAGCGTCGGGGCAGCGCTGCTGGTTAAAAAGAGCGGCACTGGAAAGCGTGAGAGGTGTAAAGGGAATGAAATGCTGAGCATGGTAAAAGAGGTACAATAAAGATACTGCTGCAGGAGTGGCCGCTGCCCCGCATCACTAAAAGAGCTGCACCGCGGGACCGTCGGCGCAGCGCTGCTGGTTAAAAAGAGCGGCACGGGAAAGGCTGAGAGGTGTAAAGGGAATAAAATGCTGAGCATGGTAAACGAGGTACAATAAACGTACTGCAGCAGGTGTGGCCGCTGCCCCGTGTCACTAAAAGAGCTGCACCGCGGGAGCGTCGGGGCAGCGCTGCTGGTTAAACAGGGGTCCGGAAAGCGTGAGAGGTGTAAAGGGAATGAAATGCTGAGCATGGTAAACGAGGTACAATAAAGGTACAGCAGCAGGAGTGGCCGCTGCCCCGCATCACTAAAAGAGCTGCACCGCGGGACGGTCGGGGCAGCGCTGCTGGTTAAAAAGGGGTCCGGAAAGCGTGAGAGGTGTAAAGGGAATAAAATGCTGAGCATGGTAAACGAGGTACAATAAAGGTACTGCAGCAGGTGTGGCCGCTGCCCCGTGTGACTAAAAGAGCTGCACCGCGGGAGCGTCGGGGCAGCGCTGCTGGTTAAACAGGGGTCCGGAAAGCGTGAGAGGTGTAAAGGGAATGAAATGCTGAGCATGGTAAACGAGGTACAATAAAGGTACAGCAGCAGGAGTGGCCGCTGCCCCGCATCACTAAAAGAGCTGCACCGCGGGACGGTCGGGTCAGCGCTGCTGGTTAAAAAGGGGTCCGGAAAGCGTGAGAGGTGTAAAGGGAATAAAATGCTGAGCATGGTAAACGAGGTACAATAAAGGTACAGCAGCAGGTGTGGCCGCTGCTCCGCATCACTAAAAGAGCTGCCCCGCGGGACCGTCGGGGCAGCGCTGCTGGCTAAAAAGGGGTCCGGAAAGCGTGAGAGGTGTAAAGGGAATGAAATGCTGAGCATGGTAAAAGAGGTACAATAAAGATACTGCTGCAAGAGTGGCCGCTGCCCCGCATCACTAAAAGAGCTGCACCGCGGGAGCGTCGGGGCAGCGCTGCTGGTTAAAAAGGGGTCCGGAAAGCGTGAGAGGTGTAAAGGGAATGAAATGCTGAGCATGGTAAACGAGGTACAATAAAGGTACTGCAGCAGGTGTGGCCGCTGCCCCGCATCACTAAAAGAGCTGCATCTCGGGAGCGTCGGGGCAGCGCTGCTGGTTAAAAAGGGGTCCGGAAAGCGTGAGACGTGTAAAGGGAATAAAATGCTGAGCATGGTAAACGAGGTACAATAAAGGTACAGCAGCAGGTGTGGCCGCTGCCCCGCATCACTAAAAGAGCTGCACCGCGGGACCGTCGGGGCAGCGCTGCTGGTTAAAAAGAGCGGCACTGGAAAGCGTGAGAGGTGTAAAGGGAATGAAATGCTGAGCATGGTAAAAGAGGTACAATAAAGATACTGCAGCAGGAGTGGCCGCTGCCCCGCATCACTAAAAGAGCTGCACCGCGGGAGCGTCGGCGCAGCGCTGCTGGTTAAAAAGAGCGGCACGGGAAAGGCTGAGAGGTGTAAAGGGAATAAAATGCTGAGCATGGTAAACGAGGTACAATAAAGGTACTGCAGCAGGTGTGGCCGCTGCCCCGTGTCACTAAAAGAGCTGCACCGCGGGAGCGTCGGGGCAGCGCTGCTGGTTAAACAGGGGTCCGGAAAGCGTGAGAGGTGTAAAGGGAATGAAATGCTGAGCATGGTAAACGAGGTACAATAAAGGTACAGCAGCAGGAGTGGCCGCTGCCCCGCATCACTAAAAGAGCTGCACCGCGGGACCGTCGGGGCAGCGCTGCTGGTTAAAAAGGGGTCCGGAAAGCGTGAGAGGTGTAAAGGGAATGAAATGCTGAGCATGGTAAACGAGGTACAATAAAGGTACAGCAGCAGGAGTGGCCGCTGCCCCGCATCACTAAAAGAGCTGCACCGCGGGAGCGTCGGGGCAGCGCTGCTGGTTAAAAAGAGCGGCACGGGAAAGGCTGGGAAGTGTGAGCGCAATAAAATATTGACAATGGTCTAAGAAATATTGTAAAGGTACTGCAGCAGGAGTGGCCGCTGCCCCGCATCACTAAAAGAGCTGCACCGCGGGAGCGTCGGGGCAGCGCTGCTGGTTAAACAGAGCAGTATGGGAAAGGCTGGGAAGTGTGAGCGCAATAAAATATTGACAATGGTCTAAGAAATATTGAAAAGGTACTGCAGCAGGAGTGGCCGCTGCCCCGCATCACTAAAAGAGCTGCACCGCGGGACCGTCGGGGAAGCGCTGCTGGTTAAAAATGGGGTCCGGAAAGCGTGAGAGGTGTAAAGGGAATGAAATGCTGAGCATGGTAAAAGAGGTACAATAAAGGTACTGCAGCAGGAGTGGCCGCTGCCCCGCATCACTAAAAGCGCTGCACCGCGGGACCGTCGGGGCAGCGCTGCTGGTTAAAAAGGGGTCCGGAAAGCGTGAGAGGTGTAAAGGGAATAAAATGCTGAGCATGGTAAACGAGGTACAATAAAGGTACTGCAGCAGGAGTGGCCGCTGCCCCGTGTGACTAAAAGAGCTGCACCGCGGGAGCGTCGGGGCAGCGCTGCTGGTTAAAAAGAGCGGCACGGGAAAGGCTGAGAGGTGTAAAGGGAATGAAATGCTGAGCATGGTAAACGAGGTACAATAAAGGTACAGCAGCAGGTGTGGACGCTGCCCCGCGTCACTAAAAGAGCTGCACCGCGGGACGGTCGGGTCAGCGCTGCTGGTTAAAAAGGGGTCCGGAAAGCGTGAGAGGTGTAAAGGGAATAAAATGCTGAGCATGGTAAAAGAGGTACAATAAAGATACTGCTGCAGGAGTGGCCGCTGCCCCGCATCACTAAAAGAGCTGCACCGCGGGACCGTCGGGGCAGCGCTGCTGGCTAAAAAGGGGTCCGGAAAGCGTGAGAGGTGTAAAGGGAATGAAATGCTGAGCATGGTAAACGAGGTACAATAAAGGTACTGCAGCAGGTGTGGCCGCTGCCCCGCATCACTAAAAGAGCTGCACCGCGGGAGCGTCGGGGCAGTGCTGCTGGTTAAAAAGGGGTCCGGAAAGCGTGAGAGGTGTAAAGGGAATGAAATGCTGAGCATGGTAAAAGAGGTACAATAAAGGTACTGCAGCAGGAGTGGCCGCTGCCCCGCATCACTAAAAGAGCTGCACCGCGGGACGGTCGGGGCAGCGCTGCTGGTTAAAAAGGGGTCCGGAAAGCGTGAGAGGTGTAAAGGGAATAAAATGCTGAGCATGGTAAACGAGGTACAATAAAGGTACTGCAGCAGGTGTGGCCGCTGCCCCGTGTGACTAAAAGAGCTGCACCGCGGGAGCGTCGGGGCAGCGCTGCTGGTTAAAAAGAGCGGCACTGGAAAGCGTGAGAGGTGTAAAGGGAATGAAATGCTGAGCATGGTAAAAGAGGTACAATAAAGATACTGCTGCAGGAGTGGCCGCTGCCCCGCATCACTAAAAGAGCTGCACCGCGGGACCGTCGGCGCAGCGCTGCTGGTTAAAAAGAGCGGCACGGGAAAGGCTGAGAGGTGTAAAGGGAATAAAATGCTGAGCATGGTAAACGAGGTACAATAAACGTACTGCAGCAGGTGTGGCCGCTGCCCCGTGTCACTAAAAGAGCTGCACCGCGGGAGCGTCGGGGCAGCGCTGCTGGTTAAACAGGGGTCCGGAAAGCGTGAGAGGTGTAAAGGGAATGAAATGCTGAGCATGGTAAACGAGGTACAATAAAGGTACAGCAGCAGGAGTGGCCGCTGCCCCGCATCACTAAAAGAGCTGCACCGCGGGACGGTCGGGGCAGCGCTGCTGGTTAAAAAGGGGTCCGGAAAGCGTGAGAGGTGTAAAGGGAATAAAATGCTGAGCATGGTAAACGAGGTACAATAAAGGTACTGCAGCAGGTGTGGCCGCTGCCCCGTGTGACTAAAAGAGCTGCACCGCGGGAGCGTCGGGGCAGCGCTGCTGGTTAAAAAAGGGGTCCGGAAAGCGTGAGAGGTGTAAAAGGAATGAAATGCTGAGCATGGTAAAAGAACTACAATAAAGATACTGCAGCAGGAGTGGCCGCTGCCCCGCATCACTAAAAGAGCTGCACCGCGGGAGCGTCGGGGCAGCGCTGCTGGTTAAACAGAGCAGTATGGGAAAGGCTGGGAAGTGTGAGCGCAATAAAATATTGACAATGGTCTAAGAAATACTGTAAAGGTACTGCAGCAGGTGTGGCCGCTGCCCCGTGTCACTAAAAGAGCTGCACCGCGGGACGGTCGGGGCAGCGCTGCTGGTTAAAAAGGGGTCCGGAAAGCGTGAGAGGTGTAAAGGGAATAAAATGCTGAGCATGGTAAACGAGGTACAATAAAGGTACTGCAGCAGGTGTGGCCGCTGCCCCGCATCACTAAAAGAGCTGCACCGCGGGACCGTCGGGGCAGCGCTGCTGGTTAAAAAGAGCGGCACGGGAAAGGCTGAGAGGTGTAAAGGGAATAAAATGCTGAGCATGGTAAACGAGGTACAATAAAGGTACAGCAGCAGGTGTAGCTGCCCCGTGTCACTAAAAGAGCTGCACCGCGGGAGCGTCGGGGCAGTGCTGCTGGTTAAAAAGGGGTCCGGAAAGCGTGAGAGGTGTAAAGGGAATGAAATGCTGAGCATGGTAAACGAGGTACAATAAAGGTACTGCAGCAGGTGTGGCCGCTGCCCCGCGTCACTAAAAGAGCTGCACCGCGGGAGCGTCGGGGCAGCGCTGCTGGTTAAACAGAGCAGCATGGGAAAGGCTGAGAGGTGTAAAGGGAATGAAATGCTGAGCATGGTAAACGAGGTACAATAAAGGTACAGCAGCAGGAGTGGCCGCTGCTCCGCATCACTAAAAGAGCTGCACCGCGGGAGCGTCGGGGCAGCGCTGCTGGTTAAAAAGAGCAGCACGGGAAAGGCTGAGAGGTGTAAAGGGAATGAAATGCTGAGCATGGTAAAAGAGGTACAATAAAGGTACAGCAGCAGGAGTGGCCGCTGCCCCGCATCACTAAAAGAGCTGCACCGCGGGACCGTCGGGGCAGTGCTGCTGGTTAAAAAGGGGTCCGGAAAGCGTGAGAGGTGTAAAGGGAATGAAATGCTGAGCATGGTAAACGAGGTACAATAAAGGTACAGCAGCAGGTGTGGCCGCTGCCCCGCATCACTAAAAGAGCTGCACCGCGGGACCGTCGGGGCAGCGCTGCTGGTTAAAAAGAGCGGCACGGGAAAGGCTGAGAGGTGTAAAGGGAATGAAATGCTGAGCATGGTAAACGAGGTACAATAAAGGTACTGCAGCAGGAGTGGCCGCTGCCCCGCATCACTAAAAGAGCTGCACCTCGGGAGCGTCGGGGCAGCGCTGCTGGTTAAAAAGGGGTCCGGAAAGCGTGAGAGGTGTAAAGGGAATGAAATGCAGAGCATGGTAAACGAGGTACAATAAAGGTACTGCAGCAGGTGTGGCCGCTGCCCCGTGTGACTAAAAGAGCTGCACCGCGGGACCGTCGGGGCAGCGCTGCTGTTGAAAAAGAGCGGCACGGGAAAGGCTGAGAGGTGTAAAGGGAATGAAATGCTGAGCATGGTAAACGAGGTACAATAAAGGTACTGCAGCAGGTGTGGCCGCTGCCCCGCATCACTAAAAGAGCTGCACCGCGGGACCGTCGGGGCAGCGCTGCTGGTTAAAAAGAGCGGCACGGGAAAGGCTGAGAGGTGTAAAGGGAATAAAATGCTGAGCATGGTAAACGAGGTACAATAAAGGTACAGCAGCAGGTGTAGCTGCCCCGTGTCACTAAAAGCTGCACCGCGGGAGCGTCGGGGCAGTGCTGCTGGTTAAAAAGGGGTCCGGAAAGCGTGAGAGGTGTAAAGGGAATGAAATGCTGAGCATGGTAAACGAGGTACAATAAAGGTAGTGCAGCAGGTGTGGCCGCTGCCCCGCATCACTAAAAGAGCTGCACCTCGGGAGCGTCGGGGCAGCGCTGCTGGTTAAACAGAGCAGCATGGGAAAGGCTGGGAAGTGTGAGCGCAATAAAATATTGACAATGGTCTAAGAAATATTGAAAAGGTACAGCAGCAGGAGTGGCCGCTGCCCCGCATCACTAAAAGAGCTGCACCGCGGGAGCGTCGGCGTAGCGCTGCTGGTTAAAAAGAGCGGCACGGGAAAGGCTGAGAGGTGTAAAGGGAATGAAATGCTGAGCATGGTAAACGAGGTACAATAAAGGTACTGCAGCAGGTGTGGCCGCTGCCCCGTGTCACTAAAAGAGCTGCACCGCGGGAGCGTCGGGGCAGCGCTGCTGGTTAAAAAGAGCGGCACGGGAAAGGCTGAGAGGTGTAAAGGGAATAAAATGCTGAGCATGGTAAACGAGGTACAATAAAGGTTACTGCAGCAGGAGTGGCCGCTGCCCCGCATCACTAAAAGAGCTGCACCTCGGGAGCGTCGGGGCAGCGCTGCTGGTTAAAAAGAGCAGCACGGAAAGGCTGGGAAGTGTGAGCGGAATAAAATATTGACAATGGTCTAAGAAATATTGTAAAGGTACAGCAGCAGGAGTGGCCGCTGCCCCGCATCACTAAAAGAGCTGCACCGCGGGACGGTCGGGGCAGCGCTGCTGGTTAAAAAGGGGTCCGGAAAGCGTGAGAGGTGTAAAGGGAATAAAATGCTGAGCATGGTAAACGAGGTACAATAAAGGTACTGCAGCAGGTGTGGCCGCTGCCCCGCGTCACTAAAAGAGCTGCACCGCGGGAGCGTCGGGGCAGCGCTGCTGGTTAAAAAGAGCAGTATGGGAAAGGCTGGGAAGTGTGAGCGCAATAAAATATTGACAATGGTCTAAGAAATATTGAAAAGGTACTGCAGCAGGAGTGGCCGCTGCCCCGCATCACTAAAAGAGCTGCACCGCGGGACCGTCGGGGCAGCGCTGCTGGTTAAAAAGAGCGGCACGGGAAAGGCTGGGAAGTGTGAGCGCAATAAAATATTGACAATGGTCTAAGAAATACTGTAAAGGTACTGCAGCAGGTGTGGCCGCTGCCCCGTGTGACTAAAAGAGCTGCACCTCGGGAGCGTCGGGGCAGCGCTGCTGGTTAAAAAGAGCGGCACGGGAAAGGCTGAGAGGTGTAAAGGGAATGAAATGCTGAGCATGGTAAACGAGGTACAATAAAGGTACAGCAGCAGGTGTGGCCGCTGCCCCGCATCACTAAAAGAGCTGCACCGCGGGACCGTCGGGGCAGCGCTGCTGGTTAAAAAGAGCGGCACGGGAAAGGCTGAGAGGTGTAAAGGGAATGAAATGCTGAGCATGGTAAAAGAGGTACAATAAAGATACTGCAGCAGGAGTGGCCGCTGCCCCGCGTCACTAAAAGAGCTGCACCGCGGGAGCGTCGGGGCAGTGCTGCTGGTTAAAAAGGGGTCCGGAAAGCGTGAGAGGTGTAAAGGGAATGAAATGCTGAGCATGGTAAACGAGGTACAATAAAGGTACTGCAGCAGGTGTGGCCGCTGCCCCGCGTCACTAAAAGAGCTGCACCGCGGGACGGTCGGGGCAGCGCTGCAGGTTAAAAAGGGGTCCGGAATGCGTGAAAGGTGTAAAGGGAATAAAATGCTGAGCATGGTAAAAGAGGTTCAATAAAGATACTGCAGCAGGAGTGGCCGCTGCCCCGCATCACTAAAAGAGCTGCACCGCGGGAGCGTCGGGGCAGCGCTGCTGGTTAAACAGAGCAGCATGGGAAAGGCTGAGAGGTGTAAAGGGAATGAAATGCTGAGCATGGTAAACGAGGTACAATAAAGGTACAGCAGCAGGAGTGGCCGCTGCTCCGCATCACTAAAAGAGCTGCACCGCGGGAGCGTCGGGGCAGCGCTGCTGGTTAAAAAGAGCAGCACGGGAAAGGCTGAGAGGTGTAAAGGGAATGAAATGCTGAGCATGGTAAAAGAGGTACAATAAAGGTACAGCAGCAGGAGTGGCCGCTGCCCCGTGTCACTAAAAGAGCTGCACCGCGGGAGCGTCGGGGCAGTGCTGCTGGTTAAAAAGGGGTCCGGAAAGCGTGAGAGGTGTAAAGGGAATGAAATGCTGAGCATGGTAAACGAGGTACAATAAAGGTACAGCAGCAGGTGTGGCCGCTGCCCCGTGTGACTAAAAGAGCTGCACCGCGGGAGCGTCGGGGCAGCGCTGCTGTTGAAAAAGAGCGGCACGGGAAAGGCTGAGAGGTGTAAAGGGAATGAAATGCTGAGCATGGTAAACGAGGTACAATAAAGGTACTGCAGCAGGTGTGGCCGCTGCCCCGCATCACTAAAAGAGCTGCACCGCGGGACCGTCGGGGCAGCGCTGCTGGCTAAAAAGGGGTCCGGAAAGCGTGAGAGGTGTAAAGGGAATGAAATGCTGAGCATGGTAAACGAGGTACAATAAAGGTAGTGCAGCAGGTGTGGCCGCTGCCCCGCATCACTAAAAGAGCTGCACCGCGGGAGCGTCGGGGCAGTGCTGCTGGTTAAAAAGGGGTCCGGAAAGCGTGAGAGGTGTAAAGGGAATAAAATGCTGAGCATGGTAAAAGAGGTACAATAAAGGTACTGCAGGAGGGGTGGCCGCTGCTCCTTGTCACTAGAAGAGCTTCTCCGAGGCGCCGGTGGGGCTGCGCCGTTCCCGCCTCGGGCGCTTCTGGGCGATTTTGAGGCGGGGGGAGCCCACCGCGGCAGTGGCGGGAAAAGGGGGTGCGGAGTATAAAAGGGGGCGCCGGCGTCGCGGCCCCTCAGTCGGGGGGCGGCGGCGGCGGCGGCAGGAGCTCCGCGGGCTGGCCCGGATGCGGGGACGCCGCCCTGTGCGGCCGAAGGCGCCGGCCCTGAGGCGCGGAGAGAGCGGCGTGGCAGCCGCGCATCGGCTCCGTCATCGGCAGCGCCGCTTCGTGCCGGTAGGGAGCGGGAGAACGCGGCGGCGGGCGGCGGGTGGTGAGTGCCGTCGGCGAGACGGGGCTTGGGCCGCGTGCGGTGTGCGATCTCCCGAGAGCAGCGGGGAGGCCCCCGGGGAGCGGCGGCGGGCGGGGCGCTGTGGGAGCCGGCGCATGTCCCCGAATGAGGCGCCCGGCGCAACGCGCGAGGTGCCAATGAAATAAAATAGAAAACGGTAAAGTGCTATAGAGGAGCCGCACCTAGAGGGCTCTCGGCCCCTGCCCCGTGTCACTAAGGGAGCTGCACCGCGGGAGCGTCGGGGCAGCGCTGCTGGTTAAACAGAGCAGCACGGGAAAGGCTGGGAAACGTCAGCGCAATAAAGTATTGACAATGGTCTAAGAAATATTGTAAAGGTACAGCAGCAGGAGTGGCCGCTGCCCCGCATCACTAAAAGAGCTGCACCGCGGGAGCGTCGGGGCAGCGCTGCTGGTTAAAAAGGGGTCCGGAAAGCGTGAGAGGTGTAAAGGGAATGAAATGCTGAGCATGGTAAACGAGGTACAATAAAGGTACAGCAGCAGGTGTAGCCGCTGCCCCGTGTCACTAAAAGAGCTGCACCGCGGGAGCGTCGGGGCAGCGCTGCTGGTTAAAAAGAGCAGCACGGGAAAGGCTGAGAGGTGTAAAGGGAATGAAATGCTGAGCATGGTAAACGAGGTACAATAAAGGTACAGCAGCAGGAGTGGCCGCTGCCCCGTGTCACTAAAAGAGCTGCACCGCGGGAGCGTCGGGGCAGCGCTGCTGGTTAAAAAGGGGTCCGGAAAGCGTGAGAGGTGTAAAGGGAATGAAATGCTGAGCAAGGTAAACGAGGTACAATAAAGGTACTGCAGCAGGTGTGGCCGCTGCCCCGCATCACTAAAAGAGCTGCACCGCGGGAGCATCGGGGCAGCGCTGCTGGTTAAACAGAGCAGCATGGGAAAGGCTGGGAAGTGTGAGCGCAATAAAATATTGAAAATGGTCTAAGAAATATTGAAAAGGTACTGCAGCAGGAGTGGCCGCTGCCCCGCATCACTAAAAGAGCTGCACCGCGGGACGGTCGGGGCAGCGCTGCTGGTTAAAAAGGGGTCCGGAAAGCGTGAGAGGTGTAAAGGGAATAAAATGCTGAGCATGGTAAACGAGGTACAATAAAGGTACTGCAGCAGGTGTAGCTGCCCCGTGTCACTAAAAGAGCTGCACCGCGGGAGCGTCGGGGCAGTGCTGCTGGTTAAAAAGGGGTCCGGAAAGCGTGAGAGGTGTAAAGGGAATGAAATGCTGAGCATGGTAAACGAGGTACAATAAAGGTACAGCAGCAGGTGTGGCCGCTGCCCCGCACCACTAAAAGAGCTGCACCGCGGGAGCGTCGGGGCAGCGCTGCTGGTTAAACAGAGCAGCATTGGAAAGGCCTGGAAGTGTGAGCGCAATAAAATATTGACAATGGTTTAAGAAATACTGTAAAGGTACTGCACCAGGTGTGGCCGCTGCCCCGCATCACTAAAAGAGCTGCACCGCGGGAGCGTCGGGGCAGCGCTGCTGGTTAAAAAGAGCGGCACGGGAAAGCGTGAGAGGTGTAAAGGGAATAAAATGCTGAGCATGGTAAACGAGGTACAATAAAGATACTGCAGCAGGTGTGGCCGCTGCCCCGCATCACTAAAAGAGCTGCACCGCGGGACCGTCGGGGCAGCGCTGCTGGCTAAAAAGGGGTCCGGAAAGCGTGAGAGGTGTAAAGGGAATGAAATGCTGAGCATGGTAAAAGAGGTACAATAAAGATACTGCTGCAGGTGTGGCCGCTGCCCCGTGTGACTAAAAGAGCTGCACCGCGGGAGCGTCGGGGCAGCGCTGCTGGTTAAAAAGAGCGGCACGGGAAAGGCTGAGAGGTGTAAAGGGAATGAAATGCTGAGCATGGTAAACGAGGTACAATAAAGGTACTGCAGCAGGTGTGGCCGCTGCCCCGTGTCACTAAAAGAGCTGCACCGCGGGAGCGTCGGGGCAGTGCTGCTGGTTAAAAAGGGGTCCGGAAAGCGTGAGAGGTGTAAAGGGAATAAAATGCTGAGCATGGTAAACGAGGTACAATAAAGGTACTGCAGCAGGTGAGGGCGCTGCCCCGTGTCACTAAAAGAGCTGCACCGCGGGAGCGTCGGGGCAGCGCTGCTGGTTAAAATGAGCGGCACGGGAAAGGCTGAGAGGTGTAAAGGGAATGAAATGCTGAGCATGGTAAACGAGGTACAATAAAGGTACAGCAGCAGGTGTGGCCGCTGCCCCGCATCACTAAAAGAGCTGCACCGCGGGACGGTCGGGGCAGCGCTGCTGGTTAAAAAGGGGTCCGGAAAGCGTGAGAGGTGTAAAGGGAATAAAATGCTGAGCATGGTAAACGAGGTACAATAAAGGTACTGCAGCAGGTGTGGCCGCTGCCCCGCATCACTAAAAGAGCTGCACCGCGGGAGCGTCGGGGCAGCGCTGCTGGTTAAAAAGAGCGGCACGGGAAAGGCTGAGAGGTGTAAAGGGAATAAAATGCTGAGCATGGTAAACGAGGTACAATAAAGGTACAGCAGCAGGTGTGGCCGCTGCCCCGCATCACTAAAAGAGCTGCACCGCGGGACGGTCGGGGCAGCGCTGCTGGTTAAAAAGGGGTCCGGAAAGCGTGAGAGGTGTAAAGGGAATAAAATGCTGAGCATGGTAAACGAGGTACAATAAAGGTACTGCAGCAGGTGTGGCCGCTGCCCCGTGTCACTAAAAGAGCTGCACCGCGGGAGCGTCGGGGCAGCGCTGCTGGTTATAAAGAGCGGCACGGGAAAGGCTGAGAGGTGTAAAGGGAATAAAATGCTGAGCATGGTAAACGAGGTACAATAAAGGTACAGCAGCAGGTGTAGCTGCCCCGTGTCACTAAAAGAGCTGCACCGCGGGAGCGTCGGGGCAGTGCTGCTGGTTAAAAAGGGGTCCGGAAAGCGTGAGAGGTGTAAAGGGAATGAAATGCTGAGCATGGTAAACGAGGTACAATAAAGGTACAGCAGCAGGTGTGGCCGCTGCCCCGCGTCACTAAAAGAGCTGCACCGCGGGAGCGTCGGGGCAGCGCTGCTGGTTAAAAAGAGCGGCACGGGAAAGGCTGAGAGGTGTAAAGGGAATAAAATGCTGAGCATGGTAAACGAGGTACAATAAAGGTACTGCAGCAGGTGTGGCCGCTGCCCCGCGTCACTAAAAGAGCTGCACCGCGGGACGGTCGGGGCAGCGCTGCAGGTTAAAAAGGGGTCCGGAATGCGTGAAAGGTGTAAAGGGAATAAAATGCTGAGCATGGTAAAAGAGGTTCAATAAAGATACTGCAGCAGGAGTGGCCGCTGCCCCGCATCACTAAAAGAGCTGCACCGCGGGACCGTCGGGGCAGTGCTGCTGGTTAAAAAGGGGTCCGGAAAGCGTGAGAGGTGTAAAGGGAATGAAATGCTGAGCATGGTAAACGAGGTACAATAAAGGTACAGCAGCAGGTGTGGTCGCTGCCCCGTGTGACTAAAAGAGCTGCACCGCGGGACCGTCGGCGCAGCGCTGCTGGTTAAAAAGAGCGGCACGGGAAAGGCTGAGAGGTGTAAAGGGAATGAAATGCTGAGCATGGTAAAAGAGGTACAATAAAGATACTGCAGCAGGAGTGGCCGCTGCCCCGCGTCACTAAAAGAGCTGCACCGCGGGACCGTCGGGGCAGCGCTGCTGGTTAAAAAGGGGTCCGGAAAGCGTGAGAGGTGTAAAGGGAATAAAATGCTGAGCATGGTAAACGAGGTACAATAAAGGTACAGCAGCAGGTGTAGCTGCCCCGTGTCACTAAAAGAGCTGCACCGCGGGAGCGTCGGGGCAGTGCTGCTGGTTAAAAAGGGGTCCGGAAAGCGTGAGAGGTGTAAAGGGAATGAAATGCAGAGCATGGTAAACGAGGTACAATAAAGGTACAGCAGCAGGTGTGGCCGCTGCCCCGTGTCACTAAAAGAGCTGCACCGCGGGACCGTCGGGGCAGCGCTGCTGTTGAAAAAGAGCGGCACGGGAAAGGCTGAGAGGTGTAAAGGGAATGAAATGCTGAGCATGGTAAACGAGGTACAATAAAGGTACTGCAGCAGGTGTGGCCGCTGCCCCGCATCACTAAAAGAGCTGCACCGCGGGACCGTCGGGGCAGCGCTGCTGGCTAAAAAGGGGTCCGGAAAGCGTGAGAGGTGTAAAGGGAATGAAATGCTGAGCATGGTAAACGAGGTACAATAAAGGTACTGCAGCAGATGTGGCCGCTGCCCCGCATCACTAAAAGAGCTGCACCGCGGGACCGTCGGGGCAGCGCTGCTGGTTAAACAGAGCAGTATGGGAAAGGCTGGGAAGTGTGAGCGCAATAAAATATTGAAAATGGTCTAAGAAATATTGAAAAGGTACTGCAGCAGGAGTGGCCGCTGCCCCGCATCACTAAAAGAGCTGCACCGCGGGACGGTCGGGGCAGCGCTGCTGGTTAAAAAGGGGTCCGGAAAGCGTGAGAGGTGTAAAGGGAATAAAATGCTGAGCATGGTAAACGAGGTACAATAAAGGTACTGCAGCAGGTGTGGCCGCTGCCCCGTGTGACTAAAAGAGCTGCACCGCGGGAGCGTCGGGGCAGCGCTGCTGGTTAAAAAGAGCGGCACGGGAAAGGCTGAGAGGTGTAAAGGGAATGAAATGCTGAGCATGGTAAACGAGGTACAATAAAGATACTGCTGCAGGAGTGGCCGCTGCCCCGCATCACTAAAAGAGCTGCACCGCGGGACCGTCGGGGCAGCGCTGCTGGTTAAAAAGAGCAGCACGGAAAGGCTGGGAAGTGTGAGCGCAATAAAATATTGACAATGGTCTAAGAAATATTGAAAAGGTACTGCAGCAGGAGTGGCCGCTGCCCCGCATCACTAAAAGAGCTGCACCTCGGGAGCGTCGGGGCAGTGCTGCCGGCTTAAAAGGGGTCCGGAAAGCGTGAGAGGTGTAAAGGGAATGAAATGCTGAGCATGGTAAAAGAGGTACAATAAAGATACTGCAGCAGGAGTGGCCGCTGCCCCGCATCACTAAAAGAGCTGCACCTCGGGAGCGTCGGGGCAGCGCTGCTGGTTAAAAAGGGGTCCGGAAAGCGTGAGAGGTGTAAAGGGAATAAAATGCTGAGCATGGTAAACGAGGTACAATAAAGGTACAGCAGCAGGTGTGGCCGCTGCCCCGCATCACTAAAAGAGCTGCACCGCGGGACCGTCGGGGCAGCGCTGCTGGTTAAAAAGAGCGGCACTGGAAAGCGTGAGAGGTGTAAAGGGAATGAAATGCTGAGCATGGTAAAAGAGGTACAATAAAGATACTGCTGCAGGAGTGGCCGCTGCCCCGCATCACTAAAAGAGCTGCACCGCGGGAGCGTCGGCGCAGCGCTGCTGGTTAAAAAGAGCGGCACGGGAAAGGCTGAGAGGTGTAAAGGGAATAAAATGCTGAGCATGGTAAACGAGGTACAATAAAGGTACTGCAGCAGGTGTGGCCGCTGCCCCGTGTCACTAAAAGAGCTGCACCGCGGGAGCGTCGGGGCAGCGCTGCTGGTTAAACAGGGGTCCGGAAAGCGTGAGAGGTGTAAAGGGAATGAAATGCTGAGCATGGTAAACGAGGTACAATAAAGGTACAGCAGCAGGAGTGGCCGCTGCCCCGCATCACTAAAAGAGCTGCACCGCGGGACGGTCGGGGCAGCGCTGCTGGTTAAAAAGGGGTCCGGAAAGCGTGAGAGGTGTAAAGGGAATAAAATGCTGAGCATGGTAAACGAGGTACAATAAAGGTACTGCAGCAGGTGTGGCCGCTGCCCCGTGTGACTAAAAGAGCTGCACCGCGGGAGCGTCGGGGCAGCGCTGCTGGTTAAAAAAGGGGTCCGGAAAGCGTGAGAGGTGTAAAGGGAATGAAATGCTGAGCATGGTAAAAGAACTACAATAAAGATACTGCAGCAGGAGTGGCCGCTGCCCCGCATCACTAAAAGAGCTGCACCGCGGGACGGTCGGGGCAGCGCTGCTGGTTAAAAAGGGGTCCGGAAAGCGTGAGAGGTGTAAAGGGAATAAAATGCTGAGCATGGTAAACGAGGTACAATAAAGGTACAGCAGCAGGAGTGGCCGCTGCCCCGCATCACTAAAAGAGCTGCACCGCGGGAGCGTCGGGGCAGCGCTGCTGGTTAAAAAGAGCAGCACGGGAAAGGCTGGGAAGTGTGAGCGGAATAAAATATTGACAATGGTCTAAGAAATATTGTAAAGGTACTGCAGCAGGAGTGGCCGCTGCCCCGCATCACTAAAAGAGCTGCACCGCGGGAGCGTCGGGGCAGCGCTGCTGGTTAAACAGAGCAGTATGGGAAAGGCTGGGAAGTGTGAGCGCAATAAAATATTGACAATGGTCTAAGAAATATTGAAAAGGTACTGCAGCAGGAGTGGCCGCTGCCCCGCATCACTAAAAGAGCTGCACCGCGGGACCGTCGGGGAAGCGCTGCTGGTTAAAAATGGGGTCCGGAAAGCGTGAGAGGTGTAAAGGGAATGAAATGCTGAGCATGGTAAAAGAGGTACAATAAAGATACTGCTGCAGGAGTGGCCGCTGCCCCGCATCACTAAAAGCGCTGCACCGCGGGAGCGTCGGGGCAGCGCTGCTGGTTAAAAAGGGGTCCGGAAAGCGTGAGAGGTGTAAAGGGAATGAAATGCTGAGCATGGTAAACGAGGTACAATAAAGGTACTGCAGCAGGTGTGGCCGCTGCCCCGCATCACTAAAAGAGCTGCACCTCGGGAGCGTCGGGGCAGCGCTGCTGGTTAAACAGAGCAGCATGGGAAAGGCTGGGAAGTGTGAGCGCAATAAAATATTGACAATGGTCTAAGAAATATTGAAAAGGTACTGCAGCAGGAGTGGCCGCTGCCCCGCATCACTAAAAGAGCTGCATCTCGGGAGCGTCGGGGCAGCGCTGCTGGTTAAAAAGGGGTCCGGAAAGCGTGAGAGGTGTAAAGGGAATGAAATGCTGAGCATGGTAAAAGAGGTACAATAAAGATACTGCTGCAGGAGTGGCCGCTGCCCCGCATCACTAAAAGAGCTGCACCGCGGGAGCGTCGGCGCAGCGCTGCTGGTTAAAAAGAGCGGCACGGGAAAGGCTGAGAGGTGTAAAGGGAATAAAATGCTGAGCATGGTAAACGAGGTACAAAAAAGGTACAGCAGCAGGAGTGGCCGCTGCTCCGCGTCACTAAAAGAGCTGCACCGCGGGAGCGTCGGGGCAGCGCTGCTGGTTAAACAGAGCAGCATGGGAAAGGCTGGGAAGTGTGAGCGCAATAAAATATTGACAATGGTTTAAGAAATACTGTAAAGGTACTGCAGCAGGAGTGGCCGCTGCCCCGCATCACTAAAAGAGCTGCACCGCGGGAGCGTCGGGGCAGCGCTGCTGGCTAAAAAGGGGTCCGGAAAGCGTGAGAGGTGTAAAGGGAATGAAATGCTGAGCATGGTAAACGAGGTACAATAAAGGTACAGCAGCAGGTGTGGCCGCTGCTCCGCATCACTACAAGAGCTGCACCTCGGGAACGTCGGGGCAGCGCTGCTGGTTAAAAAGAGCGGCACGGGAAAGGCTGAGAGGTGTAAAGGGAATGAAATGCTGAGCATGGTAAACGAGGTACAATAAAGGTACTGCAGGAGGGGTGGCCGCTGCTCCTTGTCACTAGAAGAGCTTCTCCGAGGCGCCGGTGGGGCTGCGCCGTTCCCGCCTCGGGCGCTTCTGGGCGATTTTGAGGCGGGGGGAGCCCACCGCGGCAGTGGCGGGAAAAGGGGGTGCGGAGTATAAAAGGGGGCGCCGGCGTCGCGGCCCCTCAGTCGGGGGGCGGCGGCGGCGGCGGCAGGAGCTCCGCGGGCTGGCCCGGATGCGGGGACGCCGCCCTGTGCGGCCGAAGGCGCCGGCCCTGAGGCGCGGAGAGAGCGGCGTGGCAGCCGCGCATCGGCTCCGTCATCGGCAGCGCCGCTTCGTGCCGGTAGGGAGCGGGAGAACGCGGCGGCGGGCGGCGGGTGGTGAGTGCCGTCGGCGAGACGGGGCTTGGGCCGCGTGCGGTGTGCGATCTCCCGAGAGCAGCGGGGAGGCCCCCGGGGAGCGGCGGCGGGCGGGGCGCTGTGGGAGCCGGCGCATGTCCCCGAATGAGGCGCCCGGCGCAACGCGCGAGGTGCCAATGAAATAAAATAGAAAACGGTAAAGTGCTATAGAGGAGCCGCACCTAGAGGGCTCTCGGCCCCTGCCCCGTGTCACTAAGGGAGCTGCACCGCGGGAGCGTCGGGGCAGCGCTGCTGGTTAAACAGAGCAGCACGGGAAAGGCTGAGAAACGTCAGCGCAATAAAGTATTGACAATGGTCTAAGAAATATTGTAAAGGTACAGCAGCAGGAGTGACCGCTGCCCCGCATCACTAAAAGAGCTGCACCGCGGGAGCGTCGGGGCAGCGCTGCTGGTTAAACAGAGCAGCACGGAAAGGCTGGGAAGTGTGAGCGCAATAAAATATTGAGAATGGTCTAAGAAATACTCAAAAGGTACAGCAGCAGTTGTGGCCGCTGCGTGGGTTCACTAAAACAGCTGCACCGCGGCACCTTTGGGGTGGTGCTGACGGTAAACGTGCGGCACGTAAAAGGACTGGAGGTGTGAGGGAAATAAAATATAGAGAAAGGTCTGAGAAATAACAACAACACCGCAGCAGGAGTAGCCACTTCCTCAGGATAAAATGAGCTGCACCGCGGCGCACCTGGGGCAGGGGTGCTGCTTCAAAGGTGTCACGGCAAAGGTCGCATCTGTGAAGGGTATAAAATAAAATGGTCGAAAATCCTTTAAAAGTACTGCAGCAGGAGTGGCTGCTGCCCCGTGTCACTAAAAGAGCTGCACCGCGGGAGCGTCGGGGCAGCGCTGCTGGTTAAACAGAGCAGTATGGGAAAGGCTGGGAAGTGTGAGCGCAATAAAATATTGACAATGGTCTAAGAAATATTGTAAAGGTACTGCAGCAGGAGTGGCCGCTGCCCCGCATCACTAAAAGAGCTGCACCGCGGGAGCGTCGGGGCAGCGCTGCTGGTTAAAAAGGGGTCCGGAAAGCGTGAGAGGTGTAAAGGGAATGAAATGCTGAGCATGGTAAAAGAGGTACAATAAAGATACTGCTGCAGGAGTGGCCGCTGCCCCGCATCACTAAAAGAGCTGCACCGCGGGAGCGTCGGGGCAGCGCTGCTGGTTAAAAAGGGGTCCGGAAAGCGTGAGAGGTGTAAAGGGAATGAAATGCTGAGCATGGTAAAAGAACTACAATAAAGATACTGCTGCAGGAGTGGCCGCTGCCCCGCATCACTAAAAGAGCTGCACCGCGGGAGCGTCGGGGCAGCGCTGCTGGTTAAAAAGGGGTCCGGAAAGCGTGAGAGGTGTAAAGGGAATGAAATGCTGAGCATGGTAAAAGAGGTACAATAAAGATACTGCTGCAGGAGTGGCCGCTGCCCCGCATCACTAAAAGAGCTGCACCGCGGGACCGTCGGGGCAGCGCTGCTGGTTAAAAAGAGCGGCACGGGAAAGGCTGAGAAGTGTAAAGGGAATGAAATGCTGAGCATGGTAAACGAGGTACAATAAAGGTACAGCAGCAGGTGTGGCCGCTGCCCCGCATCACTAAAAGAGCTGCACCGCGGGACCGTCGGGGCAGCGCTGCTGGTCAAAAAGAGCAGCACGGAAAGGCTGGGAAGTGTGAGCGCAATAAAATATTGAGAATGGTCTAAGAAATACTCAGAAGGTACAGCAGCAGGAGTGGCCGCTGCGTGGGTTCACTAAAACAGCTGCACCGCGGCACCTTTGGGGTGGTGCTGACGGTAAACGTGCGGCACGTAAAAGGACTGGAGGTGTGAGGGAAATAAAACATAGAGAAAGGTCTGAGAAATAATAACAACACCGCAGCAGGAGTAGCCACTTCCTCAGGATAAAATGAGCTGCACCGCGGCGCACCTGGGGCAGTGGTGCTGCTTCAAAAGTGTCACGGCAAAGGTCGCATCTGTGAAGGGTATAAAATAAAAAGGTCGAAAATCCTTTAAAAGTACTGCAGCAGGAGTGGCTGCTGCCCCGTGTCACTAAAAGAGCTGCACCGCGGGAGCGTCGGGGCAGCGCTGCTGGTTAAAAAGAGCGGCACGGGAAAGGCTGAGAAGTGTAAAGGGAATGAAATGCTGAGCATGGTAAACGAGGTACAATAAAGGTACAGCAGCAGGTGTGGCCGCTGCCCCGTGTCACTAAAAGAGCTGCACCGCGGGAGCGTCGGGGCAGCGCTGCTGGTTAAAAAGAGCAGCATGGGAAAGGCTGGGAAGTGTGAGCGCAATAAAATATTGACAATGGTCTAAGAAATATTGTAAAGGTACTGCAGCAGGAGTGGCCGCTGCCCCGCATCACTAAAAGAGCTGCACCGCGGGAGCGTCGGGGCAGCGCTGCTGGTTAAAAAGGGGTCCGGAAAGCGTGAGAGGTGTAAAGGGAATAAAATGCTGAGCATGGTAAACGAGGTACAATAAAGGTACAGCAGCAGGAGTGGCCGCTGCCTCGTGTCACTAAAAGAGCTGCACCGCGGGACCGTCGGGGCAGCGCTGCTGGTTAAACAGAGCAGCATGGGAAAGGCTGGGAAGTGTGAGCGCAATAAAATATTGACAATGGTCTAAGAAATATTGTAAAGGTACTGCAGCAGGAGTGGCCGCTGCCCCGCGTCACTAAAAGAGCTGCACCGCGAGAGCGTCGGGGCAGCGCTGCTGGTTAAAAAGGGGTCCGGAAATCGTGAGAGGTGTAAAGGGAATGAAATGCTGAGCATGGTAAACGAGGTACAATAAAGGTACAGCAGCAGGTGTGGCCGCTGCTCCGCATCACTACAAGAGCTGCACCTCGGGAACGTCGGGGCAGCGCTGCTGGTTAAAAAGAGCGGCACGGGAAAGGCTGAGAGGTGTAAAGGGAATGAAATGCTGAGCATGGTAAACGAGGTACAATAAAGGTACTGCAGGAGGGGTGGCCGCTGCTCCTTGTCACTAGAAGAGCTTCTCCGAGGCGCCGGTGGGGCTGCGCCGTTCCCGCCTCGGGCGCTTCTGGGCGATTTTGAGGCGGGGGGAGCCCACCGCGGCAGTGGCGGGAAAAGGGGGTGCGGAGTATAAAAGGGGGCGCCGGCGTCGCGGCCCCTCAGTCGGGGGGCGGCGGCGGCGGCGGCAGGAGCTCCGCGGGCTGGCCCGGATGCGGGGACGCCGCCCTGAGCGGCCGAAGGCGCCGGCCCTGAGGCGCGGGGAGAGCGGCGTGGCAGCCGCGCATCGGCTCCGTCATCGGCAGCGCCGCTTCGTGCCGGTAGGGAGCGGGAGAACGCGGCGGCGGGCGGCGGGTGGTGAGTGCCGTCGGCGAGACGGGGCTTGGGCCGCGTGCGGTATGCGATCTCCCGAGAGCAGCGGGGAGGCCCCCGGGGAGCGGCGGCGGGCGGGGCGCTGTGGGAGCCGGCGAATGTCCCCGAATGAGGCGCCCGGCGCAACGCGCGACGTGCCAATGAAATAAAATAGAAAACGGTAAAGTGCTATAGAGGAGCCGCACCTAGAGGGCTCTCGGCCCCTGCCCCGTGTCACTAAGGGAGCTGCACCGCGGGAGCGTCGGGGCAGCGCTGCTGGTTAAAAAGAGCGGCACGGGAAAGGCTGAGAGGTGTAAAGGGAATAAAATGCTGAGCATGGTAAACGAGGTACAATAAAGGTACAGCAGCAGGTGTGGCCGCTGCCCAGTGTCACTAAAAGTGCTGCACCGCGGGAGCGTCGGGGCAGCGCTGCTGGTTAAAAAGAGCAGCACGGAAAGGCTGGGAAGTGTGAGCGCAATAAAATATTGACAATGGTCTAAGAAATATTGTAAAGGTACTGCAGCAGGAGTGGCCGCTGCCCCGCATCACTAAAAGAGCTGCACCGCGGGAGCGTCGGGGCAGCGCTGCTGGTTAAAAAGAGCGGCACGGGAAAGGCTGAGAGGTGTAAAGGGAATGAAATGCTGAGCATGGTAAACGAGGTACAATAAAGGTACTGCAGCAGGAGTGGCCGCTGCCCCGCATCACTAAAAGAGCTGCACCGCGGGAGCGTCGGGGCAGCGCTGCTGGTTAAACAGAGCAGCATGGGAAAGGCTGGGAAGTGTGAGCGCAATAAAATATTGAGAATGGTTTAAGAAATACTGTAAAGGTACAGCAGCAGGAGTGGCCGCTGCCCCGCATCACTAAAAGAGCTGCACCGCGGGACCGTCGGGGCAGCGCTGCTGGTTAAAAAGGGGTCCGGAAAGCGTGAGAGGTGTAAAGGGAATAAAATGCTGAGCATGGTAAACGAGGTACAATAAAGGTACAGCAGCAGGTGTGGCCGCTGCTCCGCGTCACTAAAAGAGCTGCACCGCGGGAGCGTCGGGGCAGTGCTGCTGGTTAAAAAGGGGTCCGGAAAGCGTGAGAGGTGTAAAGGGAATAAAATGCTGAGCATGGTAAACGAGGTACAATAAAGGTACTGCAGCAGGTGTGGCCGCTGCCCCGCATCACTAAAAGAGCTGCACCTCGGGAGCGTCGGGGCAGCGCTGCTGGTTAAAAAGAGCAGCATGGGAAAGGCTGGGAAGTGTGAGCGCAATAAAATATTGACAATGGTTTAAGAAATACTGTAAAGGTACAGCAGCAGGAGTGGCCGCTGCCCCGTGTGACTAAAAGAGCTGCACCGCGGGAGCGTCTGGGCAGCGCTGCTGGTTAAAAAGAGCGGCACGGGAAAGGCTGAGAGGTGTAAAGGGAATGAAATGCTGAGCATGGTAAACGAGGTACAATAAAGGTACAGCAGCAGGAGTGGCCGCTGCCCCGCGTCACTAAAAGAGCTGCACCGCGGGACCGTCGGGGCAGCGCTGCTGGTTAAAAAGGGTTCCGGAACGCGTGAGAGGTGTAAAGGGAATGAAATGCTGAGCATGGTAAAAGAGGTACAATAAAGGTAGTGCAGCAGGTGTGGCCGCTGCCCCGCATCACTAAAAGAGCTGCACCGCGGGAGCGTCGGGGCAGCGCTGCTGGTTAAAAAGAGCGGCACGGGAAAGCGTGAGAGGTGTAAAGGGAATGAAATGCTGAGCATGGTAAACGAGGTACAATAAAGGTACTGCAGCAGGTGTGGCCGCTGCCCCGCATCACTAAAAGAGCTGCACCGCGGGAGCGTCGGGGCAGTGCTGCTGGTTAAAAAGGGGTCCGGAAAGCGTGAGAGGTGTAAAGGGAATAAAATGCTGAGCATGGTAAACGAGGTACAATAAAGGTACTGCAGCAGGTGTGGCCGCTGCCCCGCATCACTAAAAGAGCTGCACCTCGGGAGCGTCGGGGCAGCGCTGCTGGTTAAACAGAGCAGCATGGGAAAGGCTGGGAAGTGTGAGCGCAATAAAATATTGACAATGGTCTAAGAAATATTGAAAAGGTACTGCAGCAGGAGTGGCCGCTGCCCCGCATCACTAAAAGAGCTGCATCTCGGGAGCGTCGGGGCAGCGCTGCTGGTTAAAAAGGGGTCCGGAAAGCGTGAGAGGTGTAAAGGGAATGAAATGCTGAGCATGGTAAAAGAGGTACAATAAAGATACTGCTGCAGGAGTGGCCGCTGCCCCGCATCACTAAAAGAGCTGCACCGCGGGAGCGTCGGCGCAGCGCTGCTGGTTAAAAAGAGCGGCACGGGAAAGGCTGAGAGGTGTAAAGGGAATAAAATGCTGAGCATGGTAAACGAGGTACAAAAAAGGTACAGCAGCAGGAGTGGCCGCTGCTCCGCGTCACTAAAAGAGCTGCACCGCGGGAGCGTCGGGGCAGCGCTGCTGGTTAAACAGAGCAGCATGGGAAAGGCTGGGAAGTGTGAGCGCAATAAAATATTGACAATGGTTTAAGAAATACTGTAAAGGTACTGCAGCAGGAGTGGCCGCTGCCCCGCATCACTAAAAGAGCTGCACCGCGGGAGCGTCGGGGCAGCGCTGCTGGCTAAAAAGGGGTCCGGAAAGCGTGAGAGGTGTAAAGGGAATGAAATGCTGAGCATGGTAAACGAGGTACAATAAAGGTACAGCAGCAGGTGTGGCCGCTGCTCCGCATCACTACAAGAGCTGCACCTCGGGAACGTCGGGGCAGCGCTGCTGGTTAAAAAGAGCGGCACGGGAAAGGCTGAGAGGTGTAAAGGGAATGAAATGCTGAGCATGGTAAACGAGGTACAATAAAGGTACTGCAGGAGGGGTGGCCGCTGCTCCTTGTCACTAGAAGAGCTTCTCCGAGGCGCCGGTGGGGCTGCGCCGTTCCCGCCTCGGGCGCTTCTGGGCGATTTTGAGGCGGGGGGAGCCCACCGCGGCAGTGGCGGGAAAAGGGGGTGCGGAGTATAAAAGGGGGCGCCGGCGTCGCGGCCCCTCAGTCGGGGGGCGGCGGCGGCGGCGGCAGGAGCTCCGCGGGCTGGCCCGGATGCGGGGACGCCGCCCTGTGCGGCCGAAGGCGCCGGCCCTGAGGCGCGGAGAGAGCGGCGTGGCAGCCGCGCATCGGCTCCGTCATCGGCAGCGCCGCTTCGTGCCGGTAGGGAGCGGGAGAACGCGGCGGCGGGCGGCGGGTGGTGAGTGCCGTCGGCGAGACGGGGCTTGGGCCGCGTGCGGTGTGCGAT
This sequence comes from Coloeus monedula, assembly GCF_965178545.1. Taxonomy (NCBI): domain Eukaryota; kingdom Metazoa; phylum Chordata; class Aves; order Passeriformes; family Corvidae; genus Coloeus; species Coloeus monedula. The sequence continues at coordinate 107,188 of NW_028120744.1, read as the reverse complement.
CTCCCGAGAGCAGCGGGGAGGCCCCCGGGGAGCGGCGGCGGGCGGGGCGCTGTGGGAGCCGGCGCATGTCCCCGAATGAGGCGCCCGGCGCAACGCGCGAGGTGCCAATGAAATAAAATAGAAAACGGTAAAGTGCTATAGAGGAGCCGCACCTAGAGGGCTCTCGGCCCCTGCCCCGTGTCACTAAGGGAGCTGCACCGCGGGAGCGTCGGGGCAGCGCTGCTGGTTAAACAGAGCAGCACGGGAAAGGCTGAGAAACGTCAGCGCAATAAAGTATTGACAATGGTCTAAGAAATATTGTAAAGGTACAGCAGCAGGAGTGACCGCTGCCCCGCATCACTAAAAGAGCTGCACCGCGGGAGCGTCGGGGCAGCGCTGCTGGTTAAACAGAGCAGCACGGAAAGGCTGGGAAGTGTGAGCGCAATAAAATATTGAGAATGGTCTAAGAAATACTCAAAAGGTACAGCAGCAGTTGTGGCCGCTGCGTGGGTTCACTAAAACAGCTGCACCGCGGCACCTTTGGGGTGGTGCTGACGGTAAACGTGCGGCACGTAAAAGGACTGGAGGTGTGAGGGAAATAAAATATAGAGAAAGGTCTGAGAAATAACAACAACACCGCAGCAGGAGTAGCCACTTCCTCAGGATAAAATGAGCTGCACCGCGGCGCACCTGGGGCAGGGGTGCTGCTTCAAAGGTGTCACGGCAAAGGTCGCATCTGTGAAGGGTATAAAATAAAATGGTCGAAAATCCTTTAAAAGTACTGCAGCAGGAGTGGCTGCTGCCCCGTGTCACTAAAAGAGCTGCACCGCGGGAGCGTCGGGGCAGCGCTGCTGGTTAAACAGAGCAGTATGGGAAAGGCTGGGAAGTGTGAGCGCAATAAAATATTGACAATGGTCTAAGAAATATTGTAAAGGTACTGCAGCAGGAGTGGCCGCTGCCCCGCATCACTAAAAGAGCTGCACCGCGGGAGCGTCGGGGCAGCGCTGCTGGTTAAAAAGGGGTCCGGAAAGCGTGAGAGGTGTAAAGGGAATGAAATGCTGAGCATGGTAAAAGAGGTACAATAAAGATACTGCTGCAGGAGTGGCCGCTGCCCCGCATCACTAAAAGAGCTGCACCGCGGGAGCGTCGGGGCAGCGCTGCTGGTTAAAAAGGGGTCCGGAAAGCGTGAGAGGTGTAAAGGGAATGAAATGCTGAGCATGGTAAAAGAACTACAATAAAGATACTGCTGCAGGAGTGGCCGCTGCCCCGCATCACTAAAAGAGCTGCACCGCGGGAGCGTCGGGGCAGCGCTGCTGGTTAAAAAGGGGTCCGGAAAGCGTGAGAGGTGTAAAGGGAATGAAATGCTGAGCATGGTAAAAGAGGTACAATAAAGATACTGCTGCAGGAGTGGCCGCTGCCCCGCATCACTAAAAGAGCTGCACCGCGGGAGCGTCGGGGCAGCGCTGCTGGTTAAAAAGAGCGGCACGGGAAAGGCTGAGAAGTGTAAAGGGAATGAAATGCTGAGCATGGTAAAAGAGGTACAATAAAGATACTGCTGCAGGAGTGGCCGCTGCCCCGCATCACTAAAAGAGCTGCACCGCGGGACCGTCGGGGCAGCGCTGCTGGTCAAAAAGAGCAGCACGGAAAGGCTGGGAAGTGTGAGCGCAATAAAATATTGAGAATGGTCTAAGAAATACTCAGAAGGTACAGCAGCAGGAGTGGCCGCTGCGTGGGTTCACTAAAACAGCTGCACCGTGGCACCTTTGGGGTGGTGCTGATGGTAAACGTGCGGCATGTAAAAGGACTGGAGGTGTGAGGGAAATAAAACATAGAGAAAGGTCTGAGAAATAATAACAACACCGCAGCAGGAGTAGCCACTTCCTCAGGATAAAATGAGCTGCACCGCGGCGCACCTGGGGCAGTGGTGCTGCTTCAAAAGTGTCACGGCAAAGGTCGCATCTGTGAAGGGTATAAAATAAAAAGGTCGAAAATCCTTTAAAAGTACTGCAGCAGGAGTGGCTGCTGCCCCGTGTCACTAAAAGAGCTGCACCGCGGGAGCGTCGGGGCAGCGCTGCTGGTTAAAAAGAGCGGCACGGGAAAGGCTGAGAAGTGTAAAGGGAATGAAATGCTGAGCATGGTAAACGAGGTACAATAAAGGTACAGCAGCAGGTGTGGCCGCTGCCCCGTGTCACTAAAAGAGCTGCACCGCGGGAGCGTCGGGGCAGCGCTGCTGGTTAAAAAGAGCAGCATGGGAAAGGCTGGGAAGTGTGAGCGCAATAAAATATTGACAATGGTCTAAGAAATATTGTAAAGGTACTGCAGCAGGAGTGGCCGCTGCCCCGCATCACTAAAAGAGCTGCACCGCGGGAGCGTCGGGGCAGCGCTGCTGGTTAAAAAGGGGTCCGGAAAGCGTGAGAGGTGTAAAGGGAATGAAATGCTGAGCATGGTAAACGAGGTACAATAAAGGTACAGCAGCAGGTGTGGCCGCTGCCTCGTGTCACTAAAAGAGCTGCACCGCGGGACCGTCGGGGCAGCGCTGCTGGTTAAACAGAGCAGCATGGGAAAGGCTGGGAAGTGTGAGCGCAATAAAATATTGACAATGGTCTAAGAAATATTGTAAAGGTACTGCAGCAGGAGTGGCCGCTGCCCCGCGTCACTACAAGAGCTGCACCTCGGGAACGTCGGGGCAGCGCTGCTGGTTAAAAAGAGCGGCACGGGAAAGGCTGAGAGGTGTAAAGGGAATGAAATGCTGAGCATGGTAAACGAGGTACAATAAAGGTACTGCAGGAGGGGTGGCCGCTGCTCCTTGTCACTAGAAGAGCTTCTCCGAGGCGCCGGTGGGGCTGCGCCGTTCCCGCCTCGGGCGCTTCTGGGCGATTTTGAGGCGGGGGGAGCCCACCGCGGCAGTGGCGGGAAAAGGGGGTGCGGAGTATAAAAGGGGGCGCCGGCGTCGCGGCCCCTCAGTCGGGGGGCGGCGGCGGCGGCGGCAGGAGCTCCGCGGGCTGGCCCGGATGCGGGGACGCCGCCGTGTGCGGCCGAAGGCGCCGGCCCTGAGGCGCGGGGAGAGCGGCGTGGCAGCCGCGCATCGGCTCCGTCATCGGCAGCGCCGCTTCGTGCCGGTAGGGAGCGGGAGAACGCGGCGGCGGGCGGCGGGTGGTGAGTGCCGTCGGCGAGACGGGGCTTGGGCCGCGTGCGGTGTGCGATCTCCCGAGAGCAGCGGGGAGGCCCCCGGGGAGCGGCGGCGGGCGGGGCGCTGTGGGAGCCGGCGAATGTCCCCGAATGAGGCGCCCGGCGCAACGCGCGACGTGCCAATGAAATAAAATAGAAAACGGTAAAGTGCTATAGAGGAGCCGCACCTAGAGGGCTCTCGGCCCCTGCCCCGTGTCACTAAGGGAGCTGCACCGCGGGAGCGTCGGGGCAGCGCTGCTGGTTAAAAAGAGCGGCACGGGAAAGGCTGAGAGGTGTAAAGGGAATAAAATGCTGAGCATGGTAAACGAGGTACAATAAAGGTACAGCAGCAGGTGTGGCCGCTGCCCAGTGTCACTAAAAGTGCTGCACCGCGGGAGCGTCGGGGCAGCGCTGCTGGTTAAAAAGAGCAGCACGGAAAGGCTGGGAAGTGTGAGCGCAATAAAATATTGACAATGGTCTAAGAAATATTGTAAAGGTACTGCAGCAGGAGTGGCCGCTGCCCCGCATCACTAAAAGAGCTGCACCGCGGGAGCGTCGGGGCAGCGCTGCTGGTTAAAAAGAGCGGCACGGGAAAGGCTGAGAGGTGTAAAGGGAATGAAATGCTGAGCATGGTAAACGAGGTACAATAAAGGTACTGCAGCAGGAGTGGCCGCTGCCCCGCATCACTAAAAGAGCTGCACCGCGGGAGCGTCGGGGCAGCGCTGCTGGTTAAACAGAGCAGCATGGGAAAGGCTGGGAAGTGTGAGCGCAATAAAATATTGAGAATGGTTTAAGAAATACTGTAAAGGTACAGCAGCAGGAGTGGCCGCTGCCCCGCATCACTAAAAGAGCTGCACCGCGGGACCGTCGGGGCAGCGCTGCTGGTTAAAAAGGGGTCCGGAAAGCGTGAGAGGTGTAAAGGGAATAAAATGCTGAGCATGGTAAACGAGGTACAATAAAGGTACAGCAGCAGGTGTGGCCGCTGCTCCGCGTCACTAAAAGAGCTGCACCGCGGGAGCGTCGGGGCAGTGCTGCTGGTTAAAAAGGGGTCCGGAAAGCGTGAGAGGTGTAAAGGGAATAAAATGCTGAGCATGGTAAACGAGGTACAATAAAGGTACTGCAGCAGGTGTGGCCGCTGCCCCGCATCACTAAAAGAGCTGCACCTCGGGAGCGTCGGGGCAGCGCTGCTGGTTAAAAAGAGCAGCATGGGAAAGGCTGGGAAGTGTGAGCGCAATAAAATATTGACAATGGTTTAAGAAATACTGTAAAGGTACAGCAGCAGGAGTGGCCGCTGCCCCGTGTGACTAAAAGAGCTGCACCGCGGGAGCGTCTGGGCAGCGCTGCTGGTTAAAAAGAGCGGCACGGGAAAGGCTGAGAGGTGTAAAGGGAATGAAATGCTGAGCATGGTAAACGAGGTACAATAAAGGTACAGCAGCAGGAGTGGCCGCTGCCCCGCGTCACTAAAAGAGCTGCACCGCGGGACCGTCGGGGCAGCGCTGCTGGTTAAAAAGGGTTCCGGAACGCGTGAGAGGTGTAAAGGGAATGAAATGCTGAGCATGGTAAAAGAGGTACAATAAAGGTAGTGCAGCAGGTGTGGCCGCTGCCCCGCATCACTAAAAGAGCTGCACCGCGGGAGCGTCGGGGCAGCGCTGCTGGTTAAAAAGAGCGGCACGGGAAAGCGTGAGAGGTGTAAAGGGAATGAAATGCTGAGCATGGTAAACGAGGTACAATAAAGGTACTGCAGCAGGTGTGGCCGCTGCCCCGCATCACTAAAAGAGCTGCACCGCGGGAGCGTCGGGGCAGTGCTGCTGGTTAAAAAGGGGTCCGGAAAGCGTGAGAGGTGTAAAGGGAATAAAATGCTGAGCATGGTAAACGAGGTACAATAAAGGTACTGCAGCAGGTGTGGCCGCTGCCCCGCATCACTAAAAGAGCTGCACCGCGGGAGCGTCGGGGCAGCGCTGCTGGTTAAACAGAGCAGCATGGGAAAGGCTGGGAAGTGTGAGCGCAATAAAATATTGACAATGGTCTAAGAAATATTGAAAAGGTACTGCAGCAGGAGTGGCCGCTGCCCCGCATCACTAAAAGAGCTGCATCTCGGGAGCGTCGGGGCAGCGCTGCTGGTTAAAAAGGGGTCCGGAAAGCGTGAGAGGTGTAAAGGGAATGAAATGCTGAGCATGGTAAAAGAGGTACAATAAAGATACTGCTGCAGGAGTGGCCGCTGCCCCGCATCACTAAAAGAGCTGCACCGCGGGAGCGTCGGCGCAGCGCTGCTGGTTAAAAAGAGCGGCACGGGAAAGGCTGAGAGGTGTAAAGGGAATAAAATGCTGAGCATGGTAAACGAGGTACAAAAAAGGTACAGCAGCAGGAGTGGCCGCTGCTCCGCGTCACTAAAAGAGCTGCACCGCGGGACCGTCGGGGCAGCGCTGCTGGTTAAACAGAGCAGCATGGGAAAGGCTGGGAAGTGTGAGCGCAATAAAATATTGACAATGGTTTAAGAAATACTGTAAAGGTACTGCAGCAGGAGTGGCCGCTGCCCCGCATCACTAAAAGAGCTGCACCGCGGGAGCGTCGGGGCAGCGCTGCTGGCTAAAAAGGGGTCCGGAAAGCGTGAGAGGTGTAAAGGGAATGAAATGCTGAGCATGGTAAACGAGGTACAATAAAGGTACAGCAGCAGGTGTGGCCGCTGCTCCGCATCACTACAAGAGCTGCACCTCGGGAACGTCGGGGCAGTGCTGCTGGTTAAAAAGGGGTCCGGAAAGCGTGAGAGGTGTAAAGGGAATAAAATGCTGAGCATGGTAAACGAGGTACAATAAAGGTACTGCAGCAGGTGTGGCCGCTGCCCCGCATCACTAAAAGAGCTGCACCTCGGGAGCGTCGGGGCAGCGCTGCTGGTTAAAAAGAGCAGCATGGGAAAGGCTGGGAAGTGTGAGCGCAATAAAATATTGACAATGGTTTAAGAAATACTGTAAAGGTACAGCAGCAGGAGTGGCCGCTGCCCCATGTGACTAAAAGAGCTGCACCGCGGGAGCGTCTGGGCAGCGCTGCTGGTTAAAAAGAGCGGCACGGGAAAGGCTGAGAGGTGTAAAGGGAATGAAATGCTGAGCATGGTAAACGAGGTACAATAAAGGTACAGCAGCAGGAGTGGCCGCTGCCCCGCGTCACTAAAAGAGCTGCACCGCGGGACCGTCGGGGCAGCGCTGCTGGTTAAAAAGGGTTCCGGAACGCGTGAGAGGTGTAAAGGGAATGAAATGCTGAGCATGGTAAAAGAGGTACAATAAAGGTAGTGCAGCAGGTGTGGCCGCTGCCCCGCATCACTAAAAGAGCTGCACCGCGGGAGCGTCGGGGCAGCGCTGCTGGTTAAAAAGAGCGGCACGGGAAAGCGTGAGAGGTGTAAAGGGAATGAAATGCTGAGCATGGTAAACGAGGTACAATAAAGGTACTGCAGCAGGTGTGGCCGCTGCCCCGCATCACTAAAAGAGCTGCACCGCGGGAGCGTCGGGGCAGTGCTGCTGGTTAAAAAGGGGTCCGGAAAGCGTGAGAGGTGTAAAGGGAATAAAATGCTGAGCATGGTAAACGAGGTACAATAAAGGTACTGCAGCAGGTGTGGCCGCTGCCCCGCATCACTAAAAGAGCTGCACCTCGGGAGCGTCGGGGCAGCGCTGCTGGTTAAACAGAGCAGCATGGGAAAGGCTGGGAAGTGTGAGCGCAATAAAATATTGACAATGGTTTAAGAAATACTGTAAAGGTACTGCAGCAGGAGTGGCCGCTGCCCCGCATCACTAAAAGAGCTGCACCGCGGGAGCGTCGGGGCAGCGCTGCTGGCTAAAAAGGGGTCCGGAAAGCGTGAGAGGTGTAAAGGGAATGAAATGCTGAGCATGGTAAACGAGGTACAATAAAGGTACAGCAGCAGGTGTGGCCGCTGCTCCGCATCACTACAAGAGCTGCACCTCGGGAACGTCGGGGCAGCGCTGCTGGTTAAAAAGAGCGGCACGGGAAAGGCTGAGAGGTGTAAAGGGAATGAAATGCTGAGCATGGTAAACGAGGTACAATAAAGGTACTGCAGGAGGGGTGGCCGCTGCTCCTTGTCACTAGAAGAGCTTCTCCGAGGCGCCGGTGGGGCTGCGCCGTTCCCGCCTCGGGCGCTTCTGGGCGATTTTGAGGCGGGGGGAGCCCACCGCGGCAGTGGCGGGAAAAGGGGGTGCGGAGTATAAAAGGGGGCGCCGGCGTCGCGGCCCCTCAGTCGGGGGGCGGCGGCGGCGGCGGCAGGAGCTCCGCGGGCTGGCCCGGATGCGGGGACGCCGCCCTGTGCGGCCGAAGGCGCCGGCCCTGAGGCGCGGAGAGAGCGGCGTGGCAGCCGCGCATCGGCTCCGTCATCGGCAGCGCCGCTTCGTGCCGGTAGGGAGCGGGAGAACGCGGCGGCGGGCGGCGGGTGGTGAGTGCCGTCGGCGAGACGGGGCTTGGGCCGCGTGCGGTGTGCGATCTCCCGAGAGCAGCGGGGAGGCCCCCGGGGAGCGGCGGCGGGCGGGGCGCTGTGGGAGCCGGCGCATGTCCCCGAATGAGGCGCCCGGCGCAACGCGCGAGGTGCCAATGAAATAAAATAGAAAACGGTAAAGTGCTATAGAGGAGCCGCACCTAGAGGGCTCTCGGCCCCTGCCCCGTGTCACTAAGGGAGCTGCACCGCGGGAGCGTCGGGGCAGCGCTGCTGGTTAAACAGAGCAGCACGGGAAAGGCTGAGAAACGTCAGCGCAATAAAGTATTGACAATGGTCTAAGAAATATTGTAAAGGTACAGCAGCAGGAGTGACCGCTGCCCCGCATCACTAAAAGAGCTGCACCGCGGGAGCGTCGGGGCAGCGCTGCTGGTTAAACAGAGCAGCACGGAAAGGCTGGGAAGTGTGAGCGCAATAAAATATTGAGAATGGTCTAAGAAATACTCAAAAGGTACAGCAGCAGTTGTGGCCGCTGCGTGGGTTCACTAAAACAGCTGCACCGCGGCACCTTTGGGGTGGTGCTGACGGTAAACGTGCGGCACGTAAAAGGACTGGAGGTGTGAGGGAAATAAAATATAGAGAAAGGTCTGAGAAATAACAACAACACCGCAGCAGGAGTAGCCACTTCCTCAGGATAAAATGAGCTGCACCGCGGCGCACCTGGGGCAGGGGTGCTGCTTCAAAGGTGTCACGGCAAAGGTCGCATCTGTGAAGGGTATAAAATAAAATGGTCGAAAATCCTTTAAAAGTACTGCAGCAGGAGTGGCTGCTGCCCCGTGTCACTAAAAGAGCTGCACCGCGGGAGCGTCGGGGCAGCGCTGCTGGTTAAACAGAGCAGTATGGGAAAGGCTGGGAAGTGTGAGCGCAATAAAATATTGACAATGGTCTAAGAAATATTGTAAAGGTACTGCAGCAGGAGTGGCCGCTGCCCCGCATCACTAAAAGAGCTGCACCGCGGGAGCGTCGGGGCAGCGCTGCTGGTTAAAAAGGGGTCCGGAAAGCGTGAGAGGTGTAAAGGGAATGAAATGCTGAGCATGGTAAAAGAGGTACAATAAAGATACTGCTGCAGGAGTGGCCGCTGCCCCGCATCACTAAAAGAGCTGCACCGCGGGAGCGTCGGGGCAGCGCTGCTGGTTAAAAAGGGGTCCGGAAAGCGTGAGAGGTGTAAAGGGAATGAAATGCTGAGCATGGTAAAAGAGGTACAATAAAGATACTGCTGCAGGAGTGGCCGCTGCCCCGCATCACTAAAAGAGCTGCACCGCGGGAGCGTCGGGGCAGCGCTGCTGGTTAAAAAGGGGTCCGGAAAGCGTGAGAGGTGTAAAGGGAATGAAATGCTGAGCATGGTAAAAGAACTACAATAAAGATACTGCTGCAGGAGTGGCCGCTGCCCCGCATCACTAAAAGAGCTGCACCGCGGGAGCGTCGGGGCAGCGCTGCTGGTTAAAAAGGGGTCCGGAAAGCGTGAGAGGTGTAAAGGGAATGAAATGCTGAGCATGGTAAAAGAGGTACAATAAAGATACTGCTGCAGGAGTGGCCGCTGCCCCGCATCACTAAAAGAGCTGCACCGCGGGAGCGTCGGGGCAGCGCTGCTGGTTAAAAAGAGCGGCACGGGAAAGGCTGAGAAGTGTAAAGGGAATGAAATGCTGAGCATGGTAAAAGAGGTACAATAAAGATACTGCTGCAGGAGTGGCCGCTGCCCCGCATCACTAAAAGAGCTGCACCGCGGGACCGTCGGGGCAGCGCTGCTGGTCAAAAAGAGCAGCACGGAAAGGCTGGGAAGTGTGAGCGCAATAAAATATTGAGAATGGTCTAAGAAATACTCAGAAGGTACAGCAGCAGGAGTGGCCGCTGCGTGGGTTCACTAAAACAGCTGCACCGTGGCACCTTTGGGGTGGTGCTGATGGTAAACGTGCGGCATGTAAAAGGACTGGAGGTGTGAGGGAAATAAAACATAGAGAAAGGTCTGAGAAATAATAACAACACCGCAGCAGGAGTAGCCACTTCCTCAGGATAAAATGAGCTGCACCGCGGCGCACCTGGGGCAGTGGTGCTGCTTCAAAAGTGTCACGGCAAAGGTCGCATCTGTGAAGGGTATAAAATAAAAAGGTCGAAAATCCTTTAAAAGTACTGCAGCAGGAGTGGCTGCTGCCCCGTGTCACTAAAAGAGCTGCACCGCGGGAGCGTCGGGGCAGTGCTGCTGGTTAAAAAGAGCGGCACGGGAAAGGCTGAGAAGTGTAAAGGGAATGAAATGCTGAGCATGGTAAACGAGGTACAATAAAGGTACAGCAGCAGGTGTGGCCGCTGCCCCGTGTCACTAAAAGAGCTGCACCGCGGGAGCGTCGGGGCAGCGCTGCTGGTTAAAAAGAGCAGCATGGGAAAGGCTGGGAAGTGTGAGCGCAATAAAATATTGACAATGGTCTAAGAAATATTGTAAAGGTACTGCAGCAGGAGTGGCCGCTGCCCCGCATCACTAAAAGAGCTGCACCGCGGGAGCGTCGGGGCAGCGCTGCTGGTTAAAAAGGGGTCCGGAAAGCGTGAGAGGTGTAAAGGGAATGAAATGCTGAGCATGGTAAACGAGGTACAATAAAGGTACAGCAGCAGGTGTGGCCGCTGCCTCGTGTCACTAAAAGAGCTGCACCGCGGGACCGTCGGGGCAGCGCTGCTGGTTAAACAGAGCAGCATGGGAAAGGCTGGGAAGTGTGAGCGCAATAAAATATTGACAATGGTCTAAGAAATATTGTAAAGGTACTGCAGCAGGAGTGGCCGCTGCCCCGCGTCACTACAAGAGCTGCACCTCGGGAACGTCGGGGCAGCGCTGCTGGTTAAAAAGAGCGGCACGGGAAAGGCTGAGAGGTGTAAAGGGAATGAAATGCTGAGCATGGTAAACGAGGTACAATAAAGGTACTGCAGGAGGGGTGGCCGCTGCTCCTTGTCACTAGAAGAGCTTCTCCGAGGCGCCGGTGGGGCTGCGCCGTTCCCGCCTCGGGCGCTTCTGGGCGATTTTGAGGCGGGGGGAGCCCACCGCGGCAGTGGCGGGAAAAGGGGGTGCGGAGTATAAAAGGGGGCGCCGGCGTCGCGGCCCCTCAGTCGGGGGGCGGCGGCGGCGGCGGCAGGAGCTCCGCGGGCTGGCCCGGATGCGGGGACGCCGCCGTGTGCGGCCGAAGGCGCCGGCCCTGAGGCGCGGGGAGAGCGGCGTGGCAGCCGCGCATCGGCTCCGTCATCGGCAGCGCCGCTTCGTGCCGGTAGGGAGCGGGAGAACGCGGCGGCGGGCGGCGGGTGGTGAGTGCCGTCGGCGAGACGGGGCTTGGGCCGCGTGCGGTGTGCGATCTCCCGAGAGCAGCGGGGAGGCCCCCGGGGAGCGGCGGCGGGCGGGGCGCTGTGGGAGCCGGCGAATGTCCCCGAATGAGGCGCCCGGCGCAACGCGCGAGGTGCCAATGAAATAAAATAGAAAACGGTAAAGTGCTATAGAGGAGCCGCACCTAGAGGGCTCTCGGCCCCTGCCCCGTGTCACTAAGGGAGCTGCACCGCGGGAGCGTCGGGGCAGCGCTGCTGGTTAAAAAGAGCGGCACGGGAAAGGCTGAGAGGTGTAAAGGGAATAAAATGCTGAGCATGGTAAACGAGGTACAATAAAGGTACAGCAGCAGGTGTGGCCGCTGCCCAGTGTCACTAAAAGTGCTGCACCGCGGGAGCGTCGGGGCAGCGCTGCTGGTTAAAAAGAGCAGCACGGAAAGGCTGGGAAGTGTGAGCGCAATAAAATATTGACAATGGTCTAAGAAATATTGTAAAGGTACTGCAGCAGGAGTGGCCGCTGCCCCGCATCACTAAAAGAGCTGCACCGCGGGAGCGTCGGGGCAGCGCTGCTGGTTAAAAAGAGCGGCACGGGAAAGGCTGAGAGGTGTAAAGGGAATGAAATGCTGAGCATGGTAAACGAGGTACAATAAAGGTACTGCAGCAGGAGTGGCCGCTGCCCCGCATCACTAAAAGAGCTGCACCGCGGGAGCGTCGGGGCAGCGCTGCTGGTTAAACAGAGCAGCATGGGAAAGGCTGGGAAGTGTGAGCGCAATAAAATATTGAGAATGGTTTAAGAAATACTGTAAAGGTACAGCAGCAGGAGTGGCCGCTGCCCCGCATCACTAAAAGAGCTGCACCGCGGGACCGTCGGGGCAGCGCTGCTGGTTAAAAAGGGGTCCGGAAAGCGTGAGAGGTGTAAAGGGAATAAAATGCTGAGCATGGTAAACGAGGTACAATAAAGGTACAGCAGCAGGTGTGGCCGCTGCTCCGCGTCACTAAAAGAGCTGCACCGCGGGAGCGTCGGGGCAGTGCTGCTGGTTAAAAAGGGGTCCGGAAAGCGTGAGAGGTGTAAAGGGAATAAAATGCTGAGCATGGTAAACGAGGTACAATAAAGGTACTGCAGCAGGTGTGGCCGCTGCCCCGCATCACTAAAAGAGCTGCACCTCGGGAGCGTCGGGGCAGCGCTGCTGGTTAAAAAGAGCAGCATGGGAAAGGCTGGGAAGTGTGAGCGCAATAAAATATTGACAATGGTTTAAGAAATACTGTAAAGGTACAGCAGCAGGAGTGGCCGCTGCCCCGTGTGACTAAAAGAGCTGCACCGCGGGAGCGTCTGGGCAGTGCTGCTGGTTAAAAAGAGCGGCACGGGAAAGGCTGAGAGGTGTAAAGGGAATGAAATGCTGAGCATGGTAAACGAGGTACAATAAAGGTACAGCAGCAGGAGTGGCCGCTGCCCCGCGTCACTAAAAGAGCTGCACCGCGGGACCGTCGGGGCAGCGCTGCTGGTTAAAAAGGGTTCCGGAACGCGTGAGAGGTGTAAAGGGAATGAAATGCTGAGCATGGTAAAAGAGGTACAATAAAGGTAGTGCAGCAGGTGTGGCCGCTGCCCCGCATCACTAAAAGAGCTGCACCGCGGGAGCGTCGGGGCAGCGCTGCTGGTTAAAAAGAGCGGCACGGGAAAGCGTGAGAGGTGTAAAGGGAATGAAATGCTGAGCATGGTAAACGAGGTACAATAAAGGTACTGCAGCAGGTGTGGCCGCTGCCCCGCATCACTAAAAGAGCTGCACCGCGGGAGCGTCGGGGCAGCGCTGCTGGTTAAACAGAGCAGCATGGGAAAGGCTGGGAAGTGTGAGCGCAATAAAATATTGACAATGGTCTAAGAAATATTGAAAAGGTACTGCAGCAGGAGTGGCCGCTGCCCCGCATCACTAAAAGAGCTGCATCTCGGGAGCGTCGGGGCAGCGCTGCTGGTTAAAAAGGGGTCCGGAAAGCGTGAGAGGTGTAAAGGGAATGAAATGCTGAGCATGGTAAAAGAGGTACAATAAAGATACTGCTGCAGGAGTGGCCGCTGCCCCGCATCACTAAAAGAGCTGCACCGCGGGAGCGTCGGCGCAGCGCTGCTGGTTAAAAAGAGCGGCACGGGAAAGGCTGAGAGGTGTAAAGGGAATAAAATGCTGAGCATGGTAAACGAGGTACAAAAAAGGTACAGCAGCAGGAGTGGCCGCTGCTCCGCGTCACTAAAAGAGCTGCACCGCGGGACCGTCGGGGCAGCGCTGCTGGTTAAACAGAGCAGCATGGGAAAGGCTGGGAAGTGTGAGCGCAATAAAATATTGACAATGGTTTAAGAAATACTGTAAAGGTACTGCAGCAGGAGTGGCCGCTGCCCCGCATCACTAAAAGAGCTGCACCGCGGGAGCGTCGGGGCAGCGCTGCTGGCTAAAAAGGGGTCCGGAAAGCGTGAGAGGTGTAAAGGGAATGAAATGCTGAGCATGGTAAACGAGGTACAATAAAGGTACAGCAGCAGGTGTGGCCGCTGCTCCGCATCACTACAAGAGCTGCACCTCGGGAACGTCGGGGCAGTGCTGCTGGTTAAAAAGGGGTCCGGAAAGCGTGAGAGGTGTAAAGGGAATAAAATGCTGAGCATGGTAAACGAGGTACAATAAAGGTACTGCAGCAGGTGTGGCCGCTGCCCCGCATCACTAAAAGAGCTGCACCTCGGGAGCGTCGGGGCAGCGCTGCTGGTTAAAAAGAGCAGCATGGGAAAGGCTGGGAAGTGTGAGCGCAATAAAATATTGACAATGGTTTAAGAAATACTGTAAAGGTACAGCAGCAGGAGTGGCCGCTGCCCCGTGTGACTAAAAGAGCTGCACCGCGGGAGCGTCTGGGCAGCGCTGCTGGTTAAAAAGAGCGGCACGGGAAAGGCTGAGAGGTGTAAAGGGAATGAAATGCTGAGCATGGTAAACGAGGTACAATAAAGGTACAGCAGCAGGAGTGGCCGCTGCCCCGCGTCACTAAAAGAGCTGCACCGCGGGACCGTCGGGGCAGCGCTGCTGGTTAAAAAGGGTTCCGGAACGCGTGAGAGGTGTAAAGGGAATGAAATGCTGAGCATGGTAAAAGAGGTACAATAAAGGTAGTGCAGCAGGTGTGGCCGCTGCCCCGCATCACTAAAAGAGCTGCACCGCGGGAGCGTCGGGGCAGCGCTGCTGGTTAAAAAGAGCGGCACGGGAAAGCGTGAGAGGTGTAAAGGGAATGAAATGCTGAGCATGGTAAACGAGGTACAATAAAGGTACTGCAGCAGGTGTGGCCGCTGCCCCGCATCACTAAAAGAGCTGCACCGCGGGAGCGTCGGGGCAGTGCTGCTGGTTAAAAAGGGGTCCGGAAAGCGTGAGAGGTGTAAAGGGAATAAAATGCTGAGCATGGTAAACGAGGTACAATAAAGGTACTGCAGCAGGTGTGGCCGCTGCCCCGCATCACTAAAAGAGCTGCACCTCGGGAGCGTCGGGGCAGCGCTGCTGGTTAAACAGAGCAGCATGGGAAAGGCTGGGAAGTGTGAGCGCAATAAAATATTGACAATGGTTTAAGAAATACTGTAAAGGTACTGCAGCAGGAGTGGCCGCTGCCCCGCATCACTAAAAGAGCTGCACCGCGGGAGCGTCGGGGCAGCGCTGCTGGCTAAAAAGGGGTCCGGAAAGCGTGAGAGGTGTAAAGGGAATGAAATGCTGAGCATGGTAAACGAGGTACAATAAAGGTACAGCAGCAGGTGTGGCCGCTGCTCCGCATCACTACAAGAGCTGCACCTCGGGAACGTCGGGGCAGCGCTGCTGGTTAAAAAGAGCGGCACGGGAAAGGCTGAGAGGTGTAAAGGGAATGAAATGCTGAGCATGGTAAACGAGGTACAATAAAGGTACTGCAGGAGGGGTGGCCGCTGCTCCTTGTCACTAGAAGAGCTTCTCCGAGGCGCCGGTGGGGCTGCGCCGTTCCCGCCTCGGGCGCTTCTGGGCGATTTTGAGGCGGGGGGAGCCCACCGCGGCAGTGGCGGGAAAAGGGGGTGCGGAGTATAAAAGGGGGCGCCGGCGTCGCGGCCCCTCAGTCGGGGGGCGGCGGCGGCGGCGGCAGGAGCTCCGCGGGCTGGCCCGGATGCGGGGACGCCGCCCTGTGCGGCCGAAGGCGCCGGCCCTGAGGCGCGGAGAGAGCGGCGTGGCAGCCGCGCATCGGCTCCGTCATCGGCAGCGCCGCTTCGTGCCGGTAGGGAGCGGGAGAACGCGGCGGCGGGCGGCGGGTGGTGAGTGCCGTCGGCGAGACGGGGCTTGGGCCGCGTGCGGTGTGCGATCTCCCGAGAGCAGCGGGGAGGCCCCCGGGGAGCGGCGGCGGGCGGGGCGCTGTGGGAGCCGGCGCATGTCCCCGAATGAGGCGCCCGGCGCAACGCGCGAGGTGCCAATGAAATAAAATAGAAAACGGTAAAGTGCTATAGAGGAGCCGCACCTAGAGGGCTCTCGGCCCCTGCCCCGTGTCACTAAGGGAGCTGCACCGCGGGAGCGTCGGGGCAGCGCTGCTGGTTAAACAGAGCAGCACGGGAAAGGCTGAGAAACGTCAGCGCAATAAAGTATTGACAATGGTCTAAGAAATATTGTAAAGGTACAGCAGCAGGAGTGACCGCTGCCCCGCATCACTAAAAGAGCTGCACCGCGGGAGCGTCGGGGCAGCGCTGCTGGTTAAACAGAGCAGCACGGAAAGGCTGGGAAGTGTGAGCGCAATAAAATATTGAGAATGGTCTAAGAAATACTCAAAAGGTACAGCAGCAGTTGTGGCCGCTGCGTGGGTTCACTAAAACAGCTGCACCGCGGCACCTTTGGGGTGGTGCTGACGGTAAACGTGCGGCACGTAAAAGGACTGGAGGTGTGAGGGAAATAAAATATAGAGAAAGGTCTGAGAAATAACAACAACACCGCAGCAGGAGTAGCCACTTCCTCAGGATAAAATGAGCTGCACCGCGGCGCACCTGGGGCAGGGGTGCTGCTTCAAAGGTGTCACGGCAAAGGTCGCATCTGTGAAGGGTATAAAATAAAATGGTCGAAAATCCTTTAAAAGTACTGCAGCAGGAGTGGCTGCTGCCCCGTGTCACTAAAAGAGCTGCACCGCGGGAGCGTCGGGGCAGCGCTGCTGGTTAAACAGAGCAGTATGGGAAAGGCTGGGAAGTGTGAGCGCAATAAAATATTGACAATGGTCTAAGAAATATTGTAAAGGTACTGCAGCAGGAGTGGCCGCTGCCCCGCATCACTAAAAGAGCTGCACCGCGGGAGCGTCGGGGCAGCGCTGCTGGTTAAAAAGGGGTCCGGAAAGCGTGAGAGGTGTAAAGGGAATGAAATGCTGAGCATGGTAAAAGAGGTACAATAAAGATACTGCTGCAGGAGTGGCCGCTGCCCCGCATCACTAAAAGAGCTGCACCGCGGGAGCGTCGGGGCAGCGCTGCTGGTTAAAAAGGGGTCCGGAAAGCGTGAGAGGTGTAAAGGGAATGAAATGCTGAGCATGGTAAAAGAACTACAATAAAGATACTGCTGCAGGAGTGGCCGCTGCCCCGCATCACTAAAAGAGCTGCAC
The DNA here is from genome assembly GCF_965178545.1 of Coloeus monedula. Taxonomy (NCBI): domain Eukaryota; kingdom Metazoa; phylum Chordata; class Aves; order Passeriformes; family Corvidae; genus Coloeus; species Coloeus monedula. The sequence goes on along the minus strand of NW_028120744.1, from coordinate 90,666 downwards.
CGCGGGAGCGTCGGGGCAGCGCTGCTGGTTAAAAAGGGGTCCGGAAAGCGTGAGAGGTGTAAAGGGAATGAAATGCTGAGCATGGTAAAAGAGGTACAATAAAGATACTGCTGCAGGAGTGGCCGCTGCCCCGCATCACTAAAAGAGCTGCACCGCGGGAGCGTCGGGGCAGCGCTGCTGGTTAAAAAGAGCGGCACGGGAAAGGCTGAGAAGTGTAAAGGGAATGAAATGCTGAGCATGGTAAACGAGGTACAATAAAGGTACAGCAGCAGGTGTGGCCGCTGCCCCGCATCACTAAAAGAGCTGCACCGCGGGACCGTCGGGGCAGCGCTGCTGGTCAAAAAGAGCAGCACGGAAAGGCTGGGAAGTGTGAGCGCAATAAAATATTGAGAATGGTCTAAGAAATACTCAGAAGGTACAGCAGCAGGAGTGGCCGCTGCGTGGGTTCACTAAAACAGCTGCACCGTGGCACCTTTGGGGTGGTGCTGATGGTAAACGTGCGGCATGTAAAAGGACTGGAGGTGTGAGGGAAATAAAACATAGAGAAAGGTCTGAGAAATAACAACAACACCGCAGCAGGAGTAGCCACTTCCTCAGGATAAAATGAGCTGCACCGCGGCGCACCTGGGGCAGTGGTGCTGCTTCAAAAGTGTCACGGCAAAGGTCGCATCTGTGAAGGGTATAAAATAAAAAGGTCGAAAATCCTTTAAAAGTACTGCAGCAGGAGTGGCTGCTGCCCCGTGTCACTAAAAGAGCTGCACCGCGGGAGCGTCGGGGCAGCGCTGCTGGTTAAAAAGAGCGGCACGGGAAAGGCTGAGAAGTGTAAAGGGAATGAAATGCTGAGCATGGTAAACGAGGTACAATAAAGGTACAGCAGCAGGTGTGGCCGCTGCCCCGTGTCACTAAAAGAGCTGCATCTCGGGAGCGTCGGGGCAGCGCTGCTGGTTAAAAAGCGGTCCGGAAAGCGTGAGAGGTGTAAAGGGAATGAAATGCTGAGCATGGTAAAAGAGGTACAATAAAGATACTGCTGCAGGAGTGGCCGCTGCCCCGCATCACTAAAAGAGCTGCACCGCGGGAGCGTCGGCGCAGCGCTGCTGGTTAAAAAGAGCGGCACGGGAAAGGCTGAGAGGTGTAAAGGGAATAAAATGCTGAGCATGGTAAACGAGGTACAAAAAAGGTACAGCAGCAGGAGTGGCCGCTGCTCCGCGTCACTAAAAGAGCTGCACCGCGGGACCGTCGGGGCAGCGCTGCTGGTTAAACAGAGCAGCATGGGAAAGGCTGGGAAGTGTGAGCGCAATAAAATATTGACAATGGTTTAAGAAATACTGTAAAGGTACTGCAGCAGGAGTGGCCGCTGCCCCGCATCACTAAAAGAGCTGCACCGCGGGAGCGTCGGGGCAGCGCTGCTGGCTAAAAAGGGGTCCGGAAAGCGTGAGAGGTGTAAAGGGAATGAAATGCTGAGCATGGTAAACGAGGTACAATAAAGGTACAGCAGCAGGTGTGGCCGCTGCTCCGCATCACTACAAGAGCTGCACCTCGGGAACGTCGGGGCAGTGCTGCTGGTTAAAAAGGGGTCCGGAAAGCGTGAGAGGTGTAAAGGGAATAAAATGCTGAGCATGGTAAACGAGGTACAATAAAGGTACTGCAGCAGGTGTGGCCGCTGCCCCGCATCACTAAAAGAGCTGCACCTCGGGAGCGTCGGGGCAGCGCTGCTGGTTAAAAAGAGCAGCATGGGAAAGGCTGGGAAGTGTGAGCGCAATAAAATATTGACAATGGTTTAAGAAATACTGTAAAGGTACAGCAGCAGGAGTGGCCGCTGCCCCATGTGACTAAAAGAGCTGCACCGCGGGAGCGTCTGGGCAGCGCTGCTGGTTAAAAAGAGCGGCACGGGAAAGGCTGAGAGGTGTAAAGGGAATGAAATGCTGAGCATGGTAAACGAGGTACAATAAAGGTACAGCAGCAGGAGTGGCCGCTGCCCCGCGTCACTAAAAGAGCTGCACCGCGGGACCGTCGGGGCAGCGCTGCTGGTTAAAAAGGGTTCCGGAACGCGTGAGAGGTGTAAAGGGAATGAAATGCTGAGCATGGTAAAAGAGGTACAATAAAGGTAGTGCAGCAGGTGTGGCCGCTGCCCCGCATCACTAAAAGAGCTGCACCGCGGGAGCGTCGGGGCAGCGCTGCTGGTTAAAAAGAGCGGCACGGGAAAGCGTGAGAGGTGTAAAGGGAATGAAATGCTGAGCATGGTAAACGAGGTACAATAAAGGTACTGCAGCAGGTGTGGCCGCTGCCCCGCATCACTAAAAGAGCTGCACCGCGGGAGCGTCGGGGCAGTGCTGCTGGTTAAAAAGGGGTCCGGAAAGCGTGAGAGGTGTAAAGGGAATAAAATGCTGAGCATGGTAAACGAGGTACAATAAAGGTACTGCAGCAGGTGTGGCCGCTGCCCCGCATCACTAAAAGAGCTGCACCTCGGGAGCGTCGGGGCAGCGCTGCTGGTTAAACAGAGCAGCATGGGAAAGGCTGGGAAGTGTGAGCGCAATAAAATATTGACAATGGTTTAAGAAATACTGTAAAGGTACTGCAGCAGGAGTGGCCGCTGCCCCGCATCACTAAAAGAGCTGCACCGCGGGAGCGTCGGGGCAGCGCTGCTGGCTAAAAAGGGGTCCGGAAAGCGTGAGAGGTGTAAAGGGAATGAAATGCTGAGCATGGTAAACGAGGTACAATAAAGGTACAGCAGCAGGTGTGGCCGCTGCTCCGCATCACTACAAGAGCTGCACCTCGGGAACGTCGGGGCAGCGCTGCTGGTTAAAAAGAGCGGCACGGGAAAGGCTGAGAGGTGTAAAGGGAATGAAATGCTGAGCATGGTAAACGAGGTACAATAAAGGTACTGCAGGAGGGGTGGCCGCTGCTCCTTGTCACTAGAAGAGCTTCTCCGAGGCGCCGGTGGGGCTGCGCCGTTCCCGCCTCGGGCGCTTCTGGGCGATTTTGAGGCGGGGGGAGCCCACCGCGGCAGTGGCGGGAAAAGGGGGTGCGGAGTATAAAAGGGGGCGCCGGCGTCGCGGCCCCTCAGTCGGGGGGCGGCGGCGGCGGCGGCAGGAGCTCCGCGGGCTGGCCCGGATGCGGGGACGCCGCCCTGTGCGGCCGAAGGCGCCGGCCCTGAGGCGCGGAGAGAGCGGCGTGGCAGCCGCGCATCGGCTCCGTCATCGGCAGCGCCGCTTCGTGCCGGTAGGGAGCGGGAGAACGCGGCGGCGGGCGGCGGGTGGTGAGTGCCGTCGGCGAGACGGGGCTTGGGCCGCGTGCGGTGTGCGATCTCCCGAGAGCAGCGGGGAGGCCCCCGGGGAGCGGCGGCGGGCGGGGCGCTGTGGGAGCCGGCGCATGTCCCCGAATGAGGCGCCCGGCGCAACGCGCGAGGTGCCAATGAAATAAAATAGAAAACGGTAAAGTGCTATAGAGGAGCCGCACCTAGAGGGCTCTCGGCCCCTGCCCCGTGTCACTAAGGGAGCTGCACCGCGGGAGCGTCGGGGCAGCGCTGCTGGTTAAACAGAGCAGCACGGGAAAGGCTGAGAAACGTCAGCGCAATAAAGTATTGACAATGGTCTAAGAAATATTGTAAAGGTACAGCAGCAGGAGTGACCGCTGCCCCGCATCACTAAAAGAGCTGCACCGCGGGAGCGTCGGGGCAGCGCTGCTGGTTAAACAGAGCAGCACGGAAAGGCTGGGAAGTGTGAGCGCAATAAAATATTGAGAATGGTCTAAGAAATACTCAAAAGGTACAGCAGCAGTTGTGGCCGCTGCGTGGGTTCACTAAAACAGCTGCACCGCGGCACCTTTGGGGTGGTGCTGACGGTAAACGTGCGGCACGTAAAAGGACTGGAGGTGTGAGGGAAATAAAATATAGAGAAAGGTCTGAGAAATAACAACAACACCGCAGCAGGAGTAGCCACTTCCTCAGGATAAAATGAGCTGCACCGCGGCGCACCTGGGGCAGGGGTGCTGCTTCAAAGGTGTCACGGCAAAGGTCGCATCTGTGAAGGGTATAAAATAAAATGGTCGAAAATCCTTTAAAAGTACTGCAGCAGGAGTGGCTGCTGCCCCGTGTCACTAAAAGAGCTGCACCGCGGGAGCGTCGGGGCAGCGCTGCTGGTTAAACAGAGCAGTATGGGAAAGGCTGGGAAGTGTGAGCGCAATAAAATATTGACAATGGTCTAAGAAATATTGTAAAGGTACTGCAGCAGGAGTGGCCGCTGCCCCGCATCACTAAAAGAGCTGCACCGCGGGAGCGTCGGGGCAGCGCTGCTGGTTAAAAAGGGGTCCGGAAAGCGTGAGAGGTGTAAAGGGAATGAAATGCTGAGCATGGTAAAAGAGGTACAATAAAGATACTGCTGCAGGAGTGGCCGCTGCCCCGCATCACTAAAAGAGCTGCACCGCGGGAGCGTCGGGGCAGCGCTGCTGGTTAAAAAGGGGTCCGGAAAGCGTGAGAGGTGTAAAGGGAATGAAATGCTGAGCATGGTAAACGAGGTACAATAAAGGTACAGCAGCAGGTGTGGCCGCTGACCCGTGTGACTAAAAGAGCTGCACCGCGGGAGCGTCGGGGCAGCGCTGCTGGTTAAACAGAGCAGCATGGGAAAGGCTGGGAAGTGTGAGCGCAATAAAATATTGACAATGGTTTAAGAAATACTGTAAAGGTACAGCAGCAGGAGTGGCCGCTGCCCCGCATCACTAAAAGAGCTGCACCGCGGGAGCGTCGGGGCAGCGCTGCTGGTTAAAAAGAGCGGCACGGGAAAGGCTGAGAGGTGTAAAGGGAATAAAATGCTGAGCATTGTAAACGAGGTACAATAAAGGTACTGCAGCAGGTGTGGCCGCTGCCCCGCGTCACTAAAAGAGCTGCACCGCGGGACGGTCGGGGCAGCGCTGCTGGTTAAAAAGGGGTCCGGAAAGCGTGAGAGGTGTAAAGGGAATGAAATGCTGAGCATGGTAAAAGAACTACAATAAAGATACTGCAGCAGGTGTGGCCGCTGCCCCGTGTCACTAAAAGAGCTGCACCGCGGGAGCGTCGGGGCAGCGCTGCTGGTTAAAAAGGGGTCCGGAAAGCGTGAGAGGTGTAAAGGGAATGAAATGCTGAGCATGGTAAACGAGGTACAATAAAGGTACAGCAGCAGGAGTGGCCGCTGCCCCGCATCACTAAAAGAGCTGCACCGCGGGACCGTCGGGGCAGCGCTGCTGGTTAAAAAGGGGTCCGGAAAGCGTGAGAGGTGTAAAGGGAATAAAATGCTGAGCATGGTAAACGAGGTACAATAAAGGTACTGCAGCAGGTGTGGCCGCTGCCCCGCATCACTAAAAGAGCTGCACCGCGGGAGCGTCGGGGCCGCGCTGCTGGTTAAACAGAGCGGCACTGGAAAGGCTGGGAAGTGTGAGCGCAATAAAATATTGACAATGGTCTAAGAAATACTGTAAAGGTACTGCAGCAGGTGTGGCCGCTGCCCCGTGTCACTAAACGAGCTGCACCGCGGGAGCGTCGGGGCAGCGCTGCTGGTTAAAAAGAGCGGCACGGGAAAGGCTGAGAGGTGTAAAGGGAATGAAATGCTGAGCATGGTAAACGAGGTACAATAAAGGTACAGCAGCAGGTGTGGCCGCTGCCCCGCGTCACCAAAAGAGCTGCACCGCGGGAGCGTCGGGGCAGCGCTGCTGGTTAAACAGAGCAGCATGGGAAAGGCTGGGAAGTGTGAGCGCAATAAAATATTGACAACGGTCTAAGAAATATTGTAAAGGTACTGCAGCAGGAGTGGCCGCTGCCCCGCATCACTAAAAGAGCTGCACCGCGGGACGGTCGGGGCAGCGCTGCTGGTTAAAAAGGGGTCCGGAAAGCGTGAGAGGTGTAAAGGGAATGAAATGCTGAGCATGGTAAAAGAACTACAATAAAGATACTGCTGCAGGAGTGGCCGCTGCCCCGCATCACTAAAAGAGCTGCACCGCGGGAGCGTCGGGGCAGCGCTGCTGGTTAAAAAGAGCGGCACGGGAAAGCGTGAGAGGTGTAAAGGGAATGAAATGCTGAGCATGGTAAAAGAGGTACAATAAAGGTACAGCAGCAGGTGTGGCCGCTGCCCCGCATCACTAAAAGAGCTGCACCGCGGGAGCGTCGGGGCAGTGCTGCTGGTTAAAAAGGGGTCCGGAAAGCGTGAGAGGTGTAAAGGGAATGAAATGCTGAGCATGGTAAACGAGGTACAATAAAGGTAGTGCAGCAGGTGTGGCCGCTGCCCCGCGTCACTAAAAGAGCTGCACCGCGGGAGCGTCGGGGCAGCGCTGCTGGTTAAACAGAGCAGCATGGGAAAGGCTGGGAAGTGTGAGCGCAATAAAATATTGACAATGGTTTAAGAAATATTGAAAAGGTACAGCAGCAGGAGTGGCCGCTGCCCCGCATCACTAAAAGAGCTGCACCGCGGGAGCGTCGGGGCAGCGCTGCTGGTTAAAAAGGGGTCCGGAAAGCGTGAGAGGTGTAAAGGGAATGAAATGCTGAGCATGGTAAAAGAGGTACAATAAAGATACTGCTGCAGGAGTGGCCGCTGCCCCGCATCACTAAAAGAGCTGCACCGCGGGAGCGTCGGGGCAGCGCTGCTGGTTAAAAAGAGCGGCACGGGAAAGCGTGAGAGGTGTAAAGGGAATGAAATGCTGAGCATGGTAAACGAGGTACAATAAAGGTACTGCAGCAGGTGTGGCCGCTGCCCCGTGTCACTAAAAGAGCTGCACCGCGGGACCGTCGGGGCAGCGCTGCTGGTTAAAAAGGGGTCCGGAAAGCGTGAGAGGTGTAAAGGGAATAAAATGCTGAGCATGGTAAACGAGGTACAATAAAGGTACTGCAGCAGGAGTGGCCGCTGCTCCTTGTCACTAGAAGAGCTTCTCCGAGGCGCCGGTGGGGCTGCGCCGTTCCCGCCTCGGGCGCTTCTGGGCGATTTTGAGGCGGGGGGAGCCCACCGCGGCAGTGGCGGGAAAAGGGGGTGCGGAGTATAAAAGGGGGCGCCGGCGTCGCGGCCCCTCAGTCGGGGGGCGGCGGCGGCGGCGGCAGGAGCTCCGCGGGCTGGCCCGGATGCGGGGACGCCGCCCTGTGCGGCCGAAGGCGCCGGCCCTGAGGCGCGGAGAGAGCGGCGTGGCAGCCGCGCATCGGCTCCGTCATCGGCAGCGCCGCTTCGTGCCGGTAGGGAGCGGGAGAACGCGGCGGCGGGCGGCGGGTGGTGAGTGCCGTCGGCGAGACGGGGCTTGGGCCGCGTGCGGTGTGCGATCTCCCGAGAGCAGCGGGGAGGCCCCCGGGGAGCGGCGGCGGGCGGGGCGCTGTGGGAGCCGGCGCATGTCCCCGAATGAGGCGCCCGGCGCAACGCGCGAGGTGCCAATGAAATAAAATAGAAAACGGTAAAGTGCTATAGAGGAGCCGCACCTAGAGGGCTCTCGGCCCCTGCCCCGTGTCACTAAGGGAGCTGCACCGCGGCGCACCTGGGGCAGGGGTGCTGCTTCAAAGGTGTCACGGCAAAGGTCGCATCTGTGAAGGGTATAAAATAAAATGGTCGAAAATCCTTTAAAAGTACAGCAGCAGGAGTGGCTGCTGCCCCGTGTCACTAAAAGAGCTGCACCGCGGGAGCGTCGGGGCAGCGCTGCTGGTTAAACAGAGCAGCACGGGAAAGGCTGGGAAGTGTGAGCGGAATAAAATATTGACAATGGTCTAAGAAATATTGTAAAGGTACTGCAGCAGGAGTGGCCGCTGCCCCGCATCACTAAAAGAGCTGCACCGCGGGACCGTCGGGGCAGCGCTGCTGGCTAAAAAGGGGTCCGGAAAGCGTGAGAGGTGTAAAGGGAATAAAATGCTGAGCATGGTAAACGAGGTACAATAAAGGTACAGCAGCAGGTGTGGCCGCTGCCCCGTGTGACTAAAAGAGCTGCACCGCGGGAGCGTCGGGGCAGCGCTGCTGGTTAAAAAGAGCAGCACGGGAAAGGCTGAGAGGTGTAAAGGGAATGAAATGCTGAGCATGGTAAAAGAGGTACAATAAAGGTACAGCAGCAGGAGTGGCCGCTGCCCCGCATCACTAAAAGAGCTGCACCGCGGGACCGTCGGGGCAGTGCTGCTGGTTAAAAAGGGGTCCGGAAAGCGTGAGAGGTGTAAAGGGAATGAAATGCTGAGCATGGTAAACGAGGTACAATAAAGGTACAGCAGCAGGTGTGGCCGCTGCCCCGTGTGACTAAAAGAGCTGCACCGCGGGAGCGTCGGGGCAGCGCTGCTGGTTAAAAAGAGCGGCACGGGAAAGGCTGAGAGGTGTAAAGGGAATGAAATGCTGAGCATGGTAAACGAGGTACAATAAAGGTACTGCAGCAGGAGTGGCCGCTGCCCCGCATCACTAAAAGAGCTGCACCTCGGGAGCGTCGGGGCAGCGCTGCTGGTTAAAAAGGGGTCCGGAAAGCGTGAGAGGTGTAAAGGGAATGAAATGCAGAGCATGGTAAACGAGGTACAATAAAGGTACTGCAGCAGGTGTGGCCGCTGCCCCGTGTGACTAAAAGAGCTGCACCGCGGGACCGTCGGGGCAGCGCTGCTGTTGAAAAAGAGCGGCACGGGAAAGGCTGAGAGGTGTAAAGGGAATGAAATGCTGAGCATGGTAAACGAGGTACAATAAAGGTACTGCAGCAGGTGTGGCCGCTGCCCCGCATCACTAAAAGAGCTGCACCGCGGGACCGTCGGGGCAGCGCTGCTGGCTAAAAAGGGGTCCGGAAAGCGTGAGAGGTGTAAAGGGAATGAAATGCTGAGCATGGTAAACGAGGTACAATAAAGGTAGTGCAGCAGGTGTGGCCGCTGCCCCGCATCACTAAAAGAGCTGCACCGCGGGAGCGTCGGGGCAGTGCTGCTGGTTAAAAAAGGGGTCCGGAAAGCGTGAGAGGTGTAAAGGGAATAAAATGCTGAGCATGGTAAAAGAGGTACAATAAAGATACTGCAGCAGGTGTGGCCGCTGCCCCGCATCACTAAAAGAGCTGCACCGCGGGAGCGTCGGGGCAGCGCTGCTGGTTAAAAGGAGCAGCACGGAAAGGCTGGGAAGTGTGAGCGCAATAAAATATTGACAATGGTCTAAGAAATATTGAAAAGGTACTGCAGCAGGAGTGGCCGCTGCCCCGCATCACTAAAAGAGCTGCACCTCGGGAGCGTCGGGGCAGTGCTGCCGGCTTAAAAGGGGTCCGGAAAGCGTGAGAGGTGTAAAGGGAATGAAATGCTGAGCATGGTAAACGAGGTACAATAAAGGTACTGCAGCAGGAGTGGCCGCTGCTCCTTGTCACTAGAAGAGCTTCTCCGAGGCGCCGGTGGGGCTGCGCCGTTCCCGCCTCGGGCGCTTCTGGGCGATTTTGAGGCGGGGGGAGCCCACCGCGGCAGTGGCGGGAAAAGGGGGTGCGGAGTATAAAAGGGGGCGCCGGCGTCGCGGCCCCTCAGTCGGGGGGCGGCGGCGGCGGCGGCAGGAGCTCCGCGGGCTGGCCCGGATGCGGGGACGCCGCCCTGAGCGGCCGAAGGCGCCGGCCCTGAGGCGCGGAGAGAGCGGCGTGGCAGCCGCGCATCGGCTCCGTCATCGGCAGCGCCGCTTCGTGCCGGTAGGGAGCGGGAGAACGCGGCGGCGGGCGGCGGGTGGTGAGTGCCGTCGGCGAGACGGGGCTTGGGCCGCGTGCGGTGTGCGATCTCCCGAGAGCAGCGGGGAGGCCCCCGGGGAGCGGCGGCGGGCGGGGCGCTGTGGGAGCCGGCGCATGTCCCCGAATGAGGCGCCCGGCGCAACGCGCGAGGTGCCAATGAAATAAAATAGAAAACGGTAAAGTGCTATAGAGGAGCCGCACCTAGAGGGCTCTCGGCCCCTGCCCCGTGTCACTAAGGGAGCTGCACCGCGGGAGCGTCGGGGCAGCGCTGCTGGTTAAACAGAGCAGCACGGGAAAGGCTGGGAAACGTCAGCGCAATAAAGTATTGACAATGGTCTAAGAAATATTGTAAAGGTACTGCAGCAGGAGTGGCCGCTGCCCCGCATCACTAAAAGAGCTGCACCGCGGGACGGTCGGGGCAGCGCTGCTGGTTAAAAAGGGGTCCGGAAAGCGTGAGAGGTGTAAAGGGAATAAAATGCTGAGCATGGTAAACGAGGTACAATAAAGGTACAGCAGCAGGAGTGGCCGCTGCTCCGCGTCACTAAAAGAGCTGCACCGCGGGAGCGTCGGGGCAGCGCTGCTGGTTAAAAAGAGCAGCATGGGAAAGGCTGGGAAGTGTGAGCGCAATAAAATATTGACAATGGTTTAAGAAATACTGTAAAGGTACAGCAGCAGGAGTGGCCGCTGCCCCGTGTGACTAAAAGAGCTGCACCTCGGGAGCGTCGGGGCAGCGCTGCTGGTTAAAAAGAGCGGCACGGGAAAGGCTGAGAGGTGTAAAGGGAATAAAATGCTGAGCATTGTAAACGAGGTACAATAAAGGTACTGCAGCAGGTGTGGCCGCTGCCCCGCGTCACTAAAAGAGCTGCACCGCGGGACGGTCGGGGCAGCGCTGCTGGTTAAAAAGGGGTCCGGAAAGCGTGAGAGGTGTAAAGGGAATGAAATGCTGAGCATGGTAAAAGAGGTACAATAAAGATACTGCTGCAGGAGTGGCCGCTGCCCCGCATCACTAAAAGAGCTGCACCGCGGGAGCGTCGGCGCAGCGCTGCTGGTTAAAAAGAGCGGCACGGGAAAGGCTGAGAGGTGTAAAGGGAATGAAATGCTGAGCATGGTAAACGAGGTACAATAAAGGTACTGCAGCAGGTGTGGCCGCTGCCCCGTGTGACTAAAAGAGCTGCACCGCGGGAGCGTCGGGGCAGCGCTGCTGGTTAAACAGGGGTCCGGAAAGCGTGAGAGGTGTAAAGGGAATGAAATGCTGAGCATGGTAAACGAGGTACAATAAAGGTACAGCAGCAGGTGTGGCCGCTGCCCCGCATCACTAAAAGAGCTGCATCTCGGGAGCGTCGGGGCAGCGCTGCTGGTTAAAAAGGGGTCCGGAAAGCGTGAGAGGTGTAAAGGGAATAAAATGCTGAGCATGGTAAACGAGGTACAATAAAGGTACAGCAGCAGGTGTGGCCGCTGCCCCGCATCACTAAAAGAGCTGCACCGCGGGACCGTCGGGGCAGCGCTGCTGGTTAAAAAGAGCGGCACTGGAAAGCGTGAGAGGTGTAAAGGGAATGAAATGCTGAGCATGGTAAACGAGGTACAATAAAGATACTGCTGCAGGAGTGGCCGCTGCCCCGCATCACTAAAAGAGCTGCACCGCGGGAGCGTCGGCGCAGCGCTGCTGGTTAAAAAGAGCGGCACGGGAAAGGCTGAGAGGTGTAAAGGGAATAAAATGCTGAGCATGGTAAACGAGGTACAATAAAGGTACTGCAGCAGGTGTGGCCGCTGCCCCGTGTCACTAAAAGAGCTGCACCGCGGGAGCGTCGGGGCAGCGCTGCTGGTTAAACAGGGGTCCGGAAAGCGTGAGAGGTGTAAAGGGAATGAAATGCTGAGCATGGTAAACGAGGTACAATAAAGGTACAGCAGCAGGAGTGGCCGCTGCCCCGCATCACTAAAAGAGCTGCACCGCGGGACGGTCGGGGCAGCGCTGCTGGTTAAAAAGGGGGCCGGAAAGCGTGAGAGGTGTAAAGGGAATAAAATGCTGAGCATGGTAAACGAGGTACAATAAAGGTACTGCAGCAGGTGTGGCCGCTGCCCCGTGTGACTAAAAGAGCTGCACCGCGGGAGCGTCGGGGCAGCGCTGCTGGTTAAAAAAGGGGTCCGGAAAGCGTGAGAGGTGTAAAGGGAATGAAATGCTGAGCATGGTAAAAGAACTACAATAAAGATACTGCAGCAGGAGTGGCCGCTGCCCCGCATCACTAAAAGAGCTGCACCGCGGGAGCGTCGGGGCAGCGCTGCTGGTTAAAAAGAGCAGCACGGGAAAGGCTGGGAAGTGTGAGCGGAATAAAATATTGACAATGGTCTAAGAAATATTGTAAAGGTACTGCAGCAGGAGTGGCCGCTGCCCCGCATCACTAAAAGAGCTGCACCGCGGGAGCGTCGGGGCAGCGCTGCTGGTTAAACAGAGCAGTATGGGAAAGGCTGGGAAGTGTGAGCGCAATAAAATATTGACAATGGTCTAAGAAATATTGAAAAGGTACTGCAGCAGGAGTGGCCGCTGCCCCGCATCACTAAAAGAGCTGCACCGCGGGACCGTCGGGGAAGCGCTGCTGGTTAAAAATGGGGTCCGGAAAGCGTGAGAGGTGTAAAGGGAATGAAATGCTGAGCATGGTAAAAGAGGTACAATAAAGATACTGCTGCAGGAGTGGCCGCTGCCCCGCATCACTAAAAGCGCTGCACCGCGGGAGCGTCGGGGCAGCGCTGCTGGTTAAAAAGGGGTCCGGAAAGCGTGAGAGGTGTAAAGGGAATGAAATGCTGAGCATGGTAAACGAGGTACAATAAAGGTACTGCAGCAGGTGTGGCCGCTGCCCCGCATCACTAAAAGAGCTGCACCTCGGGAGCGTCGGGGCAGCGCTGCTGGTTAAACAGAGCAGCATGGGAAAGGCTGGGAAGTGTGAGCGCAATAAAATATTGACAATGGTCTAAGAAATATTGAAAAGGTACTGCAGCAGGAGTGGCCGCTGCCCCGCATCACTAAAAGAGCTGCATCTCGGGAGCGTCGGGGCAGCGCTGCTGGTTAAAAAGGGGTCCGGAAAGCGTGAGAGGTGTAAAGGGAATGAAATGCTGAGCATGGTAAAAGAGGTACAATAAAGATACTGCTGCAGGAGTGGCCGCTGCCCCGCATCACTAAAAGAGCTGCACCGCGGGAGCGTCGGCGCAGCGCTGCTGGTTAAAAAGAGCGGCACGGGAAAGGCTGAGAGGTGTAAAGGGAATAAAATGCTGAGCATGGTAAACGAGGTACAAAAAAGGTACAGCAGCAGGAGTGGCCGCTGCTCCGCGTCACTAAAAGAGCTGCACCGCGGGACCGTCGGGGCAGCGCTGCTGGTTAAACAGAGCAGCATGGGAAAGGCTGGGAAGTGTGAGCGCAATAAAATATTGACAATGGTTTAAGAAATACTGTAAAGGTACTGCAGCAGGAGTGGCCGCTGCCCCGCATCACTAAAAGAGCTGCACCGCGGGAGCGTCGGGGCAGCGCTGCTGGCTAAAAAGGGGTCCGGAAAGCGTGAGAGGTGTAAAGGGAATGAAATGCTGAGCATGGTAAACGAGGTACAATAAAGGTACAGCAGCAGGTGTGGCCGCTGCTCCGCATCACTACAAGAGCTGCACCTCGGGAACGTCGGGGCAGCGCTGCTGGTTAAAAAGAGCGGCACGGGAAAGGCTGAGAGGTGTAAAGGGAATGAAATGCTGAGCATGGTAAACGAGGTACAATAAAGGTACTGCAGGAGGGGTGGCCGCTGCTCCTTGTCACTAGAAGAGCTTCTCCGAGGCGCCGGTGGGGCTGCGCCGTTCCCGCCTCGGGCGCTTCTGGGCGATTTTGAGGCGGGGGGAGCCCACCGCGGCAGTGGCGGGAAAAGGGGGTGCGGAGTATAAAAGGGGGCGCCGGCGTCGCGGCCCCTCAGTCGGGGGGCGGCGGCGGCGGCGGCAGGAGCTCCGCGGGCTGGCCCGGATGCGGGGACGCCGCCCTGTGCGGCCGAAGGCGCCGGCCCTGAGGCGCGGAGAGAGCGGCGTGGCAGCCGCGCATCGGCTCCGTCATCGGCAGCGCCGCTTCGTGCCGGTAGGGAGCGGGAGAACGCGGCGGCGGGCGGCGGGTGGTGAGTGCCGTCGGCGAGACGGGGCTTGGGCCGCGTGCGGTGTGCGATCTCCCGAGAGCAGCGGGGAGGCCCCCGGGGAGCGGCGGCGGGCGGGGCGCTGTGGGAGCCGGCGCATGTCCCCGAATGAGGCGCCCGGCGCAACGCGCGAGGTGCCAATGAAATAAAATAGAAAACGGTAAAGTGCTATAGAGGAGCCGCACCTAGAGGGCTCTCGGCCCCTGCCCCGTGTCACTAAGGGAGCTGCACCGCGGGAGCGTCGGGGCAGCGCTGCTGGTTAAACAGAGCAGCACGGGAAAGGCTGAGAAACGTCAGCGCAATAAAGTATTGACAATGGTCTAAGAAATATTGTAAAGGTACAGCAGCAGGAGTGACCGCTGCCCCGCATCACTAAAAGAGCTGCACCGCGGGAGCGTCGGGGCAGCGCTGCTGGTTAAACAGAGCAGCACGGAAAGGCTGGGAAGTGTGAGCGCAATAAAATATTGAGAATGGTCTAAGAAATACTCAAAAGGTACAGCAGCAGTTGTGGCCGCTGCGTGGGTTCACTAAAACAGCTGCACCGCGGCACCTTTGGGGTGGTGCTGACGGTAAACGTGCGGCACGTAAAAGGACTGGAGGTGTGAGGGAAATAAAATATAGAGAAAGGTCTGAGAAATAACAACAACACCGCAGCAGGAGTAGCCACTTCCTCAGGATAAAATGAGCTGCACCGCGGCGCACCTGGGGCAGGGGTGCTGCTTCAAAGGTGTCACGGCAAAGGTCGCATCTGTGAAGGGTATAAAATAAAATGGTCGAAAATCCTTTAAAAGTACTGCAGCAGGAGTGGCTGCTGCCCCGTGTCACTAAAAGAGCTGCACCGCGGGAGCGTCGGGGCAGCGCTGCTGGTTAAACAGAGCAGTATGGGAAAGGCTGGGAAGTGTGAGCGCAATAAAATATTGACAATGGTCTAAGAAATATTGTAAAGGTACTGCAGCAGGAGTGGCCGCTGCCCCGCATCACTAAAAGAGCTGCACCGCGGGAGCGTCGGGGCAGCGCTGCTGGTTAAAAAGGGGTCCGGAAAGCGTGAGAGGTGTAAAGGGAATGAAATGCTGAGCATGGTAAAAGAGGTACAATAAAGATACTGCTGCAGGAGTGGCCGCTGCCCCGCATCACTAAAAGAGCTGCACCGCGGGAGCGTCGGGGCAGCGCTGCTGGTTAAAAAGGGGTCCGGAAAGCGTGAGAGGTGTAAAGGGAATGAAATGCTGAGCATGGTAAAAGAACTACAATAAAGATACTGCTGCAGGAGTGGCCGCTGCCCCGCATCACTAAAAGAGCTGCACCGCGGGAGCGTCGGGGCAGCGCTGCTGGTTAAAAAGGGGTCCGGAAAGCGTGAGAGGTGTAAAGGGAATGAAATGCTGAGCATGGTAAAAGAGGTACAATAAAGATACTGCTGCAGGAGTGGCCGCTGCCCCGCATCACTAAAAGAGCTGCACCGCGGGAGCGTCGGGGCAGCGCTGCTGGTTAAAAAGAGCGGCACGGGAAAGGCTGAGAAGTGTAAAGGGAATGAAATGCTGAGCATGGTAAACGAGGTACAATAAAGGTACAGCAGCAGGTGTGGCCGCTGCCCCGCATCACTAAAAGAGCTGCACCGCGGGACCGTCGGGGCAGCGCTGCTGGTCAAAAAGAGCAGCACGGAAAGGCTGGGAAGTGTGAGCGCAATAAAATATTGAGAATGGTCTAAGAAATACTCAGAAGGTACAGCAGCAGGAGTGGCCGCTGCGTGGGTTCACTAAAACAGCTGCACCGTGGCACCTTTGGGGTGGTGCTGATGGTAAACGTGCGGCATGTAAAAGGACTGGAGGTGTGAGGGAAATAAAACATAGAGAAAGGTCTGAGAAATAATAACAACACCGCAGCAGGAGTAGCCACTTCCTCAGGATAAAATGAGCTGCACCGCGGCGCACCTGGGGCAGTGGTGCTGCTTCAAAAGTGTCACGGCAAAGGTCGCATCTGTGAAGGGTATAAAATAAAAAGGTCGAAAATCCTTTAAAAGTACTGCAGCAGGAGTGGCTGCTGCCCCGTGTCACTAAAAGAGCTGCACCGCGGGAGCGTCGGGGCAGCGCTGCTGGTTAAAAAGAGCGGCACGGGAAAGGCTGAGAAGTGTAAAGGGAATGAAATGCTGAGCATGGTAAACGAGGTACAATAAAGGTACAGCAGCAGGTGTGGCCGCTGCCCCGCATCACTAAAAGAGCTGCACCGCGGGAGCGTCGGGGCAGCGCTGCTGGTTAAAAAGGTGTCCGGAAAGCGTGAGAGGTGTAAAGGGAATGAAATGCTGAGCATGGTAAAAGAGGTACAATAAAGATACTGCTGCAGGAGTGGCCGCTGCCCCGCATCACTAAAAGAGCTGCACCGCGGGAGCGTCTGGGCAGCGCTGCTGGTTAAAAAGAGCGGCACGGGAAAGGCTGAGAAGTGTAAAGGGAATGAAATGCTGAGCATGGTAAACGAGGTACAATAAAGGTACAGCAGCAGGTGTGGCCGCTGCCCCGTGTCACTAAAAGAGCTGCACCGCGGGAGCGTCGGGGCAGCGCTGCTGGTTAAAAAGAGCAGCACGGAAAGGCTGGGAAGTGTGAGCGCAATAAAATATTGAGAATGGTCTAAGAAATACTCAAAAGGTACAGCAGCAGTTGTGGCCGCTGCGTGGGTTCACTAAAACAGCTGCACCGCGGCACCTTTGGGGTGGTGCTGATGGTAAACGTGAGGCATGTAAAAGGACTGGAGGTGTGAGGGAAATAAAATATAGAGAAAGGTCTGAGAAATAATAACAACACCGCAGCAGGAGTAGCCACTTCCTCAGGATAAAATGAGCTGCACCGCGGCGCACGTGGGGCAGGGGCGCTGCTTCAAAGGTGTCACGGCAAAGGTCGCATCTGTGAAGGGTATAAAATAAAAAGGTCGAAAATCCTTTAAAAGTACTGCAGCAGGAGTGGCTGCTGCCCCGCGTCACTAAAAGAGCTGCACCGCGGGAGCGTCGGGGCAGCGCTGCTGGTTAAAAAGGGGTCCGGAAAGCGTGAGAGGTGTAAAGGGAATAAAATGCTGAGCATGGTAAACGAGGTACAATAAAGGTACAGCAGCAGGAGTGGCCGCTGCCTCGTGTCACTAAAAGAGCTGCACCGCGGGACCGTCGGGGCAGCGCTGCTGGTTAAACAGAGCAGCATGGGAAAGGCTGGGAAGTGTGAGCGCAATAAAATATTGACAATGGTCTAAGAAATATTGTAAAGGTACTGCAGCAGGAGTGGCCGCTGCCCCGCGTCACTAAAAGAGCTGCACCGCGAGAGCGTCGGGGCAGCGCTGCTGGTTAAAAAGGGGTCCGGAAATCGTGAGAGGTGTAAAGGGAATGAAATGCTGAGCATGGTAAACGAGGTACAATAAAGGTACAGCAGCAGGTGTGGCCGCTGCTCCGCATCACTACAAGAGCTGCACCTCGGGAACGTCGGGGCAGCGCTGCTGGTTAAAAAGAGCGGCACGGGAAAGGCTGAGAGGTGTAAAGGGAATGAAATGCTGAGCATGGTAAACGAGGTACAATAAAGGTACTGCAGGAGGGGTGGCCGCTGCTCCTTGTCACTAGAAGAGCTTCTCCGAGGCGCCGGTGGGGCTGCGCCGTTCCCGCCTCGGGCGCTTCTGGGCGATTTTGAGGCGGGGGGAGCCCACCGCGGCAGTGGCGGGAAAAGGGGGTGCGGAGTATAAAAGGGGGCGCCGGCGTCGCGGCCCCTCAGTCGGGGGGCGGCGGCGGCGGCGGCAGGAGCTCCGCGGGCTGGCCCGGATGCGGGGACGCCGCCCTGTGCGGCCGAAGGCGCCGGCCCTGAGGCGCGGGGAGAGCGGCGTGGCAGCCGCGCATCGGCTCCGTCATCGGCAGCGCCGCTTCGTGCCGGTAGGGAGCGGGAGAACGCGGCGGCGGGCGGCGGGTGGTGAGTGCCGTCGGCGAGACGGGGCTTGGGCCGCGTGCGGTATGCGATCTCCCGAGAGCAGCGGGGAGGCCCCCGGGGAGCGGCGGCGGGCGGGGCGCTGTGGGAGCCGGCGAATGTCCCCGAATGAGGCGCCCGGCGCAACGCGCGACGTGCCAATGAAATAAAATAGAAAACGGTAAAGTGCTATAGAGGAGCCGCACCTAGAGGGCTCTCGGCCCCTGCCCCGTGTCACTAAGGGAGCTGCACCGCGGGAGCGTCGGGGCAGCGCTGCTGGTTAAAAAGAGCGGCACGGGAAAGGCTGAGAGGTGTAAAGGGAATAAAATGCTGAGCATGGTAAACGAGGTACAATAAAGGTACAGCAGCAGGTGTGGCCGCTGCCCAGTGTCACTAAAAGTGCTGCACCGCGGGAGCGTCGGGGCAGCGCTGCTGGTTAAAAAGAGCAGCACGGAAAGGCTGGGAAGTGTGAGCGCAATAAAATATTGACAATGGTCTAAGAAATATTGTAAAGGTACTGCAGCAGGAGTGGCCGCTGCCCCGCATCACTAAAAGAGCTGCACCGCGGGAGCGTCGGGGCAGCGCTGCTGGTTAAAAAGAGCGGCACGGGAAAGGCTGAGAGGTGTAAAGGGAATGAAATGCTGAGCATGGTAAACGAGGTACAATAAAGGTACTGCAGCAGGAGTGGCCGCTGCCCCGCATCACTAAAAGAGCTGCACCGCGGGAGCGTCGGGGCAGCGCTGCTGGTTAAACAGAGCAGCATGGGAAAGGCTGGGAAGTGTGAGCGCAATAAAATATTGAGAATGGTTTAAGAAATACTGTAAAGGTACAGCAGCAGGAGTGGCCGCTGCCCCGCATCACTAAAAGAGCTGCACCGCGGGACCGTCGGGGCAGCGCTGCTGGTTAAAAAGGGGTCCGGAAAGCGTGAGAGGTGTAAAGGGAATAAAATGCTGAGCATGGTAAACGAGGTACAATAAAGGTACAGCAGCAGGTGTGGCCGCTGCTCCGCGTCACTAAAAGAGCTGCACCGCGGGAGCGTCGGGGCAGTGCTGCTGGTTAAAAAGGGGTCCGGAAAGCGTGAGAGGTGTAAAGGGAATAAAATGCTGAGCATGGTAAACGAGGTACAATAAAGGTACTGCAGCAGGTGTGGCCGCTGCCCCGCATCACTAAAAGAGCTGCACCTCGGGAGCGTCGGGGCAGCGCTGCTGGTTAAAAAGAGCAGCATGGGAAAGGCTGGGAAGTGTGAGCGCAATAAAATATTGACAATGGTTTAAGAAATACTGTAAAGGTACAGCAGCAGGAGTGGCCGCTGCCCCGTGTGACTAAAAGAGCTGCACCGCGGGAGCGTCTGGGCAGCGCTGCTGGTTAAAAAGAGCGGCACGGGAAAGGCTGAGAGGTGTAAAGGGAATGAAATGCTGAGCATGGTAAACGAGGTACAATAAAGGTACAGCAGCAGGAGTGGCCGCTGCCCCGCGTCACTAAAAGAGCTGCACCGCGGGACCGTCGGGGCAGCGCTGCTGGTTAAAAAGGGTTCCGGAACGCGTGAGAGGTGTAAAGGGAATGAAATGCTGAGCATGGTAAAAGAGGTACAATAAAGGTAGTGCAGCAGGTGTGGCCGCTGCCCCGCATCACTAAAAGAGCTGCACCGCGGGAGCGTCGGGGCAGCGCTGCTGGTTAAAAAGAGCGGCACGGGAAAGCGTGAGAGGTGTAAAGGGAATGAAATGCTGAGCATGGTAAACGAGGTACAATAAAGGTACTGCAGCAGGTGTGGCCGCTGCCCCGCATCACTAAAAGAGCTGCACCGCGGGAGCGTCGGGGCAGTGCTGCTGGTTAAAAAGGGGTCCGGAAAGCGTGAGAGGTGTAAAGGGAATAAAATGCTGAGCATGGTAAACGAGGTACAATAAAGGTACTGCAGCAGGTGTGGCCGCTGCCCCGCATCACTAAAAGAGCTGCACCTCGGGAGCGTCGGGGCAGCGCTGCTGGTTAAACAGAGCAGCATGGGAAAGGCTGGGAAGTGTGAGCGCAATAAAATATTGACAATGGTCTAAGAAATATTGAAAAGGTACTGCAGCAGGAGTGGCCGCTGCCCCGCATCACTAAAAGAGCTGCATCTCGGGAGCGTCGGGGCAGCGCTGCTGGTTAAAAAGGGGTCCGGAAAGCGTGAGAGGTGTAAAGGGAATGAAATGCTGAGCATGGTAAAAGAGGTACAATAAAGATACTGCTGCAGGAGTGGCCGCTGCCCCGCATCACTAAAAGAGCTGCACCGCGGGAGCGTCGGCGCAGCGCTGCTGGTTAAAAAGAGCGGCACGGGAAAGGCTGAGAGGTGTAAAGGGAATAAAATGCTGAGCATGGTAAACGAGGTACAAAAAAGGTACAGCAGCAGGAGTGGCCGCTGCTCCGCGTCACTAAAAGAGCTGCACCGCGGGACCGTCGGGGCAGCGCTGCTGGTTAAACAGAGCAGCATGGGAAAGGCTGGGAAGTGTGAGCGCAATAAAATATTGACAATGGTTTAAGAAATACTGTAAAGGTACTGCAGCAGGAGTGGCCGCTGCCCCGCATCACTAAAAGAGCTGCACCGCGGGAGCGTCGGGGCAGCGCTGCTGGCTAAAAAGGGGTCCGGAAAGCGTGAGAGGTGTAAAGGGAATGAAATGCTGAGCATGGTAAACGAGGTACAATAAAGGTACAGCAGCAGGTGTGGCCGCTGCTCCGCATCACTACAAGAGCTGCACCTCGGGAACGTCGGGGCAGCGCTGCTGGTTAAAAAGAGCGGCACGGGAAAGGCTGAGAGGTGTAAAGGGAATGAAATGCTGAGCATGGTAAACGAGGTACAATAAAGGTACTGCAGGAGGGGTGGCCGCTGCTCCTTGTCACTAGAAGAGCTTCTCCGAGGCGCCGGTGGGGCTGCGCCGTTCCCGCCTCGGGCGCTTCTGGGCGATTTTGAGGCGGGGGGAGCCCACCGCGGCAGTGGCGGGAAAAGGGGGTGCGGAGTATAAAAGGGGGCGCCGGCGTCGCGGCCCCTCAGTCGGGGGGCGGCGGCGGCGGCGGCAGGAGCTCCGCGGGCTGGCCCGGATGCGGGGACGCCGCCCTGTGCGGCCGAAGGCGCCGGCCCTGAGGCGCGGAGAGAGCGGCGTGGCAGCCGCGCATCGGCTCCGTCATCGGCAGCGCCGCTTCGTGCCGGTAGGGAGCGGGAGAACGCGGCGGCGGGCGGCGGGTGGTGAGTGCCGTCGGCGAGACGGGGCTTGGGCCGCGTGCGGTGTGCGATCTCCCGAGAGCAGCGGGGAGGCCCCCGGGGAGCGGCGGCGGGCGGGGCGCTGTGGGAGCCGGCGCATGTCCCCGAATGAGGCGCCCGGCGCAACGCGCGAGGTGCCAATGAAATAAAATAGAAAACGGTAAAGTGCTATAGAGGAGCCGCACCTAGAGGGCTCTCGGCCCCTGCCCCGTGTCACTAAGGGAGCTGCACCGCGGGAGCGTCGGGGCAGCGCTGCTGGTTAAACAGAGCAGCACGGGAAAGGCTGAGAAACGTCAGCGCAATAAAGTATTGACAATGGTCTAAGAAATATTGTAAAGGTACAGCAGCAGGAGTGACCGCTGCCCCGCATCACTAAAAGAGCTGCACCGCGGGAGCGTCGGGGCAGCGCTGCTGGTTAAACAGAGCAGCACGGAAAGGCTGGGAAGTGTGAGCGCAATAAAATATTGAGAATGGTCTAAGAAATACTCAAAAGGTACAGCAGCAGTTGTGGCCGCTGCGTGGGTTCACTAAAACAGCTGCACCGCGGCACCTTTGGGGTGGTGCTGACGGTAAACGTGCGGCACGTAAAAGGACTGGAGGTGTGAGGGAAATAAAATATAGAGAAAGGTCTGAGAAATAACAACAACACCGCAGCAGGAGTAGCCACTTCCTCAGGATAAAATGAGCTGCACCGCGGCGCACCTGGGGCAGGGGTGCTGCTTCAAAGGTGTCACGGCAAAGGTCGCATCTGTGAAGGGTATAAAATAAAAAGGTCGAAAATCCTTTAAAAGTACTGCAGCAGGAGTGGCTGCTGCCCCGTGTCACTAAAAGAGCTGCACCGCGGGAGCGTCGGGGCAGCGCTGCTGGTTAAACAGAGCAGTATGGGAAAGGCTGGGAAGTGTGAGCGCAATAAAATATTGACAATGGTCTAAGAAATATTGTAAAGGTACTGCAGCAGGAGTGGCCGCTGCCCCGCATCACTAAAAGAGCTGCACCGCGGGAGCGTCGGGGCAGCGCTGCTGGTTAAAAAGGGGTCCGGAAAGCGTGAGAGGTGTAAAGGGAATGAAATGCTGAGCATGGTAAAAGAGGTACAATAAAGATACTGCTGCAGGAGTGGCCGCTGCCCCGCATCACTAAAAGAGCTGCACCGCGGGAGCGTCGGGGCAGCGCTGCTGGTTAAAAAGGGGTCCGGAAAGCGTGAGAGGTGTAAAGGGAATGAAATGCTGAGCATGGTAAAAGAACTACAATAAAGATACTGCTGCAGGAGTGGCCGCTGCCCCGCATCACTAAAAGAGCTGCACCGCGGGAGCGTCGGGGCAGCGCTGCTGGTTAAAAAGGGGTCCGGAAAGCGTGAGAGGTGTAAAGGGAATGAAATGCTGAGCATGGTAAAAGAGGTACAATAAAGATACTGCTGCAGGAGTGGCCGCTGCCCCGCATCACTAAAAGAGCTGCACCGCGGGAGCGTCGGGGCAGCGCTGCTGGTTAAAAAGAGCGGCACGGGAAAGGCTGAGAAGTGTAAAGGGAATGAAATGCTGAGCATGGTAAACGAGGTACAATAAAGGTACAGCAGCAGGTGTGGCCGCTGCCCCGCATCACTAAAAGAGCTGCACCGCGGGACCGTCGGGGCAGCGCTGCTGGTCAAAAAGAGCAGCACGGAAAGGCTGGGAAGTGTGAGCGCAATAAAATATTGAGAATGGTCTAAGAAATACTCAGAAGGTACAGCAGCAGGAGTGGCCGCTGCGTGGGTTCACTAAAACAGCTGCACCGTGGCACCTTTGGGGTGGTGCTGATGGTAAACGTGCGGCATGTAAAAGGACTGGAGGTGTGAGGGAAATAAAACATAGAGAAAGGTCTGAGAAATAATAACAACACCGCAGCAGGAGTAGCCACTTCCTCAGGATAAAATGAGCTGCACCGCGGCGCACCTGGGGCAGTGGTGCTGCTTCAAAAGTGTCACGGCAAAGGTCGCATCTGTGAAGGGTATAAAATAAAAAGGTCGAAAATCCTTTAAAAGTACTGCAGCAGGAGTGGCTGCTGCCCCGTGTCACTAAAAGAGCTGCACCGCGGGAGCGTCGGGGCAGCGCTGCTGGTTAAAAAGAGCGGCACGGGAAAGGCTGAGAAGTGTAAAGGGAATGAAATGCTGAGCATGGTAAACGAGGTACAATAAAGGTACAGCAGCAGGTGTGGCCGCTGCCCCGTGTCACTAAAAGAGCTGCACCGCGGGAGCGTCGGGGCAGCGCTGCTGGTTAAAAAGAGCAGCATGGGAAAGGCTGGGAAGTGTGAGCGCAATAAAATATTGACAATGGTCTAAGAAATATTGTAAAGGTACTGCAGCAGGAGTGGCCGCTGCCCCGCATCACTAAAAGAGCTGCACCGCGGGAGCGTCGGGGCAGCGCTGCTGGTTAAAAAGGGGTCCGGAAAGCGTGAGAGGTGTAAAGGGAATAAAATGCTGAGCATGGTAAACGAGGTACAATAAAGGTACAGCAGCAGGAGTGGCCGCTGCCTCGTGTCACTAAAAGAGCTGCACCGCGGGACCGTCGGGGCAGCGCTGCTGGTTAAACAGAGCAGCATGGGAAAGGCTGGGAAGTGTGAGCGCAATAAAATATTGACAATGGTCTAAGAAATATTGTAAAGGTACTGCAGCAGGAGTGGCCGCTGCCCCGCGTCACTAAAAGAGCTGCACCGCGAGAGCGTCGGGGCAGCGCTGCTGGTTAAAAAGGGGTCCGGAAATCGTGAGAGGTGTAAAGGGAATGAAATGCTGAGCATGGTAAACGAGGTACAATAAAGGTACAGCAGCAGGTGTGGCCGCTGCTCCGCATCACTACAAGAGCTGCACCTCGGGAACGTCGGGGCAGCGCTGCTGGTTAAAAAGAGCGGCACGGGAAAGGCTGAGAGGTGTAAAGGGAATGAAATGCTGAGCATGGTAAACGAGGTACAATAAAGGTACTGCAGGAGGGGTGGCCGCTGCTCCTTGTCACTAGAAGAGCTTCTCCGAGGCGCCGGTGGGGCTGCGCCGTTCCCGCCTCGGGCGCTTCTGGGCGATTTTGAGGCGGGGGGAGCCCACCGCGGCAGTGGCGGGAAAAGGGGGTGCGGAGTATAAAAGGGGGCGCCGGCGTCGCGGCCCCTCAGTCGGGGGGCGGCGGCGGCGGCGGCAGGAGCTCCGCGGGCTGGCCCGGATGCGGGGACGCCGCCGTGTGCGGCCGAAGGCGCCGGCCCTGAGGCGCGGGGAGAGCGGCGTGGCAGCCGCGCATCGGCTCCGTCATCGGCAGCGCCGCTTCGTGCCGGTAGGGAGCGGGAGAACGCGGCGGCGGGCGGCGGGTGGTGAGTGCCGTCGGCGAGACGGGGCTTGGGCCGCGTGCGGTGTGCGATCTCCCGAGAGCAGCGGGGAGGCCCCCGGGGAGCGGCGGCGGGCGGGGCGCTGTGGGAGCCGGCGAATGTCCCCGAATGAGGCGCCCGGCGCAACGCGCGACGTGCCAATGAAATAAAATAGAAAACGGTAAAGTGCTATAGAGGAGCCGCACCTAGAGGGCTCTCGGCCCCTGCCCCGTGTCACTAAGGGAGCTGCACCGCGGGAGCGTCGGGGCAGCGCTGCTGGTTAAAAAGAGCGGCACGGGAAAGGCTGAGAGGTGTAAAGGGAATAAAATGCTGAGCATGGTAAACGAGGTACAATAAAGGTACAGCAGCAGGTGTGGCCGCTGCCCAGTGTCACTAAAAGTGCTGCACCGCGGGAGCGTCGGGGCAGCGCTGCTGGTTAAAAAGAGCAGCACGGAAAGGCTGGGAAGTGTGAGCGCAATAAAATATTGACAATGGTCTAAGAAATATTGTAAAGGTACTGCAGCAGGAGTGGCCGCTGCCCCGCATCACTAAAAGAGCTGCACCGCGGGAGCGTCGGGGCAGCGCTGCTGGTTAAAAAGAGCGGCACGGGAAAGGCTGAGAGGTGTAAAGGGAATGAAATGCTGAGCATGGTAAACGAGGTACAATAAAGGTACTGCAGCAGGAGTGGCCGCTGCCCCGCATCACTAAAAGAGCTGCACCGCGGGAGCGTCGGGGCAGCGCTGCTGGTTAAACAGAGCAGCATGGGAAAGGCTGGGAAGTGTGAGCGCAATAAAATATTGAGAATGGTTTAAGAAATACTGTAAAGGTACAGCAGCAGGAGTGGCCGCTGCCCCGCATCACTAAAAGAGCTGCACCGCGGGACCGTCGGGGCAGCGCTGCTGGTTAAAAAGGGGTCCGGAAAGCGTGAGAGGTGTAAAGGGAATAAAATGCTGAGCATGGTAAACGAGGTACAATAAAGGTACAGCAGCAGGTGTGGCCGCTGCTCCGCGTCACTAAAAGAGCTGCACCGCGGGAGCGTCGGGGCAGTGCTGCTGGTTAAAAAGGGGTCCGGAAAGCGTGAGAGGTGTAAAGGGAATAAAATGCTGAGCATGGTAAACGAGGTACAATAAAGGTACTGCAGCAGGTGTGGCCGCTGCCCCGCATCACTAAAAGAGCTGCACCGCGGGAGCGTCGGGGCAGCGCTGCTGGTTAAAAAGAGCGGCACGGGAAAGCGTGAGAGGTGTAAAGGGAATGAAATGCTGAGCATGGTAAACGAGGTACAATAAAGGTACTGCAGCAGGTGTGGCCGCTGCCCCGCATCACTAAAAGAGCTGCACCGCGGGAGCGTCGGGGCAGTGCTGCTGGTTAAAAAGGGGTCCGGAAAGCGTGAGAGGTGTAAAGGGAATAAAATGCTGAGCATGGTAAACGACGTACAATAAAGGTACTGCAGCAGGTGTGGCCGCTGCCCCGCATCACTAAAAGAGCTGCACCTCGGGAGCGTCGGGGCAGCGCTGCTGGTTAAACAGAGCAGCATGGGAAAGGCTGGGAAGTGTGAGCGCAATAAAATATTGACAATGGTCTAAGAAATATTGAAAAGGTACTGCAGCAGGAGTGGCCGCTGCCCCGCATCACTAAAAGAGCTGCATCTCGGGAGCGTCGGGGCAGCGCTGCTGGTTAAAAAGGGGTCCGGAAAGCGTGAGAGGTGTAAAGGGAATGAAATGCTGAGCATGGTAAAAGAGGTACAATAAAGATACTGCTGCAGGAGTGGCCGCTGCCCCGCATCACTAAAAGAGCTGCACCGCGGGAGCGTCGGCGCAGCGCTGCTGGTTAAAAAGAGCGGCACGGGAAAGGCTGAGAGGTGTAAAGGGAATAAAATGCTGAGCATGGTAAACGAGGTACAAAAAAGGTACAGCAGCAGGAGTGGCCGCTGCTCCGCGTCACTAAAAGAGCTGCACCGCGGGAGCGTCGGGGCAGCGCTGCTGGTTAAACAGAGCAGCATGGGAAAGGCTGGGAAGTGTGAGCGCAATAAAATATTGACAATGGTTTAAGAAATACTGTAAAGGTACTGCAGCAGGAGTGGCCGCTGCCCCGCATCACTAAAAGAGCTGCACCGCGGGAGCGTCGGGGCAGCGCTGCTGGTTAAAAAGGGGTCCGGAAAGCGTGAGAGGTGTAAAGGGAATGAAATGCTGAGCATGGTAAACGAGGTACAATAAAGGTACAGCAGCAGGTGTGGCCGCTGCTCCGCATCACTACAAGAGCTGCACCTCGGGAACGTCGGGGCAGCGCTGCTGGTTAAAAAGAGCGGCACGGGAAAGGCTGAGAGGTGTAAAGGGAATGAAATGCTGAGCATGGTAAACGAGGTACAATAAAGGTACTGCAGCAGGAGTGGCCGCTGCTCCTTGTCACTAGAAGAGCTTCTCCGAGGCGCCGGTGGGGCTGCGCCGTTCCCGCCTCGGGCGCTTCTGGGCGATTTTGAGGCGGGGGGAGCCCACCGCGGCAGTGGCGGGAAAAGGGGGTGCGGAGTATAAAAGGGGGCGCCGGCGTCGCGGCCCCTCAGTCGGGGGGCGGCGGCGGCGGCGGCGGCAGGAGCTCCGCGGGCTGGCCCGGATGCGGGGACGCCGCCGTGTGCGGCCGAAGGCGCCGGCCCTGAGGCGCGGAGAGAGCGGCGTGGCAGCCGCGCATCGGCTCCGTCATCGGCAGCGCCGCTTCGTGCCGGTAGGGAGCGGGAGAACGCGGCGGCGGGCGGCGGGTGGTGAGTGCCGTCGGCGAGACGGGGCTTGGGCCGCGTGCGGTGTGCGATCTCCCGAGAGCAGCGGGGAGGCCCCCGGGGAGCGGCGGCGGGCGGGGCGCTGTGGGAGCCGGCGCATGTCCCCGAATGAGGCGCCCGGCGCAACGCGCGACGTGCCAATGAAATAAAATAGAAAACGGTAAAGTGCTATAGAGGAGCCGCACCTAGAGGGCTCTCGGCCCCTGCCCCGTGTCACTAAGGGAGCTGCACCGCGGGAGCGTCGGGGCAGCGCTGCTGGTTAAACAGAGCGGCACGGGAAAGGCTGAGAAACGTCAGCGCAATAAAGTATTGACAATGGTCTAAGAAATATTGTAAAGGTACAGCAGCAGGAGTGGCCGCTGCCCCGCATCACTAAAAGAGCTGCACCGCGGGACCGTCGGGGCAGCGCTGCTGGTTAAAAAGAGCAGCACGGGAAAGGCTGGGAAACGTCAGCGCAATAAAGTATTGACAATGGTCTAAGAAATATTGTAAAGGTACTGCAGCAGGAGTGGCCGCTGCCCCGCATCACTAAAAGAGCTGCACCGCGGGACGGTCGGGGCAGCGCTGCTGGTTAAAAAGGGGTCCGGAAAGCGTGAGAGGTGTAAAGGGAATAAAATGCTGAGCATGGTAAACGAGGTACAATAAAGGTACAGCAGCAGGTGTGGCCGCTGCCCCGTGTGACTAAAAGAGCTGCACCGCGGGAGCGTCGGGGCAGCGCTGCTGGTTAAACAGAGCAGCATGGGAAAGGCTGGGAAGTGTGAGCGCAATAAAATATTGAGAATGGTCTAAGAAATACTCAAAAGGTACAGCAGCAGTTGTGGCCGCTGCGTGGGTTCACTAAAACAGCTGCACCGCGGCACCTTTGGGGTGGTGCTGACGGTAAACGTGCGGCACGTAAAAGGACTGGAGGTGTGAGGGAAATAAAATATAGAGAAAGGTCTGAGAAATAACAACAACACCGCAGCAGGAGTAGCCACTTCCTCAGGATAAAATGAGCTGCACCGCGGCGCACGTGGGGCAGGGGTGCTGCTTCAAAGGTGTCACGGCAAAGGTCGCATCTGTGAAGGGTATAAAATGAAATGGTCGAAAATCCTTTAAAAGTACTGCAGCAGGAGTGGCTGCTGCCCCGTGTCACTAAAAGAGCTGCACCGCGGGAGCGTCGGGGCAGCGCTGCTGGTTAAACAGAGCAGTATGGGAAAGGCTGGGAAGTGTGAGCGCAATAAAATATTGACAATGGTCTAAGAAATATTGTAAAGGTACTGCAGCAGGAGTGGCCGCTGCCCCGCATCACTAAAAGAGCTGCACCGCGGGACCGTCGGGGCAGCGCTGCTGGCTAAAAAGGGGTCCGGAAAGCGTGAGAGGTGTAAAGGGAATAAAATGCTGAGCATGGTAAACGAGGTACAATAAAGGTACAGCAGCAGGTGTGGCCGCTGACCCGTGTGACTAAAAGAGCTGCACCGCGGGAGCGTCGGGGCAGCGCTGCTGGCTAAAAAGGGGTCCGGAAAGCGTGAGAGGTGTAAAGGGAATGAAATGCTGAGCATGGTAAACGAGGTACAATAAAGGTACAGCAGCAGGTGTGGCCGCTGCTCCGCATCACTACAAGAGCTGCACCTCGGGAACGTCGGGGCAGCGCTGCTGGTTAAAAAGAGCGGCACGGGAAAGGCTGAGAGGTGTAAAGGGAATGAAATGCTGAGCATGGTAAACGAGGTACAATAAAGGTACTGCAGGAGGGGTGGCCGCTGCTCCTTGTCACTAGAAGAGCTTCTCCGAGGCGCCGGTGGGGCTGCGCCGTTCCCGCCTCGGGCGCTTCTGGGCGATTTTGAGGCGGGGGGAGCCCACCGCGGCAGTGGCGGGAAAAGGGGGTGCGGAGTATAAAAGGGGGCGCCGGCGTCGCGGCCCCTCAGTCGGGGGGCGGCGGCGGCGGCGGCAGGAGCTCCGCGGGCTGGCCCGGATGCGGGGACGCCGCCCTGTGCGGCCGAAGGCGCCGGCCCTGAGGCGCGGAGAGAGCGGCGTGGCAGCCGCGCATCGGCTCCGTCATCGGCAGCGCCGCTTCGTGCCGGTAGGGAGCGGGAGAACGCGGCGGCGGGCGGCGGGTGGTGAGTGCCGTCGGCGAGACGGGGCTTGGGCCGCGTGCGGTGTGCGATCTCCCGAGAGCAGCGGGGAGGCCCCCGGGGAGCGGCGGCGGGCGGGGCGCTGTGGGAGCCGGCGCATGTCCCCGAATGAGGCGCCCGGCGCAACGCGCGACGTGCCAATGAAATAAAATAGAAAACGGTAAAGTGCTATAGAGGAGCCGCACCTAGAGGGCTCTCGGCCCCTGCCCCGTGTCACTAAGGGAGCTGCACCGCGGGAGCGTCGGGGCAGCGCTGCTGGTTAAACAGAGCAGCACGGGAAAGGCTGAGAAACGTCAGCGCAATAAAGTATTGACAATGGTCTAAGAAATATTGTAAAGGTACAGCAGCAGGAGTGACCGCTGCCCCGCATCACTAAAAGAGCTGCACCGCGGGAGCGTCGGGGCAGCGCTGCTGGTTAAACAGAGCAGCACGGAAAGGCTGGGAAGTGTGAGCGCAATAAAATATTGAGAATGGTCTAAGAAATACTCAAAAGGTACAGCAGCAGTTGTGGCCGCTGCGTGGGTTCACTAAAACAGCTGCACCGCGGCACCTTTGGGGTGGTGCTGACGGTAAACGTGCGGCACGTAAAAGGACTGGAGGTGTGAGGGAAATAAAATATAGAGAAAGGTCTGAGAAATAACAACAACACCGCAGCAGGAGTAGCCACTTCCTCAGGATAAAATGAGCTGCACCGCGGCGCACCTGGGGCAGGGGTGCTGCTTCAAAGGTGTCACGGCAAAGGTCGCATCTGTGAAGGGTATAAAATAAAATGGTCGAAAATCCTTTAAAAGTACTGCAGCAGGAGTGGCTGCTGCCCCGTGTCACTAAAAGAGCTGCACCGCGGGAGCGTCGGGGCAGCGCTGCTGGTTAAACAGAGCAGTATGGGAAAGGCTGGGAAGTGTGAGCGCAATAAAATATTGACAATGGTCTAAGAAATATTGTAAAGGTACTGCAGCAGGAGTGGCCGCTGCCCCGCATCACTAAAAGAGCTGCACCGCGGGAGCGTCGGGGCAGCGCTGCTGGTTAAAAAGGGGTCCGGAAAGCGTGAGAGGTGTAAAGGGAATGAAATGCTGAGCATGGTAAAAGAGGTACAATAAAGATACTGCTGCAGGAGTGGCCGCTGCCCCGCATCACTAAAAGAGCTGCACCGCGGGAGCGTCGGGGCAGCGCTGCTGGTTAAAAAGGGGTCCGGAAAGCGTGAGAGGTGTAAAGGGAATGAAATGCTGAGCATGGTAAAAGAGGTACAATAAAGATACTGCTGCAGGAGTGGCCGCTGCCCCGCATCACTAAAAGAGCTGCACCGCGGGAGCGTCGGGGCAGCGCTGCTGGTTAAAAAGAGCGGCACGGGAAAGGCTGAGAAGTGTAAAGGGAATGAAATGCTGAGCATGGTAAACGAGGTACAATAAAGGTACAGCAGCAGGTGTGGCCGCTGCCCCGCATCACTAAAAGAGCTGCACCGCGGGACCGTCGGGGCAGCGCTGCTGGTCAAAAAGAGCAGCACGGAAAGGCTGGGAAGTGTGAGCGCAATAAAATATTGAGAATGGTCTAAGAAATACTCAGAAGGTACAGCAGCAGGAGTGGCCGCTGCGTGGGTTCACTAAAACAGCTGCACCGTGGCACCTTTGGGGTGGTGCTGATGGTAAACGTGCGGCATGTAAAAGGACTGGAGGTGTGAGGGAAATAAAACATAGAGAAAGGTCTGAGAAATAATAACAACACCGCAGCAGGAGTAGCCACTTCCTCAGGATAAAATGAGCTGCACCGCGGCGCACCTGGGGCAGTGGTGCTGCTTCAAAAGTGTCACGGCAAAGGTCGCATCTGTGAAGGGTATAAAATAAAAAGGTCGAAAATCCTTTAAAAGTACTGCAGCAGGAGTGGCTGCTGCCCCGTGTCACTAAAAGAGCTGCACCGCGGGAGCGTCGGGGCAGCGCTGCTGGTTAAAAAGAGCGGCACGGGAAAGGCTGAGAAGTGTAAAGGGAATGAAATGCTGAGCATGGTAAACGAGGTACAATAAAGGTACAGCAGCAGGTGTGGCCGCTGCCCCGTGTCACTAAAAGAGCTGCACCGCGGGAGCGTCGGGGCAGCGCTGCTGGTTAAAAAGAGCAGCATGGGAAAGGCTGGGAAGTGTGAGCGCAATAAAATATTGACAATGGTCTAAGAAATATTGTAAAGGTACTGCAGCAGGAGTGGCCGCTGCCCCGCATCACTAAAAGAGCTGCACCGCGGGAGCGTCGGGGCAGCGCTGCTGGTTAAAAAGGGGTCCGGAAAGCGTGAGAGGTGTAAAGGGAATAAAATGCTGAGCATGGTAAACGAGGTACAATAAAGGTACAGCAGCAGGAGTGGCCGCTGCCTCGTGTCACTAAAAGAGCTGCACCGCGGGACCGTCGGGGCAGCGCTGCTGGTTAAACAGAGCAGCATGGGAAAGGCTGGGAAGTGTGAGCGCAATAAAATATTGACAATGGTCTAAGAAATATTGTAAAGGTACTGCAGCAGGAGTGGCCGCTGCCCCGCGTCACTAAAAGAGCTGCACCGCGAGAGCGTCGGGGCAGCGCTGCTGGTTAAAAAGGGGTCCGGAAATCGTGAGAGGTGTAAAGGGAATGAAATGCTGAGCATGGTAAACGCGGTACAATAAAGGTACAGCAGCAGGTGTGGCCGCTGCTCCGCATCACTACAAGAGCTGCACCTCGGGAACGTCGGGGCAGCGCTGCTGGTTAAAAAGAGCGGCACGGGAAAGGCTGAGAGGTGTAAAGGGAATGAAATGCTGAGCATGGTAAACGAGGTACAATAAAGGTACTGCAGCAGGAGTGGCCGCTGCTCCTTGTCACTAGAAGAGCTTCTCCGAGGCGCCGGTGGGGCTGCGCCGTTCCCGCCTCGGGCGCTTCTGGGCGATTTTGAGGCGGGGGGAGCCCACCGCGGCAGTGGCGGGAAAAGGGGGTGCGGAGTATAAAAGGGGGCGCCGGCGTCGCGGCCCCTCAGTCGGGGGGCGGCGGCGGCGGCGGCAGGAGCTCCGCGGGCTGGCCCGGATGCGGGGACGCCGCCGTGTGCGGCCGAAGGCGCCGGCCCTGAGGCGCGGGGAGAGCGGCGTGGCAGCCGCGCATCGGCTCCGTCATCGGCAGCGCCGCTTCGTGCCGGTAGGGAGCGGGAGAACGCGGCGGCGGGCGGCGGGTGGTGAGTGCCGTCGGCGAGACGGGGCTTGGGCCGCGTGCGGTGTGCGATCTCCCGAGAGCAGCGGGGAGGCCCCCGGGGAGCGGCGGCGGGCGGGGCGCTGTGGGAGCCGGCGAATGTCCCCGAATGAGGCGCCCGGCGCAACGCGCGACGTGCCAATGAAATAAAATAGAAAACGGTAAAGTGCTATAGAGGAGCCGCACCTAGAGGGCTCTCGGCCCCTGCCCCGTGTCACTAAGGGAGCTGCACCGCGGGAGCGTCGGGGCAGCGCTGCTGGTTAAAAAGAGCGGCACGGGAAAGGCTGAGAGGTGTAAAGGGAATAAAATGCTGAGCATGGTAAACGAGGTACAATAAAGGTACAGCAGCAGGTGTGGCCGCTGCCCAGTGTCACTAAAAGTGCTGCACCGCGGGAGCGTCGGGGCAGCGCTGCTGGTTAAAAAGAGCAGCACGGAAAGGCTGGGAAGTGTGAGCGCAATAAAATATTGACAATGGTCTAAGAAATATTGTAAAGGTACTGCAGCAGGAGTGGCCGCTGCCCCGCATCACTAAAAGAGCTGCACCGCGGGAGCGTCGGGGCAGCGCTGCTGGTTAAAAAGAGCGGCACGGGAAAGGCTGAGAGGTGTAAAGGGAATGAAATGCTGAGCATGGTAAACGAGGTACAATAAAGGTACTGCAGCAGGAGTGGCCGCTGCCCCGCATCACTAAAAGAGCTGCACCGCGGGAGCGTCGGGGCAGCGCTGCTGGTTAAACAGAGCAGCATGGGAAAGGCTGGGAAGTGTGAGCGCAATAAAATATTGAGAATGGTTTAAGAAATACTGTAAAGGTACAGCAGCAGGAGTGGCCGCTGCCCCGCATCACTAAAAGAGCTGCACCGCGGGACCGTCGGGGCAGCGCTGCTGGTTAAAAAGGGGTCCGGAAAGCGTGAGAGGTGTAAAGGGAATAAAATGCTGAGCATGGTAAACGAGGTACAATAAAGGTACAGCAGCAGGTGTGGCCGCTGCTCCGCGTCACTAAAAGAGCTGCACCGCGGGAGCGTCGGGGCAGTGCTGCTGGTTAAAAAGGGGTCCGGAAAGCGTGAGAGGTGTAAAGGGAATAAAATGCTGAGCATGGTAAACGAGGTACAATAAAGGTACTGCAGCAGGTGTGGCCGCTGCCCCGCATCACTAAAAGAGCTGCACCGCGGGAGCGTCGGGGCAGCGCTGCTGGTTAAAAAGAGCGGCACGGGAAAGCGTGAGAGGTGTAAAGGGAATGAAATGCTGAGCATGGTAAACGAGGTACAATAAAGGTACTGCAGCAGGTGTGGCCGCTGCCCCGCATCACTAAAAGAGCTGCACCGCGGGAGCGTCGGGGCAGTGCTGCTGGTTAAAAAGGGGTCCGGAAAGCGTGAGAGGTGTAAAGGGAATAAAATGCTGAGCATGGTAAACGAGGTACAATAAAGGTACTGCAGCAGGTGTGGCCGCTGCCCCGCATCACTAAAAGAGCTGCACCTCGGGAGCGTCGGGGCAGCGCTGCTGGTTAAACAGAGCAGCATGGGAAAGGCTGGGAAGTGTGAGCGCAATAAAATATTGACAATGGTCTAAGAAATATTGAAAAGGTACTGCAGCAGGAGTGGCCGCTGCCCCGCATCACTAAAAGAGCTGCATCTCGGGAGCGTCGGGGCAGCGCTGCTGGTTAAAAAGGGGTCCGGAAAGCGTGAGAGGTGTAAAGGGAATGAAATGCTGAGCATGGTAAAAGAGGTACAATAAAGATACTGCTGCAGGAGTGGCCGCTGCCCCGCATCACTAAAAGAGCTGCACCGCGGGAGCGTCGGCGCAGCGCTGCTGGTTAAAAAGAGCGGCACGGGAAAGGCTGAGAGGTGTAAAGGGAATAAAATGCTGAGCATGGTAAACGAGGTACAAAAAAGGTACAGCAGCAGGAGTGGCCGCTGCTCCGCGTCACTAAAAGAGCTGCACCGCGGGAGCGTCGGGGCAGCGCTGCTGGTTAAACAGAGCAGCATGGGAAAGGCTGGGAAGTGTGAGCGCAATAAAATATTGACAATGGTTTAAGAAATACTGTAAAGGTACTGCAGCAGGAGTGGCCGCTGCCCCGCATCACTAAAAGAGCTGCACCGCGGGAGCGTCGGGGCAGCGCTGCTGGTTAAAAAGGGGTCCGGAAAGCGTGAGAGGTGTAAAGGGAATGAAATGCTGAGCATGGTAAACGAGGTACAATAAAGGTACAGCAGCAGGTGTGGCCGCTGCTCCGCATCACTACAAGAGCTGCACCTCGGGAACGTCGGGGCAGCGCTGCTGGTTAAAAAGAGCGGCACGGGAAAGGCTGAGAGGTGTAAAGGGAATGAAATGCTGAGCATGGTAAAAGAGGTACAATAAAGGTACAGCAGCAGGTGTGGCCGCTGCCCCGCATCACTAAAAGAGCTGCACCGCGGGAGCGTGGGGGCAGTGCTGCTGGTTAAAAAGGGGTCCGGAAAGCGTGAGAGGTGTAAAGGGAATGAAATGCTGAGCATGGTAAACGAGGTACAATAAAGGTACTGCAGCAGGAGTGGCCGCTGCTCCTTGTCACTAGAAGAGCTTCTCCGAGGCGCCGGTGGGGCTGCGCCGTTCCCGCCTCGGGCGCTTCTGGGCGATTTTGAGGCGGGGGGAGCCCACCGCGGCAGTGGCGGGAAAAGGGGGTGCGGAGTATAAAAGGGGGCGCCGGCGTCGCGGCCCCTCAGTCGGGGGGCGGCGGCGGCGGCGGCAGGAGCTCCGCGGGCTGGCCCGGATGCGGGGACGCCGCCGTGTGCGGCCGAAGGCGCCGGCCCTGAGGCGCGGAGAGAGCGGCGTGGCAGCCGCGCATCGGCTCCGTCATCGGCAGCGCCGCTTCGTGCCGGTAGGGAGCGGGAGAACGCGGCGGCGGGCGGCGGGTGGTGAGTGCCGTCGGCGAGACGGGGCTTGGGCCGCGTGCGGTGTGCGATCTCCCGAGAGCAGCGGGGAGGCCCCCGGGGAGCGGCGGCGGGCGGGGCGCTGTGGGAGCCGGCGCATGTCCCCGAATGAGGCGCCCGGCGCAACGCGCGACGTGCCAATGAAATAAAATAGAAAACGGTAAAGTGCTATAGAGGAGCCGCACCTAGAGGGCTCTCGGCCCCTGCCCCGTGTCACTAAGGGAGCTGCACCGCGGGAGCGTCGGGGCAGCGCTGCTGGTTAAACAGAGCGGCACGGGAAAGGCTGAGAAACGTCAGCGCAATAAAGTATTGACAATGGTCTAAGAAATATTGTAAAGGTACAGCAGCAGGAGTGGCCGCTGCCCCGCATCACTAAAAGAGCTGCACCGCGGGACCGTCGGGGCAGCGCTGCTGGTTAAAAAGAGCAGCACGGGAAAGGCTGGGAAACGTCAGCGCAATAAAGTATTGACAATGGTCTAAGAAATATTGTAAAGGTACTGCAGCAGTTGTGGCCGCTGCCCCGCATCACTAAAAGAGCTGCACCGCGGGACGGTCGGGGCAGCGCTGCTGGTTAAAAAGGGGTCCGGAAAGCGTGAGAGGTGTAAAGGGAATAAAATGCTGAGCATGGTAAACGAGGTACAATAAAGGTACAGCAGCAGGTGTGGCCGCTGCCCCGTGTGACTAAAAGAGCTGCACCGCGGGAGCGTCGGGGCAGCGCTGCTGGTTAAACAGAGCAGCATGGGAAAGGCTGGGAAGTGTGAGCGCAATAAAATATTGAGAATGGTCTAAGAAATACTCAAAAGGTACAGCAGCAGTTGTGGCCGCTGCGTGGGTTCACTAAAACAGCTGCACCGCGGCACCTTTGGGGTGGTGCTGACGGTAAACGTGCGGCACGTAAAAGGACTGGAGGTGTGAGGGAAATAAAATATAGAGAAAGGTCTGAGAAATAACAACAACACCGCAGCAGGAGTAGCCACTTCCTCAGGATAAAATGAGCTGCACCGCGGCGCACGTGGGGCAGGGGTGCTGCTTCAAAGGTGTCACGGCAAAGGTCGCATCTGTGAAGGGTATAAAATGAAATGGTCGAAAATCCTTTAAAAGTACTGCAGCAGGAGTGGCTGCTGCCCCGTGTCACTAAAAGAGCTGCACCGCGGGAGCGTCGGGGCAGCGCTGCTGGTTAAACAGAGCAGTATGGGAAAGGCTGGGAAGTGTGAGCGCAATAAAATATTGACAACGGTCTAAGAAATATTGTAAAGGTACTGCAGCAGGAGTGGCCGCTGCCCCGCATCACTAAAAGAGCTGCACCGCGGGACCGTCGGGGCAGCGCTGCTGGCTAAAAAGGGGTCCGGAAAGCGTGAGAGGTGTAAAGGGAATAAAATGCTGAGCATGGTAAACGAGGTACAATAAAGGTACAGCAGCAGGTGTGGCCGCTGACCCGTGTGACTAAAAGAGCTGCACCGCGGGAGCGTCGGGGCAGCGCTGCTGGTTAAACAGAGCAGCATGGGAAAGGCTGGGAAGTGTGAGCGCAATAAAATATTGACAATGGTTTAAGAAATACTGTAAAGGTACAGCAGCAGGAGTGGCCGCTGCCCCGCATCACTAAAAGAGCTGCACCGCGGGAGCGTCGGGGCAGCGCTGCTGGTTAAAAAGAGCGGCACGGGAAAGGCTGAGAGGTGTAAAGGGAATAAAATGCTGAGCATGGTAAACGAGGTACAATAAAGGTACTGCAGCAGGTGTGGCCGCTGCCCCGCGTCACTAAAAGAGCTGCACCGCGGGACGGTCGGGGCAGCGCTGCTGGTTAAAAAGGGGTCCGGAAAGCGTGAGAGGTGTAAAGGGAATGAAATGCTGAGCATGGTAAAAGAACTACAATAAAGATACTGCAGCAGGTGTGGCCGCTGCCCCGTGTCACTAAAAGAGCTGCACCGCGG
Organism: Coloeus monedula; assembly: GCF_965178545.1. NCBI lineage: Eukaryota > Metazoa > Chordata > Aves > Passeriformes > Corvidae > Coloeus > Coloeus monedula. The sequence goes on along the minus strand of NW_028120744.1, from coordinate 53,530 downwards.
GAGCGTCGGGGCAGCGCTGCTGGTTAAAAAGGGGTCCGGAAAGCGTGAGAGGTGTAAAGGGAATGAAATGCTGAGCATGGTAAACGAGGTACAATAAAGGTACAGCAGCAGGAGTGGCCGCTGCCCCGCATCACTAAAAGAGCTGCACCGCGGGACCGTCGGGGCAGCGCTGCTGGTTAAAAAGGGGTCCGGAAAGCGTGAGAGGTGTAAAGGGAATAAAATGCTGAGCATGGTAAACGAGGTACAATAAAGGTACTGCAGCAGGTGTGGCCGCTGCCCCGCATCACTAAAAGAGCTGCACCGCGGGACGGTCGGGGCCGCGCTGCTGGTTAAACAGAGCGGCACTGGAAAGGCTGGGAAGTGTGAGCGCAATAAAATATTGACAATGGTCTAAGAAATACTGTAAAGGTACTGCAGCAGGTGTGGCCGCTGCCCCGTGTCACTAAACGAGCTGCACCGCGGGAGCGTCGGGGCAGCGCTGCTGGTTAAAAAGAGCGGCACGGGAAAGGCTGAGAGGTGTAAAGGGAATGAAATGCTGAGCATGGTAAACGAGGTACAATAAAGGTACAGCAGCAGGTGTGGCCGCTGCCCCGCGTCACCAAAAGAGCTGCACCGCGGGAGCGTCGGGGCAGCGCTGCTGGTTAAACAGAGCAGCATGGGAAAGGCTGGGAAGTGTGAGCGCAATAAAATATTGACAACGGTCTAAGAAATATTGTAAAGGTACTGCAGCAGGAGTGGCCGCTGCCCCGCATCACTAAAAGAGCTGCACCGCGGGACGGTCGGGGCAGCGCTGCTGGTTAAAAAGGGGTCCGGAAAGCGTGAGAGGTGTAAAGGGAATGAAATGCTGAGCATGGTAAAAGAACTACAATAAAGATACTGCTGCAGGAGTGGCCGCTGCCCCGCATCACTAAAAGAGCTGCACCGCGGGAGCGTCGGGGCAGCGCTGCTGGTTAAAAAGAGCGGCACGGGAAAGCGTGAGAGGTGTAAAGGGAATGAAATGCTGAGCATGGTAAAAGAGGTACAATAAAGGTACAGCAGCAGGTGTGGCCGCTGCCCCGCATCACTAAAAGAGCTGCACCGCGGGAGCGTCGGGGCAGTGCTGCTGGTTAAAAAGGGGTCCGGAAAGCGTGAGAGGTGTAAAGGGAATGAAATGCTGAGCATGGTAAACGAGGTACAATAAAGGTAGTGCAGCAGGTGTGGCCGCTGCCCCGCGTCACTAAAAGAGCTGCACCTCGGGAGCGTCGGGGCAGCGCTGCTGGTTAAACAGAGCAGCATGGGAAAGGCTGGGAAGTGTGAGCGCAATAAAATATTGACAATGGTTTAAGAAATATTGAAAAGGTACAGCAGCAGGAGTGGCCGCTGCCCCGCATCACTAAAAGAGCTGCACCGCGGGAGCGTCGGGGCAGCGCTGCTGGTTAAAAAGGGGTCCGGAAAGCGTGAGAGGTGTAAAGGGAATGAAATGCTGAGCATGGTAAAAGAGGTACAATAAAGATACTGCTGCAGGAGTGGCCGCTGCCCCGCATCACTAAAAGAGCTGCACCGCGGGAGCGTCGGGGCAGCGCTGCTGGTTAAAAAGAGCGGCACGGGAAAGCGTGAGAGGTGTAAAGGGAATGAAATGCTGAGCATGGTAAACGAGGTACAATAAAGGTACTGCAGCAGGTGTGGCCGCTGCCCCGTGTCACTAAAAGAGCTGCACCGCGGGACCGTCGGGGCAGCGCTGCTGGTTAAAAAGGGGTCCGGAAAGCGTGAGAGGTGTAAAGGGAATAAAATGCTGAGCATGGTAAACGAGGTACAATAAAGGTACTGCAGCAGGAGTGGCCGCTGCTCCTTGTCACTAGAAGAGCTTCTCCGAGGCGCCGGTGGGGCTGCGCCGTTCCCGCCTCGGGCGCTTCTGGGCGATTTTGAGGCGGGGGGAGCCCACCGCGGCAGTGGCGGGAAAAGGGGGTGCGGAGTATAAAAGGGGGCGCCGGCGTCGCGGCCCCTCAGTCGGGGGGCGGCGGCGGCGGCGGCAGGAGCTCCGCGGGCTGGCCCGGATGCGGGGACGCCGCCCTGTGCGGCCGAAGGCGCCGGCCCTGAGGCGCGGAGAGAGCGGCGTGGCAGCCGCGCATCGGCTCCGTCATCGGCAGCGCCGCTTCGTGCCGGTAGGGAGCGGGAGAACGCGGCGGCGGGCGGCGGGTGGTGAGTGCCGTCGGCGAGACGGGGCTTGGGCCGCGTGCGGTGTGCGATCTCCCGAGAGCAGCGGGGAGGCCCCCGGGGAGCGGCGGCGGGCGGGGCGCTGTGGGAGCCGGCGCATGTCCCCGAATGAGGCGCCCGGCGCAACGCGCGAGGTGCCAATGAAATAAAATAGAAAACGGTAAAGTGCTATAGAGGAGCCGCACCTAGAGGGCTCTCGGCCCCTGCCCCGTGTCACTAAGGGAGCTGCACCGCGGCGCACCTGGGGCAGGGGTGCTGCTTCAAAGGTGTCACGGCAAAGGTCGCATCTGTGAAGGGTATAAAATAAAATGGTCGAAAATCCTTTAAAAGTACAGCAGCAGGAGTGGCTGCTGCCCCGTGTCACTAAAAGAGCTGCACCGCGGGAGCGTCGGGGCAGCGCTGCTGGTTAAACAGAGCAGCACGGGAAAGGCTGGGAAGTGTGAGCGGAATAAAATATTGACAATGGTCTAAGAAATATTGTAAAGGTACTGCAGCAGGAGTGGCCGCTGCCCCGCATCACTAAAAGAGCTGCACCGCGGGACCGTCGGGGCAGCGCTGCTGGCTAAAAAGGGGTCCGGAAAGCGTGAGAGGTGTAAAGGGAATAAAATGCTGAGCATGGTAAACGAGGTACAATAAAGGTACAGCAGCAGGTGTGGCCGCTGCCCCGTGTGACTAAAAGAGCTGCACCGCGGGAGCGTCGGGGCAGCGCTGCTGGTTAAAAAGAGCGGCACGGGAAAGGCTGAGAGGTGTAAAGGGAATGAAATGCTGACCATGGTAAACGAGGTACAATACAGGTACAGCAGCAGGAGTGGCCGCTGCCCCGCATCACTAAAAGAGCTGCACCGCGGGAGCGTCGGGGCAGCGCTGCTGGCTAAAAAGGGGTCCGGAAAGCGTGAGAGGTGTAAAGGGAATAAAATGCTGAGCATGGTAAACGAGGTACAATACAGGTACAGCAGCAGGAGTGGCCGCTGCTCCGCGTCACTAAAAGAGCTGCACCTCGGGAGCGTCGGGGCAGCGCTGCTGGTTAAACAGAGCAGCATGGGAAAGGCTGGGAAGTGTGAGCGCAATAAAATATTGACAATGGTTTAACAAATATTGTAAAGGTACAGCAGCAGGAGTGGCCGCTGCCCCGCATCACTAAAAGAGCTGCACCGCGGGAGCGTCGGGGCAGCGCTGCTGGTTAAAAAGAGCGGCACGGGAAAGCGTGAGAGGTGTAAAGGGAATGAAATGCTGAGCATGGTAAAAGAACTACAATAAAGGTACTGCAGCAGGTGTGGCCGCTGCCCCGCATCACTAAAAGAGCTGCACCGCGGGAGCGTCGGGGCAGTGCTGCTGGTTAAAAAGGGGTCCGGAAAGCCTGAGAGGTGTAAAGGGAATGAAATGCTGAGCATGGTAAACGAGGTACAATAAAGATACTGCAGCAGGAGTGGCCGCTGCCCCGCATCACTAAAAGAGCTGCACCGCGGGACCGTCGGGGCAGCGCTGCTGGTTAAAAAGGGGTCCGGAAAGCGTGAGAGGTGTAAAGGGAATAAAATGCTGAGCATGGTAAACGAGGTACAATAAAGATACTGCTGCAGGAGTGGCCGCTGCCCCGCATCACTAAAAGAGCTGCACCGCGGGACCGTCGGGGCAGCGCTGCTGGTTAAAAAGAGCAGCATGGGAAAGGCTGGGAAGTGTGAGCGGAATAAAATATTGACAATGGTCTAAGAAATATTGTAAAGGTACTGCAGCAGGAGTGGCCGCTGCCCCGCATCACTAAAAGAGCTGCACCGCGGGACCGTCGGGGCAGCGCTGCTGGCTAAAAAGGGGTCCGGAAAGCGTGAGAGGTGTAAAGGGAATAAAATGCTGAGCATGGTAAACGAGGTACAATAAAGGTACAGCAGCAGGAGTGGCCGCTTCTCCGCGTCACTAAAAGAGCTGCACCGCGGGAGCGTCGGGGCAGCGCTGCTGGTTAAACAGAGCAGCATGGGAAAGGCTGGGAAGTGTGAGCGCAATAAAATATTGACAATGGTTTAAGAAATACTGTAAAGGTACAGCAGCAGGAGTGGCCGCTGCCCCGCATCACTAAAAGAGCTGCACCGCGGGACCGTCGGGGCAGCGCTGCTGGTTAAAAAGGGGTCCGGAAAGCGTGAGAGGTGTAAAGGGAATAAAATGCTGAGCATGGTAAACGAGGTACAATAAAGGTACAGCAGCAGGAGTGGCCGCTGCTCCGCGTCACTAAAAGAGCTGCACCGCGGGACCGTCGGGGCAGCGCTGCTGGTTAAAAAGAGCAGCATGGGAAAGGCTGGGAAGTGTGAGCGCAATAAAATATTGACAATGGTTTAACAAATACTGTAAAGGTACAGCAGCAGGAGTGGCCGCTGCCCCGCATCACTAAAAGAGCTGCACCGCGGGACCGTCGGGGCAGCGCTGCTGGTTAAACAGAGCAGCATGGGAAAGGCTGGGAAGTGTGAGCGCAATAAAATATTGACAACGGTCTAAGAAATATTGTAAAGGTACTGCAGCAGGAGTGGCCGCTGCCCCGCATCACTAAAAGAGCTGCACCGCGGGACCGTCGGGGCAGCGCTGCTGGTTAAAAAGGGGTCCGGAAAGCGTGAGAGGTGTAAAGGGAATGAAATGCTGAGCATGGTAAACGAGGTACAATAAAGATACTGCAGCAGGTGTGGCCGCTGCCCCGCATCACTAAAAGAGCTGCACCGCGGGAGCGTCGGGGCAGCGCTGCTGGTTAAAAAGAGCGGCACGGGAAAGCGTGAGAGGTGTAAAGGGAATGAAATGCTGAGCATGGTAAAAGAGGTACAATAAAGGTACAGCAGCAGGTGTGGCCGCTGCCCCGCATCACTAAAAGAGCTGCACCGCGGGAGCGTGGGGGCAGTGCTGCTGGTTAAAAAGGGGTCCGGAAAGCGTGAGAGGTGTAAAGGGAATGAAATGCTGAGCATGGTAAACGAGGTACAATAAAGGTAGTGCAGCAGGAGTGGCCGCTGCTCCTTGTCACTAGAAGAGCTTCTCCGAGGCGCCGGTGGGGCTGCGCCGTTCCCGCCTCGGGCGCTTCTGGGCGATTTTGAGGCGGGGGGAGCCCACCGCGGCAGTGGCGGGAAAAGGGGGTGCGGAGTATAAAAGGGGGCGCCGGCGTCGCGGCCCCTCAGTCGGGGGGCGGCGGCGGCGGCGGCAGGAGCTCCGCGGGCTGGCCCGGATGCGGGGACGCCGCCGTGTGCGGCCGAAGGCGCCGGCCCTGAGGCGCGGAGAGAGCGGCGTGGCAGCCGCGCATCGGCTCCGTCATCGGCAGCGCCGCTTCGTGCCGGTAGGGAGCGGGAGAACGCGGCGGCGGGCGGCGGGTGGTGAGTGCCGTCGGCGAGACGGGGCTTGGGCCGCGTGCGGTGTGCGATCTCCCGAGAGCAGCGGGGAGGCCCCCGGGGAGCGGCGGCGGGCGGGGCGCTGTGGGAGCCGGCGCATGTCCCCGAATGAGGCGCCCGGCGCAACGCGCGACGTGCCAATGAAATAAAATAGAAAACGGTAAAGTGCTATAGAGGAGCCGCACCTAGAGGGCTCTCGGCCCCTGCCCCGTGTCACTAAGGGAGCTGCACCGCGGGAGCGTCGGGGCAGCGCTGCTGGTTAAACAGAGCAGCACGGGAAAGGCTGAGAAACGTCAGCGCAATAAAGTATTGACAATGGTCTAAGAAATATTGTAAAGGTACAGCAGCAGGAGTGGCCGCTGCCCCGCATCACTAAAAGAGCTGCACCGCGGGAGCGTCGGGGCAGCGCTGCTGGTTAAACAGAGCAGCACGGAAAGGCTGGGAAGTGTGAGCGCAATAAAATATTGAGAATGGTCTAAGAAATACTCAAAAGGTACAGCAGCAGTTGTGGCCGCTGCGTGGGTTCACTAAAACAGCTGCACCGCGGCACCTTTGGGGTGGTGATGACGGTAAACGTGCGGCACGTAAAAGGACTGGAGGTGTGAGGGAAATAAAATATAGAGAAAGGTCTGAGAAATAACAACAACACCGCAGCAGGAGTAGCCACTTCCTCAGGATAAAATGAGCTGCACCGCGGCGCACGTGGGGCAGGGGTGCTGCTTCAAAGGTGTCACGGCAAAGGTCGCATCTGTGAAGGGTATAAAATAAAATGGTCGAAAATCCTTTAAAAGTACTGCAGCAGGAGTGGCTGCTGCCCCGTGTCACTAAAAGAGCTGCACCGCGGGAGCGTCGGGGCAGCGCTGCTGGTTAAACAGAGCAGTATGGGAAAGGCTGGGAAGTGTGAGCGCAATAAAATATTGACAATGGTCTAAGAAATATTGTAAAGGTACTGCAGCAGGAGTGGCCGCTGCCCCGCATCACTAAAAGAGCTGCACCGCGGGAGCGTCGGGGCAGCGCTGCTGGTTAAAAAGGGGTCCGGAAAGCGTGAGAGGTGTAAAGGGAATGAAATGCTGAGCATGGTAAACGAGGTACAATAAAGATACTGCAGCAGGAGTGGCCGCTGCCCCGCATCACTAAAAGAGCTGCACCGCGGGAGCGTCGGGGCAGCGCTGCTGGTTAAAAAGGGGTCCGGAAAGCGTGAGAGGTGTAAAGGGAATAAAATGCTGAGCATGGTAAACGAGGTACAATAAAGGTACTGCAGCAGGTGTGGCCGCTGCCCCGTGTCACTAAAAGAGCTGCACCGCGGGACCGTCGGGGCAGCGCTGCTGGTTAAAAAGAGCAGCATGGGAAAGGCTGGGAAGTGTGAGCGGAATAAAATATTGACAATGGTCTAAGAAATATTGTAAAGGTACTGCAGCAGGAGTGGCCGCTGCCCCGCATCACTAAAAGAGCTGCACCGCGGGACCGTCGGGGCAGCGCTGCTGGCTAAAAAGGGGTCCGGAAAGCGTGAGAGGTGTAAAGGGAATAAAATGCTGAGCATGGTAAACGAGGTACAATAAAGGTACAGCAGCAGGAGTGGCCGCTTCTCCGCGTCACTAAAAGAGCTGCACCGCGGGAGCGTCGGGGCAGCGCTGCTGGTTAAACAGAGCAGCATGGGAAAGGCTGGGAAGTGTGAGCGCAATAAAATATTGACAATGGTTTAAGAAATACTGTAAAGGTACAGCAGCAGGAGTGGCCGCTGCCCCGCATCACTAAAAGAGCTGCACCGCGGGACGGTCGGGGCAGCGCTGCTGGTTAAAAAGGGGTCCGGAAAGCGTGAGAGGTGTAAAGGGAATAAAATGCTGAGCATGGTAAACGAGGTACAATAAAGGTACAGCAGCAGGAGTGGCCGCTGCTCCGCGTAACTAAAAGAGCTGCACCGCGGGACCGTCGGGGCAGCGCTGCTGGTTAAAAAGAGCAGCATGGGAAAGGCTGGGAAGTGTGAGCGCAATAAAATATTGACAATGGTTTAACAAATACTGTAAAGGTACAGCAGCAGGAGTGGCCGCTGCCCCGCATCACTAAAAGAGCTGCACCGCGGGACCGTCGGGGCAGCGCTGCTGGTTAAACAGAGCAGCATGGGAAAGGCTGGGAAGTGTGAGCGCAATAAAATATTGACAACGGTCTAAGAAATATTGTAAAGGTACTGCAGCAGGAGTGGCCGCTGCCCCGCATCACTAAAAGAGCTGCACCGCGGGACGGTCGGGGCAGCGCTGCTGGTTAAAAAGGAGTCCGGAAAGCGTGAGAGGTGTAAAGGGAATGAAATGCTGAGCATGGTAAAAGAGGTACAATAAAGATACTGCAGCAGGAGTGGCCGCTGCCCCGCATCACTAAAAGAGCTGCACCGCGGGACCGTCGGGGCAGCGCTGCTGGTTAAAAAGGGGTCCGGAAAGCGTGAGAGGTGTAAAGGGAATAAAATGCTGAGCATGGTAAAAGAGGTACAATAAAGATACTGCAGCAGGTGTGGCCGCTGCCCCGCATCACTAAAAGAGCTGCACCTCGGGAGCGTCGGGGCAGCGCTGCTGGTTAAAAAGAGCGGCACGGGAAAGCGTGAGAGGTGTAAAGGGAATGAAATGCTGAGCATGGTAAAAGAGGTACAATAAAGGTACAGCAGCAGGTGTGGCCGCTGCCCCGCATCACTAAAAGAGCTGCACCGCGGGAGCGTGGGGGCAGTGCTGCTGGTTAAAAAGGGGTCCGGAAAGCGTGAGAGGTGTAAAGGGAATGAAATGCTGAGCATGGTAAACGAGGTACAATAAAGGTAGTGCAGCAGGAGTGGCCGCTGCTCCTTGTCACTAGAAGAGCTTCTCCGAGGCGCCGGTGGGGCTGCGCCGTTCCCGCCTCGGGCGCTTCTGGGCGATTTTGAGGCGGGGGGAGCCCACCGCGGCAGTGGCGGGAAAAGGGGGTGCGGAGTATAAAAGGGGGCGCCGGCGTCGCGGCCCCTCAGTCGGGGGGCGGCGGCGGCGGCGGCAGGAGCTCCGCGGGCTGGCCCGGATGCGGGGACGCCGCCCTGTGCGGCCGAAGGCGCCGGCCCTGAGGCGCGGAGAGAGCGGCGTGGCAGCCGCGCATCGGCTCCGTCATCGGCAGCGCCGCTTCGTGCCGGTAGGGAGCGGGAGAACGCGGCGGCGGGCGGCGGGTGGTGAGTGCCGTCGGCGAGACGGGGCTTGGGCCGCGTGCGGTGTGCGATCTCCCGAGAGCAGCGGGGAGGCCCCCGGGGAGCGGCGGCGGGCGGGGCGCTGTGGGAGCCGGCGCATGTCCCCGAATGAGGCGCCCGGCGCAACGCGCGAGGTGCCAATGAAATAAAATAGAAAACGGTAAAGTGCTATAGAGGAGCCGCACCTAGAGGGCTCTCGGCCCCTGCCCCGTGTCACTAAGGGAGCTGCACCGCGGGAGCGTCGGGGCAGCGCTGCTGGTTAAACAGAGCGGCACGGGAAAGGCTGGGAAACGTCAGCGCAATAAAGTATTGACAATGGTCTAAGAAATATTGTAAAGGTACTGCAGCAGGAGTGGCCGCTGCCCCGCATCACTAAAAGAGCTGCACCGCGGGACGGTCTGGGCAGCGCTGCTGGTTAAAAAGAGCGGCACGGGAAAGGCTGAGGGGTGTAAAGGGAATAAAATGCTGAGCATGGTAAACGAGGTACAATAAAGGTACAGCAGCAGGTGTGGCCGCTGCGTGGGTTCACTAAAACAGCTGCACCGCGGCACCTTTGGGGTGGTGTTGATGGTAAACGTGCGGCACGTAAAAGCCTGGAGGTGTGAGGGAAATAAAATATAGAGAAAGGTCTGAGAAATAACAACAACACCGCAGCAGGAGTAGTCACTTCCTCAGGATAAAATGAGCTGCACCGCGGCGCACGTGGGGCAGGGGCGCTGCTTCAAAGGTGTCACGGCAAAGGTCGCATCTGTGAAGGGTATAAAATAAAAAGGTCGAAAATCCTTTAAAAGTACTGCAGCAGGAGTGGCTGCTGCCCCGTGTCACTAAAAGAGCTGCACCGCGGGAGCGTCGGGGCAGCGCTGCTGGTTAAAAAGGGGCCCGGAAAGCGTGAGAGGTGTAAAGGGAATGAAATGCTGAGCATGGTAAAAGAGGTACAATAAAGATACTGCAGCAGGAGTGGCCGCTGCCCCGCATCACTAAAAGAGCTGCACCGCGGGACGGTCGGGGCAGCGCTGCTGGTCAAAAAGAGCAGCACGGAAAGGCTGGGAAGTGTGAGCGGAATAAAATATTGACAATGGTCTAAGAAATATTGTAAAGGTACTGCAGCAGGAGTGGCCGCTGCCCCGCATCACTAAAAGAGCTGCACCTCGGGAGCGTCGGGGCAGCGCTGCTGGTTAAAAAGAGCGGCACGGGAAAGGCTGAGAGGTGTAAAGGGAATGAAATGCTGAGCATGGTAAACGAGGTACAATAAAGGTACAGCAGCAGGTGTAGCCGCTGCCCCACATCACTAAAAGAGCTGCACCGCGGGAGCGTCGGGGCAGCGCTGCTGGTTAAACAGAGCAGCACGGAAAGGCTGGGAAGTGTGAGCGCAATAAAATATTGACAATGGTCTCAGAAATATTGTAAAGGTACTGCAGCAGGAGTGGCCGCTGCCCCACATCACTAAAAGAGCTGCACCGCGGGAGCGTCGGGGCAGCGCTGCTGGTTAAACAGAGCAGTATGGGAAAGGCTGGGAAGTGTGAGCGCAATAAAATATTGAGAATGGTCTAAGAAATACTCAAAAGGTACAGCAGCAGGAGTGGCCGCTGCGTGGGTTCACTAAAACAGCTGCACCGCGGCACCTTTGGGGTGGTGTTGATGGTAAACGTGCGGCACGTAAAAGGACTGGAGGTGTGAGGGAAGTAAAATATAGAGAAAGGTCTGAGAAATAACAACAACACCGCAGCAGGAGTAGCCACTTCCTCAGGATAAAATGAGCTGCACCGCGGCGCACGTGGGGCAGGGGCGCTGCTTCAAAGGTGTCACGGCAAAGGTCGCATCTGTGAAGGGTATAAAATAAAATGGTCGAAAATCCTTTAAAAGTACTGCAGCAGGAGTGGCCGCTGACCCGTGTCACTAAAAGAGCTGCACCGCGGGAGCGTCGGGGCAGCGCTGCTGGTTAAAAAGAGCGGCACGGGAAAGCGTGAGAGGTGTAAAGGGAATGAAATGCTGAGCATGGTAAAAGAACTACAATAAAGGTACTGCAGCAGGTGTGGCCGCTGCCCCGCATCACTAAAAGAGCTGCACCGCGGGAGCGTCGGGGCAGTGCTGCTGGTTAAAAAGGGGTCCGGAAAGCCTGAGAGGTGTAAAGGGAATGAAATGCTGAGCATGGTAAACGAGGTACAATAAAGGTAGTGCAGCAGGTGTGGCCGCTGCCCCGCATCACTAAAAGAGCTGCACCTCGGGAGCGTCGGGGCAGCGCTGCTGGTTAAAAAGAGCAGCATGGGAAAGGCTGGGAAGTGTGAGCGCAATAAAATATTGACAATGGTCTAAGAAATATTGTAAAGGTACAGCAGCAGGAGTGGCCGCTGCCCCGCATCACTAAAAGAGCTGCACCGCGGGAGCGTCGGCGCAGCGCTGCTGGTTAAAAAGAGCGGCACGGGAAAGGCTGAGAGGGGTAAAGGGAATAAAATGCTGAGCATGGTAAACGAGGTACAATAAAGGTACAGCAGCAGGTGTGGCCGCTGCCCCGCGTCACTAAAAGAGCTGCACCTCGGGAGCGTCGGGGCAGCGCTGCTGGTTAAAAAGGGGTCCGGAAAGCGTGAGAGGTGTAAAGGGAATGAAATGCTGAGCATGGTAAACGAGGTACAATAAAGATACTGCTGCAGGAGTGGCCGCTGCCCCGCATCACTAAAAGAGCTGCACCGCGGGACCGTCGGGGCAGCGCTGCTGGTTAAAAAGGGGTCCGGAAAGCGTGAGAGGTGTAAAGGGAATAAAATGCTGAGCATGGTAAACGAGGTACAATAAAGGTACTGCAGCAGGTGTGGCCGCTGCCCCGTGTCACTAAAAGAGCTGCACCGCGGGAGCGTCGGGGCAGCGCTGCTGGTTAAAAAGAGCGGCACGGGAAAGGCTGAGAGGTGTAAAGGGAATGAAATGCTGAGCATGGTAAACGAGGTACAATAAAGATACTGCTGCAGGAGTGGCCGCTGCCCCGTGTCACTAAAAGAGCTGCACCGCGGGACCGTCGGGGCAGCGCTGCTGGTTAAAAAGAGCAGCATGGGAAAGGCTGGGAAGTGTGAGCGGAATAAAATATTGACAATGGTCTAAGAAATATTGTAAAGGTACAGCAGCAGGAGTGGCCGCTGCCCCGCATCACTAAAAGAGCTGCACCGCGGGACCGTCGGGGCAGCGCTGCTGGCTAAAAAGGGGTCCGGAAAGCGTGAGAGGTGTAAAGGGAATAAAATGCTGAGCATGGTAAACGAGGTACAATAAAGGTACAGCAGCAGGAGTGGCCGCTTCTCCGCGTCACTAAAAGAGCTGCACCGCGGGAGCGTCGGGGCAGCGCTGCTGGTTAAACAGAGCAGCATGGGAAAGGCTGGGAAGTGTGAGCGCAATAAAATATTGACAATGGTTTAAGAAATACTGTAAAGGTACAGCAGCAGGAGTGGCCGCTGCCCCGCATCACTAAAAGAGCTGCACCGCGGGACCGTCGGGGCAGCGCTGCTGGTTAAAAAGGGGTCCGGAAAGCGTGAGAGGTGTAAAGGGAATAAAATGCTGAGCATGGTAAACGAGGTACAATAAAGGTACAGCAGCAGGAGTGGCCGCTGCTCCGCGTCACTAAAAGAGCTGCACCGCGGGACCGTCGGGGCAGCGCTGCTGGTTAAAAAGAGCAGCATGGGAAAGGCTGGGAAGTGTGAGCGCAATAAAATATTGACAATGGTTTAACAAATACTGTAAAGGTACAGCAGCAGGAGTGGCCGCTGCCCCGCATCACTAAAAGAGCTGCACCGCGGGAGCGTCGGGGCAGCGCTGCTGGTTAAAAAGAGCGGCACGGGAAAGGCTGAGAGGTGTAAAGGGAATGAAATGCTGAGCATGGTAAACGAGGTACAATAAAGGTACAGCAGCAGGAGTGGCCGCTGCCCCGCGTCACTAAAAGAGCTGCACCGCGGGAGCGTCGGGGCAGCGCTGCTGGTTAAAAAGGGGTCCGGAAAGCGTGAGAGGTGTAAAGGGAATGAAATGCTGAGCATGGTAAAAGAGGTACAATAAAGATACTGCAGCAGGAGTGGCCGCTGCCCCGCGTCACTAAAAGAGCTGCACCGCGGGACCGTCGGGGCAGCGCTGCTGGTTAAAAAGGGGTCCGGAAAGCGTGAGAGGTGTAAAGGGAATGAAATGCTGAGCATGGTAAAAGAGGTACAATAAAGATACTGCAGCAGGTGTGGCCGCTGCCCCGCATCACTAAAAGAGCTGCACCGCGGGACCGTCGGGGCAGCGCTGCTGGTTAAAAAGAGCGGCACGGGAAAGCGTGAGAGGTGTAAAGGGAATGAAATGCTGAGCATGGTAAAAGAGGTACAATAAAGGTACAGCAGCAGGTGTGGCCGCTGCCCCGCATCACTAAAAGAGCTGCACCGCGGGAGCGTGGGGGCAGTGCTGCTGGTTAAAAAGGGGTCCGGAAAGCGTGAGAGGTGTAAAGGGAATGAAATGCTGAGCATGGTAAACGAGGTACAATAAAGGTAGTGCAGCAGGAGTGGCCGCTGCTCCTTGTCACTAGAAGAGCTTCTCCGAGGCGCCGGTGGGGCTGCGCCGTTCCCGCCTCGGGCGCTTCTGGGCGATTTTGAGGCGGGGGGAGCCCACCGCGGCAGTGGCGGGAAAAGGGGGTGCGGAGTATAAAAGGGGGCGCCGGCGTCGCGGCCCCTCAGTCGGGGGGCGGCGGCGGCGGCGGCAGGAGCTCCGCGGGCTGGCCCGGATGCGGGGACGCCGCCCTGTGCGGCCGAAGGCGCCGGCCCTGAGGCGCGGAGAGAGCGGCGTGGCAGCCGCGCATCGGCTCCGTCATCGGCAGCGCCGCTTCGTGCCGGTAGGGAGCGGGAGAACGCGGCGGCGGGCGGCGGGTGGTGAGTGCCGTCGGCGAGACGGGGCTTGGGCCGCGTGCGGTGTGCGATCTCCCGAGAGCAGCGGGGAGGCCCCCGGGGAGCGGCGGCGGGCGGGGCGCTGTGGGAGCCGGCGCATGTCCCCGAATGAGGCGCCCGGCGCAACGCGCGAGGTACCAATGAAATAAAATAGAAAACGGTAAAGTGCTATAGAGGAGCCGCACCTAGAGGGCTCTCGGCCCCTGCCCCGTGTCACTAAGGGAGCTGCACCGCGGGAGCGTCGGGGCAGCGCTGCTGGTTAAACAGAGCGGCACGGGAAAGGCTGAGAAACGTCAGCGCAATAAAGTATTGACAATGGTCTAAGAAATATTGTAAAGGTACTGCAGCAGGAGTGGCCGCTGCCCCGCATCACTAAAAGAGCTGCACCGCGGGACGGTCTGGGCAGCGCTGCTGGTTAAAAAGAGCGGCACGGGAAAGGCTGAGGGGTGTAAAGGGAATAAAATGCTGAGCATGGTAAACGAGGTACAATAAAGGTACAGCAGCAGGTGTGGCCGCTGCCCCGTGTGACTAAAAGAGCTGCACCGCGGGAGCGTCGGGGCAGCGCTGCTGCTTAAAAAGAGCGGCACGGGAAAGGCTGAGAGGTGTAAAGGGAATGAAATGCTGAGCATGGTAAACGAGGTACAATAAAGGTACAGCAGCAGTTGTGGCCGCTGCGTGGGTTCACTAAAACAGCTGCACCGCGGCACCTTTGGGGTGGTGTTGATGGTAAACGTGCGGCACGTAAAAGCCTGGAGGTGTGAGGGAAATAAAATATAGAGAAAGGTCTGAGAAATAACAACAACACCGCAGCAGGAGTAGTCACTTCCTCAGGATAAAATGAGCTGCACCGCGGCGCACGTGGGGCAGGGGCGCTGCTTCAAAGGTGTCACGGCAAAGGTCGCATCTGTGAAGGGTATAAAATAAAATGGTCGAAAATCCTTTAAAAGTACTGCAGCAGGAGTGGCTGCTGCCCCGTGTCACTAAAAGAGCTGCACCGCGGGAGCGTCGGGGCAGCGCTGCTGGTTAAAAAGGGGCCCGGAAAGCGTGAGAGGTGTAAAGGGAATGAAATGCTGAGCATGGTAAAAGAGGTACAATAAAGATACTGCTGCAGGAGTGGCCGCTGCCCCGCATCACTAAAAGAGCTGCACCGCGGGACGGTCGGGGCAGCGCTGCTGGTCAAAAAGAGCAGCACGGAAAGGCTGGGAAGTGTGAGCGGAATAAAATATTGTCAATGGTCTAAGAAATATTGTAAAGGTACTGCAGCAGGAGTGGCCGCTGCCCCGCATCACTAAAAGAGCTGCACCTCGGGAGCGTCGGGGCAGCGCTGCTGGTTAAAAAGAGCGGCACGGGAAAGGCTGAGAGGTGTAAAGGGAATGAAATGCTGAGCATGGTAAACGAGGTACAATAAAGGTACAGCAGCAGGTGTAGCCGCTGCCCCACATCACTAAAAGAGCTGCACCGCGGGAGCGTCGGGGCAGCGCTGCTGGTTAAACAGAGCAGCACGGAAAGGCTGGGAAGTGTGAGCGCAATAAAATATTGACAATGGTCTCAGAAATATTGTAAAGGTACTGCAGCAGGAGTGGCCGCTGCCCCACATCACTAAAAGAGCTGCACCGCGGGAGCGTCGGGGCAGCGCTGCTGGTTAAACAGAGCAGTATGGGAAAGGCTGGGAAGTGTGAGCGCAATAAAATATTGAGAATGGTCTAAGAAATACTCAAAAGGTACAGCAGCAGGAGTGGCCGCTGCGTGGGTTCACTAAAACAGCTGCACCGCGGCACCTTTGGGGTGGTGTTGATGGTAAACGTGCGGCACGTAAAAGGACTGGAGGTGTGAGGGAAGTAAAATATAGAGAAAGGTCTGAGAAATAACAACAACACCGCAGCAGGAGTAGCCACTTCCTCAGGATAAAATGAGCTGCACCGCGGCGCACGTGGGGCAGGGGCGCTGCTTCAAAGGTGTCACGGCAAAGGTCGCATCTGTGAAGGGTATAAAATAAAATGGTCGAAAATCCTTTAAAAGTACTGCAGCAGGAGTGGCCGCTGACCCGTGTCACTAAAAGAGCTGCACCGCGGGAGCGTCGGGGCAGCGCTGCTGGTTAAAAAGAGCGGCACGGGAAAGCGTGAGAGGTGTAAAGGGAATGAAATGCTGAGCATGGTAAAAGAACTACAATAAAGGTACTGCAGCAGGTGTGGCCGCTGCCCCGCATCACTAAAAGAGCTGCACCGCGGGAGCGTCGGGGCAGTGCTGCTGGTTAAAAAGGGGTCCGGAAAGCCTGAGAGGTGTAAAGGGAATGAAATGCTGAGCATGGTAAACGAGGTACAATAAAGGTAGTGCAGCAGGTGTGGCCGCTGCCCCGCATCACTAAAAGAGCTGCACCTCGGGAGCGTCGGGGCAGCGCTGCTGGTTAAAAAGAGCAGCATGGGAAAGGCTGGGAAGTGTGAGCGCAATAAAATATTGACAATGGTCTAAGAAATATTGTAAAGGTACAGCAG
This sequence comes from Coloeus monedula, assembly GCF_965178545.1. Lineage (NCBI taxonomy): Eukaryota > Metazoa > Chordata > Aves > Passeriformes > Corvidae > Coloeus > Coloeus monedula. The sequence continues at coordinate 37,422 of NW_028120744.1, read as the reverse complement.
CAGGAGTGGCCGCTGCCCCGCATCACTAAAAGAGCTGCACCGCGGGAGCGTCGGCGCAGCGCTGCTGGTTAAAAAGGGGTCCGGAAAGCGTGAGAGGTGTAAAGGGAATGAAATGCTGAGCATGGTAAACGAGGTACAATAAAGATACTGCAGCAGGAGTGGCCGCTGCCCCGCATCACTAAAAGAGCTGCACCGCGGGACCGTCGGGGCAGCGCTGCTGGTTAAAAAGGGGTCCGGAAAGCGTGAGAGGTGTAAAGGGAATAAAATGCTGAGCATGGTAAACGAGGTACAATAAAGGTACTGCAGCAGGTGTGGCCGCTGCCCCGTGTCACTAAAAGAGCTGCACCGCGGGAGCGTCGGGGCAGCGCTGCTGGTTAAAAAGAGCGGCACGGGAAAGTCTGAGAGGTGTAAAGGGAATGAAATGCTGAGCATGGTAAACGAGGTACAATAAAGATACTGCTGCAGGAGTGGCCGCTGCCCCGCATCACTAAAAGAGCTGCACCGCGGGACCGTCGGGGCAGCGCTGCTGGTTAAAAAGAGCAGCATGGGAAAGGCTGGGAAGTGTGAGCGGAATAAAATATTGACAATGGTCTAAGAAATATTGTAAAGGTACTGCAGCAGGAGTGGCCGCTGCCCCGCATCACTAAAAGAGCTGCACCGCGGGACCGTCGGGGCAGCGCTGCTGGCTAAAAAGGGGTCCGGAAAGCGTGAGAGGTGTAAAGGGAATAAAATGCTGAGCATGGTAAACGAGGTACAATAAAGGTACAGCAGCAGGAGTGGCCGCTTCTCCGCGTCACTAAAAGAGCTGCACCGCGGGAGCGTCGGGGCAGCGCTGCTGGTTAAACAGAGCAGCATGGGAAAGGCTGGGAAGTGTGAGCGCAATAAAATATTGACAATGGTTTAAGAAATACTGTAAAGGTACAGCAGCAGGAGTGGCCGCTGCCCCGTGTGACTAAAAGAGCTGCACCGCGGGACCGTCGGGGCAGCGCTGCTGGTTAAAAAGGGGTCCGGAAAGCGTGAGAGGTGTAAAGGGAATAAAATGCTGAGCATGGTAAACGAGGTACAATAAAGGTACAGCAGCAGGAGTGGCCGCTGCTCCGCGTCACTAAAAGAGCTGCACCGCGGGACCGTCGGGGCAGCGCTGCTGGTTAAAAAGAGCAGCATGGGAAAGGCTGGGAAGTGTGAGCGCAATAAAATATTGACAATGGTTTAACAAATACTGTAAAGGTACAGCAGCAGGAGTGGCCGCTGCTCCGCATCACTAAAAGAGCTGCACCGCGGGAGCGTCGGGGCAGCGCTGCTGGTTAAAAAGAGCGGCACGGGAAAGGCTGAGAGGTGTAAAGGGAATGAAATGCTGAGCATGGTAAACGAGGTACAATAAAGGTACAGCAGCAGGAGTGGCCGCTGCCCCGCGTCACTAAAAGAGCTGCACCGCGGGAGCGTCGGGGCAGCGCTGCTGGTTAAACAGAGCAGCATGGGAAAGGCTGGGAAGTGTGAGCGCAATAAAATATTGACAACGGTCTAAGAAATATTGTAAAGGTACTGCAGCAGGAGTGGCCGCTGCCCCGCATCACTAAAAGAGCTGCACCGCGGGACCGTCGGGGCAGCGCTGCTGGTTAAAAAGGGGTCCGGAAAGCGTGAGAGGTGTAAAGGGAATGAAATGCTGAGCATGGTAAAAGAGGTACAATAAAGATACTGCAGCAGGTGTGGCCGCTGCCCCGCATCACTAAAAGAGCTGCACCGCGGGAGCGTCGGGGCAGCGCTGCTGGTTAAAAAGAGCGGCACGGGAAAGCGTGAGAGGTGTAAAGGGAATGAAATGCTGAGCATGGTAAAAGAGGTACAATAAAGGTACAGCAGCAGGTGTGGCCGCTGCCCCGCATCACTAAAAGAGCTGCACCGCGGGAGCGTGGGGGCAGTGCTGCTGGTTAAAAAGGGGTCCGGAAAGCGTGAGAGGTGTAAAGGGAATGAAATGCTGAGCATGGTAAACGAGGTACAATAAAGGTAGTGCAGCAGGAGTGGCCGCTGCTCCTTGTCACTAGAAGAGCTTCTCCGAGGCGCCGGTGGGGCTGCGCCGTTCCCGCCTCGGGCGCTTCTGGGCGATTTTGAGGCGGGGGGAGCCCACCGCGGCAGTGGCGGGAAAAGGGGGTGCGGAGTATAAAAGGGGGCGCCGGCGTCGCGGCCCCTCAGTCGGGGGGCGGCGGCGGCGGCGGCAGGAGCTCCGCGGGCTGGCCCGGATGCGGGGACGCCGCCCTGTGCGGCCGAAGGCGCCGGCCCTGAGGCGCGGAGAGAGCGGCGTGGCAGCCGCGCATCGGCTCCGTCATCGGCAGCGCCGCTTCGTGCCGGTAGGGAGCGGGAGAACGCGGCGGCGGGCGGCGGGTGGTGAGTGCCGTCGGCGAGACGGGGCTTGGGCCGCGTGCGGTGTGCGATCTCCCGAGAGCAGCGGGGAGGCCCCCGGGGAGCGGCGGCGGGCGGGGCGCTGTGGGAGCCGGCGCATGTCCCCGAATGAGGCGCCCGGCGCAACGCGCGAGGTGCCAATGAAATAAAATAGAAAACGGTAAAGTGCTATAGAGGAGCCGCACCTAGAGGGCTCTCGGCCCCTGCCCCGTGTCACTAAGGGAGCTGCACCGCGGGAGCGTCGGGGCAGCGCTGCTGGTTAAACAGAGCGGCACGGGAAAGGCTGGGAAACGTCAGCGCAATAAAGTATTGACAATGGTCTAAGAAATATTGTAAAGGTACTGCAGCAGGAGTGGCCGCTGCCCCGCATCACTAAAAGAGCTGCACCGCGGGACGGTCTGGGCAGCGCTGCTGGTTAAAAAGAGCGGCACGGGAAAGGCTGAGGGGTGTAAAGGGAATAAAATGCTGAGCATGGTAAACGAGGTACAATAAAGGTACAGCAGCAGGTGTGGCCGCTGCCCCGTGTGACTAAAAGAGCTGCACCGCGGGAGCGTCGGGGCAGCGCTGCTGCTTAAAAAGAGCGGCACGGGAAAGGCTGAGAGGTGTAAAGGGAATGAAATGCTGAGCATGGTAAACGAGGTACAATAAAGGTACAGCAGCAGTTGTGGCCGCTGCGTGGGTTCACTAAAACAGCTGCACCGCGGCACCTTTGGGGTGGTGTTGATGGTAAACGTGCGGCACGTAAAAGCCTGGAGGTGTGAGGGAAATAAAATATAGAGAAAGGTCTGAGAAATAACAACAACACCGCAGCAGGAGTAGCCACTTCCTCAGGATAAAATGAGCTGCACCGCGGCGCACGTGGGGCAGGGGCGCTGCTTCAAAGGTGTCACGGCAAAGGTCGCATCTGTGAAGGGTATAAAATAAAATGGTCGAAAATCCTTTAAAAGTACTGCAGCAGGAGTGGCTGCTGCCCCGTGTCACTAAAAGAGCTGCACCGCGGGAGCGTCGGGGCAGCGCTGCTGGTTAAAAAGGGGCCCGGAAAGCGTGAGAGGTGTAAAGGGAATGAAATGCTGAGCATGGTAAACGAGGTACAATAAAGATACTGCAGCAGGAGTGGCCGCTGCCCCGCATCACTAAAAGAGCTGCACCGCGGGACGGTCGGGGCAGCGCTGCTGGTCAAAAAGAGCAGCACGGAAAGGCTGGGAAGTGTGAGCGGAATAAAATATTGACAATGGTCTAAGAAATATTGTAAAGGTACTGCAGCAGGAGTGGCCGCTGCCCCGCATCACTAAAAGAGCTGCACTTCGGGAGCGTCGGGGCAGCGCTGCTGGTTAAAAAGAGCGGCACGGGAAAGGCTGAGAGGTGTAAAGGGAATGAAATGCTGAGCATGGTAAACGAGGTACAATAAAGGTACAGCAGCAGGTGTAGCCGCTGCCCCACATCACTAAAAGAGCTGCACCGCGGGAGCGTCGGGGCAGCGCTGCTGGTTAAACAGAGCAGCACGGAAAGGCTGGGAAGTGTGAGCGCAATAAAATATTGACAATGGTCTCAGAAATATTGTAAAGGTACTGCAGCAGGAGTGGCCGCTGCCCCGCATCACTAAAAGAGCTGCACCGCGGGAGCGTCGGGGCAGCGCTGCTGGTTAAACAGAGCAGTATGGGAAAGGCTGGGAAGTGTGAGCGCAATAAAATATTGAGAATGGTCTAAGAAATACTCAAAAGGTACAGCAGCAGGAGTGGCCGCTGCGTGGGTTCACTAAAACAGCTGCACCGCGGCACCTTTGGGGTGGTGTTGATGGTAAACGTGCGGCACGTAAAAGGACTGGAGGTGTGAGGGAAGTAAAATATAGAGAAAGGTCTGAGAAATAACAACAACACCGCAGCAGGAGTAGCCACTTCCTCAGGATAAAATGAGCTGCACCGCGGCGCACGTGGGGCAGGGGCGCTGCTTCAAAGGTGTCACGGCAAAGGTCGCATCTGTGAAGGGTATAAAATAAAATGGTCGAAAATCCTTTAAAAGTACTGCAGCAGGAGTGGCCGCTGACCCGTGTCACTAAAAGAGCTGCACCGCGGGAGCGTCGGGGCAGCGCTGCTGGTTAAAAAGAGCGGCACGGGAAAGCGTGAGAGGTGTAAAGGGAATGAAATGCTGAGCATGGTAAAAGAACTACAATAAAGGTACTGCAGCAGGTGTGGCCGCTGCCCCGCATCACTAAAAGAGCTGCACCGCGGGAGCGTCGGGGCAGCGCTGCTGGTTAAAAAGAGCAGCATGGGAAAGGCTGGGAAGTGTGAGCGCAATAAAATATTGACAATGGTCTAAGAAATATTGTAAAGGTACAGCAGCAGGAGTGGCCGCTGCCCCGCATCACTAAAAGAGCTGCACCGCGGGAGCGTCGGCGCAGCGCTGCTGGTTAAAAAGAGCGGCACGGGAAAGGCTGAGAGGGGTAAAGGGAATAAAATGCTGAGCATGGTAAACGAGGTACAATAAAGGTACAGCAGCAGGTGTGGCCGCTGCCCCGTGTCACTAAAAGAGCTGCACCTCGGGAGCGTCGGGGCAGCGCTGCTGGTTAAAAAGGGGTCCGGAAAGCGTGAGAGGTGTAAAGGGAATGAAATGCTGAGCATGGTAAACGAGGTACAATAAAGATACTGCAGCAGGAGTGGCCGCTGCCCCGCATCACTAAAAGAGCTGCACCGCGGGACCGTCGGGGCAGCGCTGCTGGTTAAAAAGGGGTCCGGAAAGCGTGAGAGGTGTAAAGGGAATAAAATGCTGAGCATGGTAAACGAGGTACAATAAAGGTACTGCAGGAGGTGTGGCCGCTGCCCCGCGTCACTAAAAGAGCTGCACCGCGGGAAGTGATTCGTTTGTTCTTAGGTTTGGAATGAAAGGTGCTCTTGCAGAGGGGACTATTGACCTGTTAAAATTCTGTTGGATACAGGAAAAGAGGGAGGAAGCAAGCAGCTGGGGAATGAAGGGGTGGATTTTTTGGTGGATACAGGGAAAGACACGGGAAGGGGCTCTCAAGTAAAATACACCTCACGGGCAGCACCAGGAGAAGCCTCAAGTGCCCTTTTTTTCCAAGCTCTGACATTCCAGAGGAGTAAGCAGTGGTCAGCCCATCACTTTCTGTATTCCTTGGATGCCCAGTGCTTTGTTGGGAAGAGATAATATTTGGAAATGAACAAATCCGGGGATGTAATTTCCTGATAGTAAAGCCCCAGAGAGCCTGGTTTTGATATCCTTCCAGCACCCAAACGCAGCAGAGGGAATCCTGGCGGAGCTGGAAAACGCTGTCGCTCCGTCGGTGGAATTCCTGGGAACTGGAAAGCAGCAGAAGCAGCAAGAACAGAGTTGGAAGCAGGCTCCAGCCGGGTAAGGCAGACACCAAATCCTTTGGAACTGGGCAGGGGTGGGAAGAATGAATTCTTACATTTGTAGCCCAGGGATTCCTGAGCAGGATCCCGGCAGGGAAGACTGCAGGGATCAGGCTGGGGCCTGATCGCAGCTGGGGGCAGCGAGCCTTGGAATTGGCTGAAGGGAAGAAAGAGGGATCCTTTGAGCACAAGGATCAGGTGTCAAATGCGGAGATGGCATCAGACAATTCCTCGGGAGGGTTTAGTTCCTGGGCCAAATCGATCTGCTGCCTTGTGAAGGAGCTCAGAGAGCTGGGAAGAGCCCAAGCAACGCAGGGAATGCACCGGCAGATGAAAGTGCCGGGGAACGGTGGGGAAAAGCATCCGAACAGGGGGCCTCGTTTTGTACAGGGACGGTACAAAAAATTGTCCGAAAGAATAGGAATGGAATGGGATTTTACGTATTCCTCGGAGGCCACAATCCAGTGGGAAGGCTGAGAGAAAGAAACAAGGCCTAAAAAGGCAGATGAGCCAAATCTGCCCAAAGCCTCCAATGGCCACATTCCCTGGCATTGCTGAGGACTTCAGCCAAGCTCCAAGCAAAAGGTGAGCCCCTGATTTTGGTGCCAAGGGAAACTCCAAGTTAAGAATGATCCAAATATGAAGCGCTTCTCACAAAACTCAGCTTTGCAAACCTTTCTTTGGGCTAAAAAAGAAAAGGTGGGAATGCCCTTGGCAGAAAAGCAGCTGTGAGGCACAGCAGGCTTCAAATGCCTGTCAGCAGGAGCTCCAGGAGAAACGGCTGCTGGCTCCGGGCATCCTGGGCTTTCCAGGCAGGTTTTGTAGCGGATTGCAAGGCAGTTTTCCTGCCTCTGGGGGGTGGCACCTGCATCCCACTGGAAAGGGAAAATGTGGAGAGAGGGGCAAGCGGGAAGACGGTTGCTGATGTGTGTCCTTGGATCGCAGTTCCTCCCGGTGAGTCTGTGCTGCTGGAAGTTTGAAGGAGATCAGTCCTGGAGTACGTGTGGGTTCACCTGTGGGGTTTGGGAGCGACGCCGGCCATGAAATTCCAGGGATGTTCCCTTTGCTGGAGTGAGAAGCAGTGGAAGCACTTTGCTGTCTGCTTCTTCATCGCCTTCGCCTCGGTCCCCTGGGGCTCCAGGTAATCCCCTCTCACCTTTCCTTTTCCAAGGGTCTCTAAATGAGGGCTTGAGCTTTGGTGTAGCTCCCTTTACAGGGAAGATCTGTTCCAGGAAAGGTCTCCTGGTCTGGCCCGATGGCGTTGCAGGAAGAGCAGGAAACCCCACAGCTCCTGTGGCTCCCTCATCTGATTTGCCTGCAGGCAGCCAGGATCATTCCCAAGTGTCATCCTCTGGCTCCGTGACTCGGTGAGGTTGTGTTCCGCCAAAGGCCAGGGGCCGCTTTGTTTTGCAGCTCACGAAAGTCCAGCTCGGTGGTGCTGGGTTTGGTTTTTGTGTGCAATGAAGGCACTAAAAAATTCCCCTCCTTCCCTGGCACAGCCCTGGAGTGGGAGCAGATTCCCCTTATCCCGGAGTTATCCCGCTCCTGCCGTGGATCCCTGCGGTGCCGTGGCAGGTGAGGAGACTGAAAGCTTTCATTAGGAATTGGGGATTATGAGCACTGACATTTACTGTGCTAGAAAGTCTTAAGGGACAAATTTGTGCCAATTAATGTCACGCCTTTAACTACGAGGATCAATTCGTGTTATGCTTGTACCAGAGTCTGGTGACAGAGGGGGTTTCCAAAGGAAGTCTTGGTCCATGGAGGCTTGTGCCCAAAGAAAATGCCAAGAGAACTGAGGTATGAAAAACAAAGGTCCTTTATTTATCTAAGAGCAGCAACAAAAACGAACTACAGAACATATTTACATTGTAAGAACCTTTGTAACAACAACGATCTATAGAACGTATTTACAAGAACATAGCTATCGATACTATATTAAACGTATTTACAGAAGACAATAAGAAATGCTAAAACGTATCTACAGCAGGGTGCCGTCTCTGGCCTGGATCTCCATCAGTCCTGGAAGAAAAAGCAAGTGACAGAGTCATTGCAGTCAGGCACAGAGGGCTGTTCCATGTGCCCCCAGCCTGGGACACACTGGCAGAGCGGGACTCTGCTGCCAGCGCTGAGCCTGGCTGGGGCTGGGGGTCAGGCCCCAGGCACTGGCATGGGGCTTGTGTGAGCCAAAGCAAGGGCAGGACAGGCTGGGGATGCTGCTTGTGCTGCCAGAATCCAGCCCACGGGGCACCGTGTCCCTCAGCGGGGCACCCAGCCCAGCCCCAGCCTGGCAGCAGGGCACCCACTCTGCCTGTGGGGAGCACATACCTGTCCTACTGCTGGAGTCCGTCCTCATCCCAGGACCATGTCCTCCTCCTCGTCTTTTCCGTCCACATCCATGTCCTCACTGTATTCTTCCATTTCCACCTCCATCTCTTCCTCCATCTCTTCCTTCACGTCCACCTCCATCTCTTCCTCCATCTCCTCCTTTGCATCCACCTCCATCTCTTCCTCCATCTCTTCCTTCACGTCCACCTCCATCTCTTCCTCTCCGGTCTCTCCTCCCTCCACTTCCATCTCCTCCTCTGTATCAATCTTTAGATCCACCTCCATCTCTTTCTCTTCGTCTCTGGAAACCTGCAGATGTAGCAAAACCTCGGAGTGGGATCCCTGTCCCACAGCATCCCCACAGAGGCACTTAGGTGGTGTCCATTTCCATGGAATGGCACCTTACCTTCCTCAGGACAAATGTGAGCATCTGGCAGGGATGAACGGCAAAATCCAGGCACAAGAGACCTTTGGGAACACTCGGGAGTATCGGAGCAGGGGCCAAGCAGGGTGACGGGTGTGTAGGCACAAGGGCCAATGCTTGTGTTGTCCTCTTTGCTGGATGCTGGGAGCTCCAGTGTGAATGCAGACCGTGACGTCACAATTCACAGGAGTCCAGGGTCACCGTGCAGTGGACAACGGGCATCACAGAATGATGGAATCCCTGAGTGGTCTGGCTTGGAAGGGACGCTAAAGATCGTCTTGTTCCAACTTGAGCAATCTTCTACCAGAGCACCTTGCTCAGAGTCCTGTTCCCACCTGGCCTTGGGTGTTGGCAGGGATGGGGCATCCACATCCTCTGTGCACAGCCTGGGCCAGTGCCTCAGCACTCTCAGTGTGAAAAAGCAGCTTCCTTAGAGCCAACCTAAATCAACCTCCTGCAGTTAAAAGCCATCCCCGCTTCTCCTCTTGCCACTGGCCCTATTGAACACTGTCCCCATCTTTCCTATGGGACCCTTCGAGTCCTGCATGGCCACAGCAAAGCCTCTCCAGGGCCTTCTGTTCTCCAGGCTGAACATTCTCAACCCCACATGGACAGCAGGGACTTAGATCAGCAGAAATCAAAGCTGCAAGGTAGCAAATAGCACCAGGAGCTGAGAGAGGGAAGCTTTAGACCCAGGCTTGTCTCGAAATAGACAATATTAGGAAGAGTGGAGGGGCAGATGGTGGGACACTGGCTCTGTTCTAACTGATGAATATTTTCTTTTTTTCTTCTTCTTTTCTCTCATGCTGACCCAGGTTTTGCTGTTTGAAAGGAAGCTTGGCACAGCATCCATTGTCTTCTCCATTTGTGAAACACCGAGCAGAATCTGAGCAGGCTGATGGCGCAGAGCAAAACCTGCAAATATCTTGATAATCCTGAGCCTGGGGGATGCAGCTAAACCCAGTCCAAAGTAATTTCTGGAAAGTCGAACCTGGTTTACATTTTCTTGACTTTGGCTGTGCCAGCTTCACCAGACATTTATAAAAAAGCAAACAAAAAACTCCAACCAAAAAAGACAAAAACCCAAACAAACAAACCCACACAAACCAATCAAACAAACAGATAAAAAAACCCAAATAAAACCAAAAGGAATGAGGAGTTCGTCTTAGTTGTGAGGATATCACAGCAGGCGAATGGCTGCTTCCCACAGGATCACCATAAAAAGCCACATGGAACAGCTGCTCCAGAATATACACAAGAGGGGCAATAGAAAAAGTGCTACATGGCGGCTTTGGGGGTAGCTCCACATGAAGGTGAAGGATGAGCACTCGGTGCTACAGATCCAGCATTCCCCACCCTCCAGGCCGCTCTTTGCTCCTGATGAAAGAGCCTTGCAGGACTGTGGCCCTTCTCAATGCAATGTCAATCATTGCCACAGCTCTCAGCTGAGCCACTGGCATTTCCAGAGCGAGATTCAGGCACAATCCTACTGCCTCGGAGCATCTGTGGAAGATCCTGAACTTCTTCACCCCCAGAAACACAAAGCAGCTCAGGCTTTCCCTGAATTGGGTCTTCAGAGGAGGTTTCCAGTATCTCTGAGATTTGTTCACCCCTCAGCACGTGTGACTTTATGTACAGTGATGCATTTGGGTTCCTTCCTCACCCCTGTGTGCCAGTGAGAAACCACCCACGTGGATGAAGGATAATGTGCACAGGAAAATTTATTCCTGGATTGTCATTTTGCTTCACTGTCACTTAGTTTAACATGGTCCTTCTCTAAGAAGGACTTAGAAGAAATGTGTAGGAATTTTGGCTCTGAGAGGAGCAGAAAGCACATTTTCTAAAGCAAATTCCCAGCTGATGCAGCTTCCCTGGCAAAAGAGTGATTCCCATTCATCTTCCTGGGAAGAATGTGAAGACCCATTCAGAGATCACAGGTTCAGCTGGCCTTTGGCTTTGTGTACCTCATTTCACATGTCCAGTTTCATTAAAAGAGGCTCAAGTTTGCCTTGCAACACGGAAGTGCTGTAGCTATTCCCAGGAGAAAACCAAGAAATGACTGTCCCATGGTGTGGTCACTAGGTTGGTACCTGGGGTAGAAATCCCACCACAGTTGTGGCTCTGTGAGCAAAGAGAGCCAGCCAGTGCTTTTTGGGGCTGTAACAGCTGAGAGTGTGGCAGAGCAGTTTTCATGTTCTTTTTAGAGTCCTGAAAACATTGTTCCCAAAACAATCTTTCTCTCCTGTCTTCTGTCATAAATTGTGGAACAGAGAAAATGGAAAGGAGCAGAGGGTTTTGTTTAAATTGGCTTTTTTGTTTTGTTTTGTTTTTTAGTCTTAAAATCGCATCAGCGTGATGCATGGTACTTTAGAAATTGGATTAGTGCCACCTATTTCGTCCCACCAGAGAGGTGGGATTTAAGACTTCCAACAATAGAAACACCAGATGTGCAAGAGCTCAGTTTTCCACCCCTCACACCCCGGTATCTTGCTGTGCTATTTTAAGCAGCCTCAGCCAGGTATATTAAAATACTGCTCCAAACAACAACAGAATGAAAATGTTCCACCAAATGGGGAAAAATAAGAAAAGTGGGCAGCAGCTGATGTTCATTTTGCAAAGTCAGATGCAAACAATGTTTGCTGGATTCCTGTCCTAGAAAAATGTAGACATTTAATAGAAATCTACCTCTGAGGCTGGTAAGTTTGGTATGATTTTAGATCTGGGAGGAACAAAACAGGTTCTAGAGAAGCTGTGATTGTCGCCGCCTTGGAAGTGTTCAAGGCCAGCTTGGATGGGGCTTGGAGCAAAGTGGTCTAGTGGAATGTGTCCTGAGTGTGGTGAGAGTTGGAACAAGATGAGCTTTAAGGTCCCTTCCAACCCAACCCATCCTGTGAGTCCATGAAAAGAAACTTTTGGTTTTCCTGAGGTGTTGCCTTGGCAAGGGGAGGTCACAAATACCTCCGGTAGTTTGAAATGCCCTGAGCAGAGCCCAGCTGTGCTTTATCACAGGTGCTGAGGGATTTTCACTTGTATTTTATGGGGGGTTTTCACAGGGCAGTGCAAGAGCAGCTGAATGTGTTTGACAGGCAAAGAGGGCCAGTGTGGCAGCAGCTTCATTCAACAGAGCTTTTCCTTCTGTGATCCTGTATCACCCGAGGCACTCTGGGGCTCTTGAAGCCGGCAGCTGGGCAAGTTAATCATGATAAGAAGTGATAAATTAGCCTGCTCCACTCTCCTTAGCATGGGGGGTGATGAGCATTAGGTAGTTTGGGGAGCATTGCCAAGATGGGAGCTTGTTTTTTGCCAAGGAGAAGGGAGAAAATATTGCTTAGAGTAAATAAAGCAGCTCTGCTTCCCCGGCAAGAGGAAAAGAAGCGATTGAAGATGCGAGTGCTGCATGGAATCATTTGCATGAGGATATATCTTGTCTGCTGTGCAGGATAGTTCCCAATAAACCATGCTTCTCCTGACCTTTATTTTTGGATTTCTACCGCATAGTACAAGAGACAAGATTAAAAATCCCAAAGTGCTTTGTGGGCAGGGAATGAAAAGTGGGGAGGCACTTTTTTGTTTTCTTCAGCCTGCCTCTTTCTTTTGTTCCCTTCAGAGATCTCACTTCATTTCTGCTGTTTTTTGGAGCACATGTGCTTAGCTCTTCCCAGATCCCCTGGCCTTGTTTTAGCTCTGGGTGTCATGGACACTCTAAATTGTGAGGTTTTTTCCCTCCATCTACCTCTGCTTCTTCAAGTGGTTTACCTTCCTTTACCTGTTGGAGTGATGGATTTTTCTCACCTTTTATTACTTAGTGCTTTTTCTGTATTTCCTTCATTCTCTGAAACCAACTTTTCACTTGCCCTGTGGCTGTTAGATGCCAGATATGGGAGCATTAATTCTTTCTCTGCTGCTTGTCTGAGCTTTCACAAGGAGCTGAGAGCTCTCTGGGGTTCAACTTGACTCGCTTCATCACCTTCCTTGCTGCTGCCTATGTCCTTGGACACTTAAGGGAAATGCCTCATACTAATTTATGTCTAGATTAATTTTCAAATACAGCCTCTCTATCTACCCTAACATACACAGCAATATAAGAAGCTGGGAATAGAGATCCGCAGGTTTTGAGAATAAGGAGCCGGCGTTTTTCTGTAGGAAGGAAAGCAGCAAGCGCCTGGCCGCAGGAGCCGAGACGCTCGGGCTGCAGGAGCTGCAGAGCGCCCGGAGCCGGCTTTTCCCTGTGCTCTGTGCCTGCCCCCGGGCTGAGCTGGGCGGCGCTGCTGCCGCCTGGTGGCGAGAGCGCGGCACTGCCGCCCCCGACACGGCGCCCCGGCGCTGCTGCCGCCCGGTGCCGGCTGAGCCGAGAGGGCGGCGGCCTCGGTGGCTGCCGAGCGTGGCAAGGAGCGGGAGCGAGCGGGGCCGGGTCTGTCAGCGGAGGGGAGGGGCGAAGGGCGGTTCGCAGCGCCAAGGGACACGGCCGTGCATGAGCGGGGCCACAGCTATGGAAAGGAGCGGGCGCCGTGCGGGGCGGTGACCGCGGGGAATGACAGCGCGGGGGGCGGCCCGGCGGGGCCGGTTTTGCCGGGCAGCAGAGGCGCGGTCGCAGCGCGACCCGGGCGGGAGGCACCGGGCGGGCACGGTCGGAATCGAGTCGCCCGCGTGTCGCTCTCAAGGAGGCGGCTCGGAAAGGAAGGCGCAGTTCCGCGCTCTCGGGACGGCGTTAAGTGACGTTTTTATTAGAATATGACAGTATTTATTTGATTTTATTATTTTATTATCTGCCAGGACCTTGCAGAAGGTGGTTTACACTTCCGCCACACTCAAGATGGCGGACGCAGTAGGCCCCCTGCGAGAGGTGTCCCTGCCGATGCCTGCCGCCGGTCGCGGAGCCGTCGGCCGCCTCCGGCGCGGCTGACCCCGCCAGCCGTGTCCTCGCACCGGGAAGCACGGCGGAAAATCGCGCGGAAAGCGCGGGGCCGGCGTCGGAGTCCGGGCCGGATTCAGGCAGCCGACTAGACAGAAGCCCTTGTGAGGGGCGGCGGGGGCCCTAAGTGTACCACACTAAAGATGGCGGCTCGACCGGAAGTGGCTTCTGCCAGCACCCAAGATGGCGGCGAAGGGCGGAAGTGTCGTCACTGCCACACTAAAGATGGCGGTCTTGTGCACTGTTTTCTGACCTTCTCAATATGGCGGCAGGGAAGCCCCCCCCCCCCTCCCCCCCCTCCCCCCCCCCCTCCCCGCGTCTATTCGGCTGCCTGAACGCGACGCCGACGCCAGCCCAGCGCTTGCACGCAATTTTCTGAGGCGTTTCCCGCTACGCGGACACCGACTGTGGGGTCAGCGGCGCCTGGGGCAGGCGGGAGCATTCAGGCAGCCGGATAGACGGAGCGGGGGGGAGGGGGGGTATTTCCGGCCGCCATCTTGAGAAGGTCGAATAGCCACATCGGTGCGGTACCGGTGACTTCCGCCCTTCTTCGCCAGGAGCGGCGATGGCGGGGAGCCCGGGGAGCAGCGCTGCCGGGCCGGGGGCACCGGGGCGGGTGCTCCGGGCTCGGAGGTGAGCGGGGAACGGGGACAGCCCCGAGCGGACGGTGGGGGCCGCGGGGGATCGGTATTCCGGCCCAGGGATGAGTGTTCCGGCACAGGGGTGGCTGTCCCGGCACAGGGATGCGTTCCTGGACTGTCTAATAATATTATTTAACGATCGTGCAAGGAGATCTGTATAAAAAAATCCTCCGTGGTCATCCTTCTCCCAGCCCCGCTGTGTTTTCAGGATCTTGGGGGAAGAGTTTGGGTCTGGACAAGGCTCTCGGGCACAGGGTGGGATTCTTGGGGTGCAGGGCCAGGATTTGGACTCGATGCTCCCTGTGGGTCCCTTGCAGCCCAGGAAATGCTGCGATCCTGTGCCTCTGAGGGTGAAATAAAGGGGAGCGGTGGGGTTTGTGCCCGCTGTGTTCACGGCCCCGCCGGCTCAGGGCGGGTTAAAGGCGCAGCTGCCCCGAGACAGCGGGACCGGCCGGGGCTGCTCGCTCCCGGTGCTGCCGCCTCGTGGGGAGAGCCCGGCACTGCAGCCCGCGCAGGCGCTGGACCACGGGATGGGCGTGGAACAGCAGCGCAGGGGATGCTGAGGCAGCCCAGGGAATGCTGCGGTCCCAGGGAAGGCTGAGGCGTCCCCTGCCCGGGGCACTCGGCAGCAAACCCCTGATGTTGAGCAGAAAAAGGAAAGTTCTGGGTTAGTGGGAGGAGGTTTCTGGAATGGAGCTGGGACAGGTGCTGATCCACGCATGGAATCACGGGCTGGTTTGGCTTGGAAGGGACCACCAGGATCATTTACACTCTGTTTGTTGTCTGATTGCACAGCGAAGAACATCCAGAACTGCCGCCTCACCCTCACGGACAGCAGGAATGTCTTCCATAGCTCTTGTTTTGGAATGGGAATGGCTGTTGGGAGCTCTGGCAGGACCAGGTAAGAAGAGAAATGGGATCATTGTGGCTGCTGCTGGAGGTGGTTTTCTGCTTTCCGGCTGTTCTTCTCATTGATCCTTTCACAGCAGTGTTCTAGGGCACATTTGAGGGTAATTCCAGGAATCTGAAACCAGATAAAAACTGGTGGGGAAAAAATGTGAACGTGATCCATTTCTGGTAGTTCCAAGCTTCTCCCACAACACCGTTCCAGGGGAAAGCTGATAAAAGGGTAAAGATGCAGAGGAACAAGTGCTGTAAAGCCCCCTGGCGCTCTGAGAGAGCAAACCTTCCAGTAGTCCCAGCAGATCTCTTGGAGAAAGTGTGGGATCGCAAGGTTTTCCAGGAAAGCAAAACAAGGGTGGAGATGAGGGAATAGGCTTCCAGTTCTTCCTTGAGCTGAAAGCCTGGGGGAATTGAGAGGGGCCACAAGAACTGTTTGTGTAGGCAAATGGGAGTTTGGGGGCTGAATCTGAGTTTCCCTCTGGGGCATTTTTGAGGGAAAAGCTGAGGTGCTGTTTAAGGGAGAGAATGCACATTTTTGGGGTGGAAAAGGTTGAATCAATATTGTAGAGGAAGTAAAACGCTGGGGGTAAAAGTGGATGCAATGTGGAGGGGACAGATTGAATATTTTGGAGGCAAAATGGGGAACTGAGTAGTGGAGAGATGGGGAACATTTTGGAGGCAACACTTGACAAACTCTCTGGGGTGGAGAACGACCACATTGAGGGAAAAATGAGGTGATGAGCAGTGGGCACGTAGGGAAGGTCGTGGGGGTAAATCTTGAGAAAAGCCCCGTGGTATTCAAGAAATCCTTGGAAGCAGGACTGAGGAATTCAGTGGTGGAAAAATAGGGGAATTTTGCGGGGGTAAAACTTTAAAAGATCTAAGAGTTGAGAGTGTGTGTTTTTAGGTAGAAAGGATGTCTTGTTGAAGTTGGGCGTCTGGATTGTGGCATTTATGGATCCAGAAAGTAGAAGATAAAGGAGACTCCCAAAGCCTCGGTAGCTGTGTTAAGAAATCCGTCCCAGGGAAGAAAGGTACCTAAACCTCCTAGAAGTAGGGACTAATTAGCATGGGAAGGGGAAAACCCACCCCCAGTGGGAGAGAGCACGCCGGGTAAGGGAAGAGAAGGATGCCCTTAAGAAGAAGTAGGGAAGGTGAATTTCTCGGCTTGCTGAAATGTATCAAAAAGTTTGGAATCTGGGTCTGTGTGGAGGCCGGGATTTTCTCGGCCATATGCAGAGCCCAGCACTAGGAATAGAGTAATTCCAGGCTTTACAACGCCAAAAATGCAGTACCAGAGAGTTCTGTTATCCCAAGGACTTGGGGGATATTTGGCAAAAATTTCCGGGGGCCCAGGCTGGACCGAGCTTTTAACGCTCCCCGGATTCACGGGATCGGGGATTCCAGTGTGCCCTGCACGGGTTTTTTCAGGGAAGTCCCAAATCCTTCGTGTGAGCACGAAGCAGAATCCCCTGGGAGCTGTGAAGGCAACAGGATATTTCTTGGGAATTTTGAAGGATTGGGTGAGTCCTCAGTGTTAGGTTGGAATGAACGCAAATTGTCTGGGAGTTGCTGGTTTGGGGATGGCCGGGTCTGGGTTTGGATTTGTGGGCACCGAGTGTTCCTTGTGTCAGCTTTAGGTCTTCTGGATTGGTGGGAGTAGTCAGAGAAAAGAGAAGGCAATTGAAATGCGGAGCTCCATTCCCGGAGAAATGGTCAGGATGGGAGCGGGAAGGCTGTGGAGCTGCTGGGAGCTCGTGGAGAACGAAAGGATCTGAGGCCTGGAGGCAAAAGCTGTGGAACAAAGCCTGAAAAGGGTGTGGGGTGGGGCGGGAGGGGGAGGAGGGCACCGTGGTGGGGGGAAAGAGGGAAAGGATCCCTGCTCCGGGAATCCAGCAGGGACCAGGAGAGGATCATTTTCCATCCACTGCTCTCAGTGGAATCCTAATAAGGACGGTGGAAGGGAAGTGATTCGTTTGTTCTTAGGTTTGGAATGAAAGGTGCTCTTGCAGAGGGGACTATTGACCTGTTAAAATTCTGTTGGATACAGGAAAAGAGGGAGGAAGCAAGCAGCTGGGGAATGAAGGGGTGGATTTTTTGGTGGATACAGGGAAAGACACGGGAAGGGGCTCTCAAGTAAAATACACCTCACGGGCAGCACCAGGAGAAGCCTCAAGTGCCCTTTTTTTCCAAGCTCTGACATTCCAGAGGAGTAAGCAGTGGTCAGCCCATCACTTTCTGTATTCCTTGGATGCCCAGTGCTTTGTTGGGAAGAGATAATATTTGGAAATGAACAAATCCGGGGATGTAATTTCCTGATAGTAAAGCCCCAGAGAGCCTGGTTTTGATATCCTTCCAGCACCCAAACGCAGCAGAGGGAATCCTGGCGGAGCTGGAAAACGCTGTCGCTCCGTCGGTGGAATTCCTGGGAACTGGAAAGCAGCAGAAGCAGCAAGAACAGAGTTGGAAGCAGGCTCCAGCCGGGTAAGGCAGACACCAAATCCTTTGGAACTGGGCAGGGGTGGGAAGAATGAATTCTTACATTTGTAGCCCAGGGATTCCTGAGCAGGATCCCGGCAGGGAAGACTGCAGGGATCAGGCTGGGGCCTGATCGCAGCTGGGGGCAGCGAGCCTTGGAATTGGCTGAAGGGAAGAAAGAGGGATCCTTTGAGCACAAGGATCAGGTGTCAAATGCGGAGATGGCATCAGACAATTCCTCGGGAGGGTTTAGTTCCTGGGCCAAATCGATCTGCTGCCTTGTGAAGGAGCTCAGAGAGCTGGGAAGAGCCCAAGCAACGCAGGGAATGCACCGGCAGATGAAAGTGCCGGGGAACGGTGGGGAAAAGCATCCGAACAGGGGGCCTCGTTTTGTACAGGGACGGTACAAAAAATTGTCCGAAAGAATAGGAATGGAATGGGATTTTACGTATTCCTCGGAGGCCACAATCCAGTGGGAAGGCTGAGAGAAAGAAACAAGGCCTAAAAAGGCAGATGAGCCAAATCTGCCCAAAGCCTCCAATGGCCACATTCCCTGGCATTGCTGAGGACTTCAGCCAAGCTCCAAGCAAAAGGTGAGCCCCTGATTTTGGTGCCAAGGGAAACTCCAAGTTAAGAACGATCCAAATATGAAGCGCTTCTCACAAAACTCAGCTTTGCAAACCTTTCTTTGGGCTAAAAAAGAAAAGATGGGAATGCCCTTGGCAGAAAAGCAGCTGTGAGGCACAGCAGGCTTCAAATGCCTGTCAGCAGGAGCTCCAGGAGAAACGGCTGCTGGCTCCGGGCATCCTGGGCTTTCCAGGCAGGTTTTGTAGCGGATTGCAAGGCAGTTTTCCTGCCTCTGGGGGGTGGCACCTGCATCCCGCTGGAAAGGGAAAATGTGGAGAGAGGGGCAAGCGGGAAGACGGTTGCTGATGTGTGTCCTTGGATCGCAGTTCCTCCCGGTGAGTCTGTGCTGCTGGAAGTTTGAAGGAGATCAGTCCTGGAGTACGTGTGGGTTCACCTGTGGGGTTTGGGAGCGACGCTGGCCATGAAATTCCAGGGATGTTCCCTTTGCTGGAGTGAGAAGCAGTGGAAGCACTTTGCTGTCTGCTTCTTCATTGCCTTCGCCTCGGTCCCCTGGGGCTCCAGGTAATCCCCTCTCACCTTTCCTTTTCCAAGGGTCTCTAAATGAGGGCTTGAGCTTTGGTGTAGCTCCCTTTACAGGGAAGATCTGTTCCAGGAAAGGTCTCCTGGTCTGGCCCGATGGCGTTGCAGGAAGAGCAGGAAACCCCGCAGCTCCTGTGGCTCCCTCATCCGATTTGCCTGCAGGCAGCAGCAAGGATCATTCCCAAGTGTCATCCCCTGGCTCCGTGACTCGGTGAGGTTGTGTTCCGCCAAAGGCCAGGGGCCGCTTTGTTTTGCGGCTCACGAAAGTCCAGCTCGGTGGTGCTGGGTTTGGTTTTTGTGTGTAATGAAGGCACTAAAAAATTCCCCTCCTTCACTGGCACAGCCCTGGAGTGGGAGCAGATTCCCCTTATCCCGCAGTTATCCCGCTCCTGCCCTGGATCCCTGCGGTGCCGTGTGTTCTCCAAGCTCACAGCACTGCTGGCTCTAAACAAGAAAAACAATCCCTGTTCCTTCTCTTCTCCGTCCTTGATGTTCCCAGGCCCTGCATCTCCCTGGCTATTCCCTGTGGGAGTCTTCATCTCCATCCCACCTTATCCCGATCAGGTAAGGGTCTGAGACGTGTTTAGCAGCAAATGCATTCCTGTGAAGAAAGCCAAGAGCAAAGAGCATCCAGATGCAGAGAAGTCTTTAGAAAAGCGTTCCAGACGTGCAAATGAGGGATGTGTCTTCCTGAATCTCCTGTTGTTTTTCTCTGTCACGTTTTGGAAGGGTTTCTCTCAGTGATTTCCTGCAGTCCAGGTGCGTCCCTTCTTTTGTCCAAATCCAGTGCCAGAGGATCGAACAACTGACGAGTGGGGCCTGGGATGAAAACGGTTCTCCTAAAATGAGGGAAACAATGCTAGAAGAGAAATGAGCATCCTTTTAATGCCTGGAATAAAAATGCTGGAAAAGGGCACTTTTTATTTGCTATGGTGTCATTCTCCATTTTTTTTCCATAGCTAAAACTCCACGGTGAGCAATCAGAGCAGAAATAGGAAATGCAGGAGTCTTGGATTCCACAGTGGGATTAACTTCCCTTTTCTGCTCTCTTTCAGGACAGGAAAAACCACTGAACTCGCCCCATCTTTGGGACCAAGAGCTGTGGTGTTGGAGTAGGCAAAGCCAGCTAGGGCCCCCCTTGTCCTGCCCATGGTGTGGGTCAGGGACAGGCTCCTCTTCTCCTCTGTGCTGGGATGAACTGCCTAGGGAATGCTATTTCTGACAGCCCGGTCCTAGCCCCGGCTACTGGAAATGGGCGGAGGTGAAGAGGCAAGTGCCAGAGTTGCTTGGGGATGATGGAATTGTGGTGTTTGGCTGTGCCCAGAGGGGCAGGTTGGGCATTTCTGTGTGTCTGAGGACCGGTTTGGGTGCTGGGGAGCCCGGGGAGCCGAGCTCTCAGTGCATTCCCAGCTCTCCCAGTGGTGGGAGCTGGTGCAGGGCTGGGTGACAGCCTCTGGTCGGGCTCGGGGCAGGCCCTGGCCCTGGCACAGACACGCTGGGGTGGTTTGGGGACGCTTGGGGAGCCGTGGGAGGAAAATGAGGGATGGTGCTGGGCGGAGCGATCGGCCTGCGCTCGTGTCAACGCAGCCGTGCAGGGCACTGGGATCTGGGTAAAACTCCAGCTCTCCTGGTGTTCAGGGATGCAAGGTCTGAGGCACTGGATTTACTTGGGGCTTTCCAGGACAGCAGGAACAAGAGGAGGTGTGGTGCCAGAGGTGCGTCCCATCAGGTTGCAGTTCCCTCTTTCCCATTTCCATTTCCTCCTCAGTGCAGGTGTCCCCTGCAGCCCATGAGCACGGGGCCGGTGACAACTCCCTGTCTGTAGAGGGATTCCTTATGGAACAAGGGCAGATGACACTTGTGTGAGGCTTACGACTGTTAGAATTAGACCGGGATGGGTTTAAGGAAAACTAGAATCGTGTGTTAATCTTACTGGTCAATGAACAAATGGAATCCACACTTCTATAAGAAAAAATATAGTGTATGGAGCATAAAGAAGAAGCTGTTTTTGCCTGCTGCTGCTGCTTGGCTGTATCATGTAACCCCATTCGAACTCTGCCTTCAAGACAGCTGTGAGACCGTGAAATAAAGAATTTAGCAGAACAGCAGCCTCCTCTGCTCTTTCACCCTGGTCCGAGAAGGAGGGGTACCCTGTCAAAGGCTCAACACTTGCCTTTCTGACTTTGTTTCTAAATTTCTACCTTTCTAATTTTGTTTGTTTCTAATTTTTTTTTTGTTTATAACTTTGTTTGTTTTTAACTTTCTACCTTTAGAAACGTGTTCGTTTCTTGTATTTTACCTCTTTGTTTGTTTCTAAATTTCTGCCGTTGTAACTTTGTTTCTAACTTTCTACTTTTAAAATTTCATTTGTTTTTAACTTTTTACCATTCCTCCCAGCGAGGGCTGTGTGCAGAATACTAAAACGTGTTAAGTTCTTCATTTTTACATCTATAGGCAAATGCTACTGATTTAGATGTAAATTCATTTTGAAATGAGCCAGCCCTCTCTCTCTACTCTGTCGCATACAGGAATATAAGAAGCTGGGAATAGAGATCAGCAGGTTTTGAGAATAACGAGCCGGCGTTTTTCTGTAGGAAGGAAAGCAGCAAGCGCCTGGCCCCAGGAGCCGAGACGCTCGGGCTGCAGGAGCTGCAGAGCGCCCGGAGCCGGCTTTTCCCTGTGCTCTGTGCCTGCCCCCGGGCTGAGCTGGGCGGCGCTGCTGCCGCCCGGTGCCGGCTGAGCCGAGAGGGCGGCGGCCTCGGTGGCTGCCGAGCGTGGCAAGGAGCGGGAGCGAGCGGGGCGGTGTCTGTCAGCGGAGGGGAGGGTCCCGGGAGCGGCCCCGGTGCGCGGGGCGGGCCCGGCCCGGGAGAGAGGGGCGGGGCCCCGAGCGATGGAGCCGCCCCCGTGCCGGGCAGGGCGGGCCCCGGGGCCGGGCGGGGCCGGGGCTCTGGGGCGGGGCCGAGCGGGGCCGGGCGGGGCCGGGGGCGGCTTCAGGGGCGGGGCCGGGCCCGGCTCAGGTGCGCGGGGCGGGGTCCGCACAGGTGCGCGGGGTCCCAGGGCGGCTGCGCAGGGCGGGGCCGAGGTGATTTAAGCCCCCGAAATCGCCCCTGCCGCCATTTGCTCCCTCAGAGCTCGGGGAGGCTGCGGCCGGGCCGGGCTCCCCCGGCGTGGCCCGGGAGAGGCCCCCGCTCCCCCTCTTTCTTCCCCGTCTTTCTTCCCCCCGTTTCTCCTGCCCTTATCCTCCTCCTTCTTCCCCCGCTTATCACCTCTTTCCTACCCCCCCCAGTTTCTTTCTCTCTCCCCCACACCCTCCCTGTCTCTCCCAGCCCCCTGCCTGCCCTCTCCCCAGCGCCCCCCCACCCTCTCTCCCTGCTCCCCTGTGCATCCCCGACCCCCCCCGCCTCCTTTCTCCCCCACCCCTCCTTTCTCCCCTCTCCGTACCCCGCTCCCCAACCCGACTCCCCTCTCTTCCTCCTCCTCTGACCATCATCCTTCCCCCTCACCCGACCTTTCCCTTCCCCCCTCGTTCTCCCCAACCCACCCCGACTCCTCTCCCTACCCCATCTCATCCCTCCCCGTTCCCTCTTTCCCCCGCAGCCGCGGGGCTCGGGGCGCCGGAGAATAAAGCCCAGAGGGCCGGAGCCCGGCGCCCCTGCCCTCGCTGGAGCCTCGCACGGGGGACCCGCTCGGCGGGTCCCCCGTGCAGTACAAAAACAGCGCCGGGGCTCCGGCTTTCCACACATCACACTGGGGATCCCCTCCTCAGGAGGAGTTCCCGGGGGAGGTGGTGGGTTTTGGGGAGGGTGGTGGGTTGGGGTGGGCCCCCTCCTCAGGAGGGGTTCCCGGGGGGGTGGTGGGTTTCGGGGAGGGGGGTGGGTTGGGGTTGGGGTGGGCCCCCTCCTCAGGAGGGGGTCCCGGGGGGGTGGGTGGGTTTCAGGGAGGGTGGTGGGTTGGGGTGGGCCCCCTCCGGAGGAGGGGGTCCCGGGAGGGGGTTAGGGTGGGCCCCCTCCGGAGGAGGGGGTCGGGGGGAGGGGGGTGGGGCGGAGGGGGGACTTTCCCCCCCTCCAGTCCCCGCCCCCTCTCCCGGACCCCCTCCTCCGGACGGGGCTCACCCCAGCCCCCTCCCCGGGACCCCCTCCTCCGGACCGGGGCCCCGGAGGGAGGGAGGGTGGGGTGGGGGGGTCCGGGTGGGAGGGGCTGTTGGTTTGGCCTGTGGTCTCTATGTCTGTTCATGCCACAGAGTGACGTGACCCCCCTCTGCTTCCCCCCCCCCCCCCCCCCCCCCCCCGAGGCCCCGGTCCGGAGGAGGGGGTCCCGGGGAGGGGGCTGGGGTGAGCCCCGTCCGGAGGAGGGGGTCCGGGAGAGGGGGCGGGGACTGGACGGGGGGAAAGTCCCCCCTCCGCCCCACCCCCCTCCCCCCGACCCCCTCCTCCGGAGGGGGCCCACCCTAACCCCCTCCCGGGACCCCCTCCTCCGGAGGGGGCCCACCCCAACCCACCACCCTCCCTGAAACCCACCCACCCCCCCGGGACCCCCTCCTGAGGAGGGGGCCCACCCCAACCCACCACCCTCCCCAAAACCCACCACCCCCCCGGGAACCCCTCCTGAGGAGGGGATCCCCAGTGTGATGTGTGGAAAGCCGGAGCCCCGG
This sequence comes from Coloeus monedula, assembly GCF_965178545.1. Classification (NCBI taxonomy): domain Eukaryota; kingdom Metazoa; phylum Chordata; class Aves; order Passeriformes; family Corvidae; genus Coloeus; species Coloeus monedula. Next base: position 14,156 of record NW_028120744.1, on the reverse strand, counting down.
CGCTGTTTTTGTACTGCACGGGGGACCCGCCGAGCGGGCCCGGCCCGTGTGGGGCGAGGGCAGGGGCGCCGGGCTCCGGCCCTCTGGGCTTTATTCTCCGGCGCCCCGTGCCCCGCGCCCCGCGGCTGCGGGGGAAAGACGGGACAGAGGATGGGAATAAGGGAGCAGAGGGGGTCAAAGAAGGAGCGCAGGTGGGGGGTTCGGGGTGTGCAGGGAGAGGTGGGATGGGGGGACAGGAAAGGAGGCGGGGGGAAGACGAGGACGGAGCACAAGTGGGGGGTCAAGGTGCAGAGGGGAAACGAGGGAAGAGGAACAGGGGGAGGTGGAGGGGGAAGGAAAGGTGGCAGACGAAGGGGGAGGATTGAGGGCAGGTGGGGGGAACTGGGAGGGGAAGGGGAGCAGGGTGAGGGGGCAGGGGGGACCCGGGATGGGGGCGAAGGAACGGTGGAGAAGGGGAGAGAGGGTGGAGGGGTAGGGCAGGGTTGGGGTGTGTAGGGGGACAGGGAGGGGGGATGGGGGGGACCGGGCCGGGGGGGGAGGGAGGGGAGGGCTAGGGGGGAGAGGGGGGGGGGTAGGGGGGGGGGTGTAGGGGGTGGGGGAGGGGAGGCAGAGGGGGGAGAACGGAGAAGGGTTAGAAGAAGACAAACTAACACAAATATAAAGGAAAAGAACTACAGAGACATAGAAATATGGAAATACAGAGATCTAGAGCCCGGTCCGGCCACAACCGTTCCCACGGAGCGCCGAGGGAGCAAATGGCGGCGGCGCCGATTCCCGAGGCTTAAATCCCCTCGGCCCCGCCCCGCGCAGCCGCTCTGGGGCCCCGCGCACCTGTGCGGACCCCGCCCTTCACACCTGTGCCAGGCCCGCCCCGCCCCGCCCGCGCCCGTAAATGCCGGTGGATCCGCACCCGCTCCGCTTTGTGCGGTGGATGCTCATCCTGCTCCTCCCGGGCTGTGGCGGGACCGTCGTTCGGAGCGCTGTGCGGAGCCCGGCACCGGGGGCTACTCCCGGCGCTGCGCCGAGCCCGAGGCGCTGAGGTGGGAACGGGACCCGGGCCCTGGGATTCGGGGCTGGGTCCTGTCGGTGTCTGTTGGGGGTCCCGGGCCGAGCCGCTTGTCTCTCGGCGGGCGGGGTGCGGCTGCCGGGCTCGGAGAACTGAGGTGGGATGGGGGATGGCATTAGGCATCGGGATCGCCGCGGCTGGCAAGTGCCGCTCCGGGATTGGCGCTGGCGCCGAGCCCGGCGCTGCCGCTCCGGCTGCGGCCAGCGCGGGGCTGGGCTCCCGCCGGAGCTCCGGCTACGCTCCCGCTGCGGCCGTGGGGAGCCGGGGCCGTGCCGGTGCCGGGCCCGCCGGGAGGGCGGCGCTTCCCCGCAGCAGGCGCTGGATCGCGCCTGGAAGCGGCCGGGCCGCGGGGACCGCCCGTGCCCGCCCCGGCCCCCCCCGAGGCCGCCGCTCCCTCAGCGCCGCCCGCCCTGTGGGGCGCCCCCTGGCGCAACCGGAGCGCCGGCGCTCCCGGCCCGGCCCCGCCCGCAGCCCCCGCGGGGACGCGGAGCTCCCCCAGCCCCGGCACTGCCGAGGCCGCCGCTCCCCCTGCCCCGGGCCGCTCCCCCGGGGGCCTCCCGCCCGCCGCGGCCCCGCCCAACCAGCGCGGCTGCAGCGGGACGAGCCGCTCCCCCGGCCCGGCCGCTGGCGCCGAGGCCGCTGCTGCCGCTCCTGCTCTGACTGCGCCCGCTGCGGGACCGGGGCCTCGCCGGGGCTCGCTGCTGCTTGAGCCGCTCATCCCACAACTGCCGCTTGAGACCTGATGCTCTCCTTCCTCCCCCCCGCTTTCTCTGCGGCTTGCACGCTCCACTGCAAAAACCTCTGGCTTTAAAAGGCCAGGGAAAAATGTTTCTTCTTTATTTCCAGAGCACAGGAGATCCTGAGTGGCAATAGGTACACAAGGACCACCAAGTCGAACCCTTATGTGAATGGCTCCTCTGGCCACTGAACCCACACCTGGGCACTCTCAGCACCCTGCTCCAGCCAAGCCAATCTCAGCTCCTGGCAATGTCCTGCCTGGGATAGGAATGCCAAGTGCCAGCAAGATCATTCCTATGCAAATACAACTCCTTCTTTTATGCTAATGCTGCTTGCCACACCAGCCCCTGTAATTGCCATAGGGCAGAGCTCCATGGCCAGCACCTGATCATGCAACAACACAGGTGAGCAGTTGTGTGACAGCACTGAACTCTTCCCATAACCCTGATTTCCTGCCCTTTCCAGGATTTACCCAACAGCTGTAAAGGTGCTTGTTCCATGGCCCTTTCCAGGGAGAAATGAGCAAGGCAAGTCCTGAGGGTTCACTTGCTCCACAGCCAAAGCTCTTCTGGAGAGGGTCAGGGCTGCTCCTGCCTGCAGAGGGGCCTTTCCCACAGGTGAGTGTTCACAGCCCAAAATCCCAGGGGCTGCTGAGGCAGGGCCAGCTTTTGTGGCCCAGAGCTGCACAGAGCTCTCAGCGACTCCTGCTCACTGCCAGGAGTGTTCCTTGGTGCTCCTTCCGTGTGTCCCAGCTGGCAGGGAATGGGGGGAAGGAGAAGGCCAGGAGGCCCAGGAAGGGAAGCAGCAGCTCTTGTGCTTTGGATTTGCAGAGAGGAGCTGTGCCTGCAGTGTCCTGCCCGTGGCACGCAGTGTGCCAAACACACATCCCTGGAACGGGCACTGGGCTGCCCGGGCAGCGCTGGGATGGACATGGATAAAGGGCTGCCCGCAGCCCCTCGGCCAGGGGCTGCTCTGAACAGGCACCCAGAGATGCTTCAGTCCCGACAGACCCCACTGACACCCCAAAAATGCCCCAAGGAACAGCTGGCACTGCGGAATGTCAGAATGGGCTGTTTGCAGAGGGGCTCAGACAGCAATTCCCAGTGCTGACCTCCCACACACCTGCCAGCTATGTCCCAGCCACCCAAAATGCCTTCCCTTCAAGCCTGAGGCCATCATCCCTCAGCAGTGTTAAGGCCAAGGCAAGCTTCGCCCACAGCAATGAAATGCCAAGCAATGCCCTCAGAGATGCCTTCAAATGAAAGGTCAGAGTCAGAGAAATCTCTTTGGATTGAGTTGGGAGTTTTTGGGGAGCCAGCTGGAACTGCACAACTGATGGAAAGCTTTCCCAGGTGGCTCCCACTGCAGGTGCCCTGAAGGCAGGGATGTGCATCCCTTTCCTGAGGGAAAAGAACTTGCAGAGGCCACTCCTGAGGCTCTGGAATGAAATCAGCTCCTGCAGGGAGAGAAGTCCTCCCGTGGGCACAGGGGCTGCCTCAGCACGGGCTGGGAGCGTGTCCAGCCAGTGCCTGTTCCTGCTTTCAAATATCACCTGGAGCCCCAGCTCGGGGGGTGCAGGCAGCTGAATTCCAGGGAACTCTGTCAGGTGCCCCCAGGGACATTGGGGGGGGGGCTGGGGGATGAGGGTTACAAACAGCAAATTCTATGGAACATGAAGCTGTCCCTGCCCTGACCCTGCTGAGCTTCCCTGGAAGCTCTGCTGGGTCTTGACACAGCTGGTGTTAAATAGGCAGCTCTGCATGGGAATATCCATGCTCCAGGAGGCGCTGGGAGGCTATGCCAGTGGCAATTCAGCAGGGAATTCAGGGCTTTGGGTAGAATTCATCTGAACTAGCAAAGCCAACCCCCAAATCTGCGCACCACCCAGGGAACAGTCTTTGTGCTGCCCTGGCAGCCAAAGCCCCTGGGCTGGGAAATGTCAGCAGGCAAATGGATGGAATGATCTAAATGCCAGCATCCCCCAAAGGGACAATGCCATCACCTCCCTTTGCTCCCAAAGTGTCCGCTGTGTTCCCCACAGGTACCCTGGGGATGCCAGGGAGGTGCCTTTGCCCACAGTGCCTTTCTCCTGCCCCTCTCCAGCCTGAGGCCTCTTCTCCCTTCCCTGCCAGCTGATGCCAAGGAAGGAAGACACAGTGAGTGCTGAGTTGACCTCCAAATAGTCCTTCCCTCACCTTGAGATGACCTGAGATTTTACCCCCAAAATGTCCCCATCTGCCTCCTTCTGAGTTCCTCATTTTTTACAAGGAAGCATTCTTTCTCTGCTCTGGAGATTACCACAAGATTTGCCCCCAAAACTTTCCCCACCTGTCCACTACCTCTTTCCTCATTTCCACCTCAATCTTTTCATTCTTTGCCCTACAGATGCTTTCAATTTTTACCCCTCTGAACTTCCCTACCTGTCCATAAGTGATTACCTCAGTTTACCCCATCAAGTGCATTCTCTCTGCTACAGATCACCTCAGATTTTACCTCCAACATTTTCCGTACATCTCCACCACTGACTGAGTACTTTATTTTTACCTCCAAATACTCATTTTCTACCATGGAGATTCCCTCAAGTTTTACCTGCCAGATTTACCCACCTGTCCACAGCAATTCCCTCCGTTTACCTCAGGATGCTCCTGCTCTCTCCTAGAGATGACCTCACATTTTACCCCCTCAGTTTTCCCTACCTGCCCAGTTCTGATCACCTCCTTTTTACCTCAAAACATGAGTTCTTTCTTCTACTGATGAACTCGGATTTTATTACCAAAATGTCTATTTTGTCCCCTGTGCACTGACTAGATTTTAAAACCCAAACCACACAGGTTATGTCTGTCTTACCCCCAAAATGTTCATTCTGTCCCCTACAAATTAGGTCAGATTTTTTCTCAAAACCACTTATGGTTCCTACATAATTACCTCAGGGTTTGCCCCCCACATTCTACCTCATCTTGACTACTGATCACCTCATCGCTTCCTCAATATGTTCATTCTTTGCCCTACAGATCTTCCCAAGTTTTACACCCCAAATTTCCTTGCCTAGCCCCAGTGATTGCCTCAGTTCATGTCAGTGGTCACACTCTCCCTAGAGATTACCTCAAGTTTAACCCCCAAAATTTTCCTTAACTGTCCACAACTTATTACCTCATTTTTACCAAAAAAGATTCATTCTCAACCTTTAGATCATTTCAAGTTTGACCCCCCAAAATTCCCCTACCTGTCCACTACTGATTCCCTCATTCTTCCTTCAATATTTATTTCCTTTCTACCATGTAGCTTCTATCAAGATTTACCCCCAAAGTTTTCCATCTGTCTACTACTGCTTACCTCATTTTTACCTCAAAATGTTCTTTCTACAGCTTATTTAATATTATTTTTACACAAGTTTCCCTATCTGCCCACAACTGATTCCCTCATGTTACCTCAGTGTGTTCATGCTCTCCCCTAGAGATTAGCTCAGATTTAGCCCCCAAATTTTCCCCACATGCTCAGTATTCATCACCTCCTTTTTCCCTCCAAGTGTTCATTCTCTGCTCTTGAGACTTTGTCAAGTTTGGCCTCCAAAATTTTCCTTCTTTGTCTACTACTGAGTACCTCATTTTTGCTCCAAAATATTCATTCTGTCCCCTACAGATTACATCAAGTTTTACCCCCCAGTTTTTCCTTCCTGTACAATATTAACTCTTTTCTGCCCCAAAAATGTGCATTCTTTCCCCTAAACATCACCTCAGCTTTTCCCTCAAAAATGCCACCTTGCTCTGCTTGACATCACCTCCCATTTTCCTACACAAACAATTCTTGTGTCCCCTCTCAGTCACCCCAGGTTTTCAGCTGAAAATGTCTCCTCTGTCCCCTCAAAGTCATCCCAGGTTTTCCCAGTGAGGAGCTGCAAGGAATTCAGGCAGGGCCAATGACACCAGGGAACAGCTGTAAATTCAGAGGCAGAGAGAGAAGATCTACCAGGAAAGGGGAAAGGTTCAGAAAACATTTCTGCAATTAATTAATAATTATTTCCAGTTCCCCACTGAGAAGAACACAACCTCACAGCTGTTAAGGCCTGACAGTTCCCTGCAGGGAGAGCTCAGCCCATGTGCCCAGAGGCAATCCCAGCATCTGCAAGAAAGAAAGAAGCAGCAAAAGGTGATTGCTTCTCTTTCAAAGTTATTTCAAGTGCTCACACCCAAACCCACCTTTGCTCTTGATTCTGGCCGGGTGCATGGTGAGCGCTGGGCACAGGTCATGTCATCCATGCTGGTGTGAGTGATGCTTTCTGGGGGAAAGCAGCTGATCTCCAAAGTTCCCTTCCTGCCCCGTGCCTGATCTGCAGAGGAGAAAACCTCTTCCAGGAAGGGACTGTGCTCCCTCTAATGCCATTTGCCCAGTCTGTTCCATGGGGATATTGCCAGCCTGGGGCAGCAGAGGCACACGCAGCTCTCAGCACTCCCTGCTCCAAGCACAGCTCTGGGCTCCTTTGCAGACTGCCTCTGCCATGGGGTTTTCTCCAGGAGAAGCCAAGGAATTGCTCCTGGAAGGGTGCAGATTAAGTTATCCCAAAGGGAAGCAAAGAGTAAGTACTCCAGGAAGAGCCCTTGGGATCTGCTGGGCTGAGGTGGGAAGGGGACATTCATTCCCTGCAGGGCCAATACACAACAACCTCCAAGCCAAAGCACAGACTGGCAGGTGGGGTCTGACAGCAGCACTCTGACAAACCTCCTTGTCATTCTTCCCTGCAGTGACTTTTGCAAGCAAACTCTGAAGCTGACAAGCCCAGAAGCTCCATCCAGCCACTCTGGAAGGAAAGGATACTCCCAGGGATGAGGCACATTCCCAGCAAACTCTCCCAACACAGCCTGGAGGCAGCGCTGGAGCTCGGGTGTGGGGCTGGGAAGGGCTGCCAGGAGCACGCAGCCCCCAGGTGGGGTGGCAGCGGCAGCAGCAAATTCCCACAGGCTGATGGCACAGCAGAGAGACAAAGGCCAGCAGTGCCCACGGGAGGTGCAGGGTTAATTCTGCTCCCTGCTCTGCCCCATCCCCGCAGGAAATCTCCAAGGGGGAGAGAAACTCTCAGGGTGCCCAAAATGCAGCATCTGTCACCCTGATCCAGCTTCAACTCAGTGTGGGGGGCCAAACTCCCCCCACAGGTAAACACTGAGCTGAGCTGGTCAGTCTCAAACACAGCCCCAGTTCTCACCTCCAGCCTGCTCCTGGGGCTGCTGCCACATTCCTGACAAGGAGCCCCTTTGGACAGGGCTCTCTGTGTGTCTCAGGTGCTGGGCACTGCAGGGACCAGGGCAGCCCCCTCTGGGGACAATTGGGGATTCATCCCACACCACAGGCAGGACCAGGGGCCCTCCAGTACAGGCTGGTGGGGCCAGAGCCCCTTGGGTTTGGCTGCTCAAACACCAAAGCTTTTGGCAAAGATGGGACAAGTTAAGTGGGGCTTCCTGTCCTGAGAGAGAGAAGAAATTGTTGAAATTAAGCATGGCAATTAAGTCCACTGTGGAAGTCAAAGGCTCCTGGCTTTCCCACTCCTGTTCTGATTGCTCACTAGAGGGTTTTATCCATAAAACAATGAGAGGTGGCACCAAATAAAAGAGCTCTTTTTCAACATTTTTCCCCTACTTACTTTCATACCTAAAAAGGATGTCCATTTTTTCTTAGTGCATTCTTTGCCTAATTTTAACAGAATCGTTTTCCTTCCAGGCCCCACTTGTGGGTTCTTCAGTCCTTTGCCATTGGACTTTGGACAAAGGAAGAGAAGGATCTGCTCCAAACAGGTGTCATCCTACAGGGAACACCCCCTGTACCAGCCCCAGCCTGGGCCAAGCACGCTGCCTCACTCTCCCCATTCTGGATGCTGGCTCCAATCCAGTCTGAGTTTTCCCCTGTTTTCCATGTCTAAGGACAGGAACTTGTCCTGGTCAGGGTGTAAGGCCTTAAACTGCACCTTGATCTGGGGGGCTGGGACTGGGATTCCAGCAGGGAATTCATTGTTTTACAACTAAAAATTATTCCAGGGAGCTGCTGCTTCACCACACAATGTCAGCAAAAGAGAGAAAACACCAAAGGTGTATCCAAAACCAAGGATGGAATGATTCCTCCTGCTTTTAGTGGGATCAGGGCTTATGCTGCCCTGGAATGACAAAGAACTTCCCCCTCAGCCCCCTAGAGAGCCCTCAAAAAGCCAAAGTGCAGCAGGGAAGGAAGGAAAGGCACCTGCTGGGGACAGCACAGCTCCAGCTGCTCATGGGGACTGGGACTGAGTCTGGAGCCAAAAGCCCCTTCCCAGGCTGGAGGGGCTTGCCTAAAGCACCACCTCTGGGAAGCAAAGGGCTATGGAAGAAATGGAGTGGGAATTTACAATAATAATCATAATGGATCGGGAAAGAGCAACAACAGAAGCAACAATCATTCCAAGGGAGCAGGAGGGATGCTGAGCTTTAAACAAGGTTTGAGTGAGGCAGCAGCTCCTGGCAGTTCTAACCCACAGCTCCAGCTCTGCGATTCCAGGAGCACTGCAAGCTCCTCCTGCCCAGTCCCTGGCTTTGCCTCCTGCCAGTACTCGGCACCTCGGGCACGGGTGGCTGCGAGTGCTCCAGTGCTGCTGCCCCGAGGGAGCGGGAAAATGGCCACTAAACCCCTTCCCACTGGGCTGGCTCCGAGCTCTGGCTGGGGAAAACATTTGGCACCCCTGGCATTTCAATGCAATCAGTTTCCATCACTTTGAAGATGCACTGAATAAACCCAGGGCACATAAGTAAACCTCTCCCCATAAGGAGAGCCCCAGGGAATACGCAATTATTCCTATGCCTGGCCAAAGAAACCAGCAGCCAGGTTTTGGGGAGAGACTCCAGACTCTTATCTCCTTCCCTGGCTGTAAACCACTTGCAGAGGCTTTGGAGTTCATACAAGCTTGTCAGGATTTGGCTACCTCATTTAAATTCCATTCAGATACTGGAATGGAAGTGTCCTAAAGGCACCTCCACTCAGACTTTAAGCCCTCTACCACCAAAGAATTTAGATGCTCTTTTCTTAGGAACACCCCACCTCTGCTTCTTTAGGTGTCTCCATGTGGGACATCAATTAAATGTGGACAAATTTTAGAATGCAGCTTCCAAGTCAAGTTACCTGCTAGGAAATGACTCCAGCTCTCTGGCACCTTGGGCTGTTTTAAACACAGCCTGGCCCTTCATGGCTGAGGCTCTGAGCTACACAACTTGTGAGCTGGCAAGTAACAGCAGCTGAGGTCTCATCCCAGCTGTACACAAAAACAGGGAGTGGGGGCTGCACTTGGATACATGCAGGCAGGGTTGGGCCCCTTCTGAAAGCTTCAATCCCTGTTTTTCAGAGACTCAATCAGGGATAATGACATTTTCACAAAGCTCTCTTAAGGCACGTGAAAACCCGAGTAAGAGAATGGAATCAAAGCCTTTGTTCCACTGGCCTCACGCCCCAAATTCCAACGGGACAGACAAGTCCCTCTCCTCGCAAGGCAACGTCTCCTACCTGGATCTGTGCCTTCCCCAGCCTTTGGTGGCCGCTGTCTCCATCCTCACACACTTCCTCATCTTCCTCCTCAGCAGGCCTGGCTTCCTCATCCTGCAGAGCAAGCACAGGGACACTCACCAGCCTGCTCATCCCAAACCTGGGCAGCAGGGATGGACTGCTGGGACCCCCTGGACACTCACCCCTCTGCTGGCCACCATCCCTGCTCTGCAGTCCATTCCCGTTCCTGGCCTGGCATCTCCTTTGAACGGGATGTTAAACCACAACCACTTGCTCTGCTGGGTTTTGGGACATCAGAGACTCCCCCAAGGCAGTGGACAAAGCTCCTGTTCCCACACCCTCTGCCTCCCAAAGCCCTGCTAGGGCCAGGCAGAGCAAGGGAAACCCCTCAGTTCCTGCTGGAAATTTCCTCTTGTGCCCGTAAACCCAGGGAAATCGTGGCTGCCCCATCCCTGGAAGTGTTCAAGGCCAGGCTGGCCGCAGCTTGGAGCACCCTGGGGATGGAATGAGGTGATCCTTAAGGTCCCTTCCCACCCAAACTATTCTGCCATTCCAGGATGATTCTGTGATCTCTCCCTGCATTTATTTTGCATCGTTTCCTCTCTAATCTGAATTCCCAAATCGAAATGATTTTTTAAAGAAATCATTTAAAATTATCCCAGGAATAAAAAGGGGTGCATCAAACATACAGGAATCATTCCTACCTCCATCAAATCATTGTTAATTGGAAGCCTATTTCCTCATCTCTGTCCTTAGTTTTCCTTTCCTAGGAAACCTTATGATCTCACAGTTTCTCCAAGAGATTTACTGGGATTGCAGAAAGGTTTGCTTTGTCAGGGAAGCAGGGGGGTTTACAACACTTGTTCCTCTGCATCTTTATCCTTTCACCAGCTTTCCCCTGGAACGGTGCTGCAAGAGAAGTTCAGAATTACTAGAAATGGATCAGGTTCACCTTTTTTCCTCATTCTTTTCCAACAACTTCCAAATTCTTGGAATTATCCTCAAATGAGGCCTAGCAAGCTACTGTGAAAACATCAATCAGAGGAACATCTTGACAAGAGAAAACCACATCCAGCAGCAGCCAAAACAATGCCACTGCTATTCTTACCTGGTCTCCAGGTGCTCCAGCCAGAGCTCCCAACACCCACTGCCATTCCATGGGGGTGAGGAGGCAGTTTTGGACGTGTTCTTTGCCACGGGATGGGATAACAGAGCCCAGAGGGTCTTTGTGTCCCTTCCAAGCCACCCCATGATTCCATGATACCATCAGCACCTATACCAATTCCATTCTGGAAAGCCCAATTCCATTCCTCCCATCAACTCAGAATTTCTCCCTTCCTCTCTCTGCTCCACATCAGGCATGTGTTGCCACAGGCATGGGATGCCTCAGCATTGCCTGGGAATGCCACTCAAGGCTGCCCTGGTGGCCTCAGTGCTCCAAAATGCCCAGCTGGCTCCCGTTCCAGTCAGGAATGTCCCAAACAGCAGCGTGGGGTGTGCCCTCTGCCATCCCACCATTGGGGCAGCTCCCATAGAATGTGACCAACTTACTGGGTTTGGAATTCCTGGCTTAAAAGTCAGGTGGTGGAATATCCTCTCCTGGGAATACCCAGAAGACCAGAAGGCTCCCTGGAAGCCACAGGTCAGGGACAGAGTCAGATGAACGATCCTGAACTGGTTTTCAGGGGATGCATCCCCAGCCTGTGGCTGCAAAAACTCCAGAGCTGTTCCTTCCCCTTGGGACAGCCAGGGAAAACATCCCCAGCATGGATTTCTGACAGGAAAAACCTCACTGCTCCAGGCTACTTGGCTCCTCCCAAATCCAGGCCAGCACTCCAACAGGCTCTAAGGACAAAACAACAGCAAAGACCATCTCAGGGCACACGCCACGAGCTGGGCGTCACATTCCTCACTGGAACTGGGCTGTTCCCACATCCCTGGGACAGTCGGGAGCATCCCCCGTTCCTCACTCTTCCATTCAGGACAAAGAGACAACAGAGCTGTCAAACAGCCAGTGTCTTACCCCAACAATCCAGGGAAAACCACCTTGCTCTGGGGAGAAACATCATGCCCAGTTATGGAAAAAGCCAAAGAGCAGTACTGGAAATACTCCCGGGCATGAAGGCTCCCAGCTCCGGAAATGCAGCTCACAGGCTTCTTCCCATGGGAACCCCAATCTTGCCCGGGACTGGGCTCAGGGAGAAAGTCCTGCCCATTCCACCACTCTGGCACAGACACCCCAGGAAGGTGTCCCTGACCATGGCAAGGGGCTGAACAGGATGGTCTGTAAGGTTCTTGCCAGCACAGACCATTCCAGGAGTTTAAGGTGGATTTGAGCAGCTCCTGGGGACATGAACACCACCCACACCTCCCACCTGGCTCAGCCCAGAGTCCATCCAGCACTCACAGAAAGCTGCTGGGAGCTGAAATTCTCCCTGCTCCCCCTGCCTCCAGCTCCTGGGAAAGAGGAGCTGCATCCTGCTGGGTGCCCCTGGCTCTGGGCAGCTGCCGCCTTCAGGCGGGGGGATGGCTCGGGCAGCTCCGGTGACTGTTCCACCTCGATGATTTTGTGTTTTCCTGCATTTCCCTGGGCTGGAGGGGAGCAGGGGGTGCGGTGGGAGTGCGGGAAGGCAGCGGCGGGGAGGGCAAGGAGTGGGGCCGGGCACCGCACGGCGCAGGGGGGCTTCTGCTGGCACTGGAGGGGCGCGACCGTACGGAGGCGTCCCCGCCGCTGCCGGCCACTGCCCACGGGGCTCCTGCCCGCCCCCGGCGCCACTGACCCCACACCCCGTGTCCCCACACTGGGAACCACCATGGAAAATCATGCTGGAACCTCTAATCCTGAGCCCAAGCCTTGACCTTTTACCCCCTGACCTTTGACCCCTTGACCCATTCCTTGACAACCCGACCTTTGATCCCTTACCTTTGACCATCCAGCAAGTGGCCAAGATGCCCGCGGGTGGCTATGCCAGCGAGTAGGTGAAATGGAGACCGTGGCGATCGTGCCAGACCCGAAGGCGAGCTCCTCGGGCAAAAAGATCCACGATGATGTCGAGACTCAAAGGCCGATGACAGAGATGGGTGGGAACTGCCCTGCCCAGCAAAGGCTCGGGTGATGCTGAGGAGAAACCCTCTCCCTTTACTTCCAAGGGGCCCTCCCACAACAGCCCTCTCCTCTAAGCTAACTTCCAATTACCTCCTGGAACTCCAAAGGCCTTTCCCTTCTCCCAACCACCGCTTCCAACACTTAGCTTTCTGAAGACAAACGGACAAAATCCATCCTTGGCAGAAAAAATGCATCAGCACCTCAGATGTCAACACGTTCCCCACGGTCCGCTTTGGCAGCTGCGAAAGACGGAGAACAAGGAGAAAATTCAGCCTCTGACAACACACGCCAAAAGAGACCCCTTCCGCAAGGCCCCCTCCCTCGAAACTGCCGAGGCTCAGCGCTTACCTGCTCCCTCCAAACTTCAGCTCCACACCTGCTCACGGTACCTAAGACAACAAAACAGAAAACGTCACTGTTGCCCTCCAGAAGAGCATCCCCGGGCTACTCCACACCACTGCCCCGGCTCACCTCAAATCCTGATCTGACTCTGGAGGTGGCCAGGACAAACCTGCACAATGAAAAGGGACACGCTCAGCACGCTGCCATAGACCGCTGGCCTATCAGCCACCCCACCTAAATGCCAACTCACCTGCTCGCCTCTGGCCCTTGGCACGCCCAGGGCAGCAGCAGCACCTGCAGAGAAGCAAAGCAAAAACACACGAAATGTGCTGAGAGACTGTGAAACCACAGCCTCCCTGCTCTGACTGAAGTACACCACACCTATACCTTAGGCTTGCACCCTCCAGCATCCAGGGCCAGGACATCCTGCAAGTGGACCACCTAAAACACACAAACAACAACGGATGCTTAGAGCTGCTCCAAAAATTGAGACCGAGGCCGTAACAACTCATTCTGTCCACCGGTCACTGCTCACCTCGCTCCATCGCCCCTGACTGCCAATATCCGGCATTACTTCCAAAAAAAAAAAAAAAGACATGGAACAATGCTGTAACATAGTAGCATGACATAGCCCAGCAGGACTGCAGAGAGGGGCAGAGAGGGAAAGCCGGCCAGGATCTCGTTCCCAGCCCTGAGCAGGGGCTTTACTGGCCTGACTGTCCTGTACTACCCGAGCTCTGGGGACAATGAACCAGGCTCAGTCCCTGCCTCACCACTGGCACCCTGAAATTCTGGCACTGCAAGAGTCAGGGGAGGCTTCAGCAGTGATTTCAGCAAGGTCAGAGCTGCTCCCAGCAAAAGCTGTTCTTAGACTACTCCTGGCAGAAGAACCCAGAGTACCTGCCACTGCAGGATGCTTGTGACTTCCAGGTGGAGGAGAAGGGTGGAAACAATCCAAGATGAAGACAGAATGATGAACACAGCAAAGAGGATTTCTTTATGCTCTGCACTGTTTTGTCATGTTCAGCCCTTCCTGGGCTGTTCTCTGCTTGTTGTTCTCAAGATCAACATCTCCGACTAAGGGCGGGTGATGTGAATTCCAAGGAAGTACAATTCAATTCTCCCCTAGATCTTTCCCTAAAGTACAAGATACTGATTCACCTCCCTTCCCACCAGAGTCAATCAAAGACTATCCAAAAACGTAAATGATGATAATGCGGAATTTCGTCTCCATTAGAAAAATTAATGTAGTACTTTTTATCAGAGCTTTGGTTAAATGTAACAACGCAGGAAGTGCCTGTGCTCAGGTTATTGGAGAGTGCGAGGTTTTCTCATCGCATCAGCCCTGTCAGCTGACAAATGTGGCTGTGCACTAAGGCACAAAGCACCGAC